>NC_136485.1:69394520-69474520 GCF_053919585.1 Euprymna scolopes | reverse complement strand
AAAAAACGTAAAGTCTGTATTAACAAATTTGATATAACTTGAAGAAATTTTCATTTCTCAAAATACCGATATTATCATTGAATTAAGCATTGTTTATTTAATATTTTCACACACACACAAAAAAAAAATCACAATTGCAAATAATATTTCCGCTTTTTTTTTTTTTAGATTACATTTTAGTGTAATTTTTATATGTAAGATTCTAACATTTTTCCTTACCTTAATGAATGTGTAATCTTCAACATAGCATAAAAAAGATTGAAAAAATTTTAAAGCAGAAACTCAGAAAAATAATTAAATTAAAAAAATGGTAAAAAATTATACAAACGTTCACAATATAAATGTACAGAAGCACGGCTGGGAAGGGGGAGGGAGAAGAAAACCAGCACTCCGTACCTCCCTCCAACTATCTGATGTAATTTTCAGATAGCCTTTTGACTTTCTGACATTTTAGGCGTCTGTTTGAATCCATGTTTAGACGACTTTGTTTGTTATGTTTATGCAAAGCCAAAATTTCTCACTTTTGCGGGTTAATTAAGCTATTTTTTTTTGTACAAACAAGGTGTATTTTTTATTTAATTCAATATCTTAGGACTTTACTAATTATCTGTTAAATAAACCCGGAAAACTAATATTTATCTTTTAAAGAATTTTTATAATTAATTTATGTAACTTCAGTATGTATATATATATATATATCCCAGTTAAAAGTATTTACCCCTCACAAATTTATCATTCATCCTAAAATTTTTATTCTTTAATGAAAAAAATTAAGCATTACAATGATTTTATTTATTATTTTTCTTTATTATACAAAATAAGGTTCTCGTGCACTTGTTGTCTCACTGTTTTTACGTTCATTTTTTTCTTGTTCACATACCCGTATTCTGTATTTGTAGCAGTGGGCCGACACTAATGGACTTTTCTTTTTACCAAAACAATGAAAAACAATGTTTGTTTGTTTTTTAAGTTTCGCCTATTTGAAACTGATACAAATTATTGCACAGTGTAGGGGAAAAGAAGCTTAAGTGAAATCAAATTTCTCTGCCCCAAACAAAATAATTTTAAAAAAATAAAAGGAATAAAACAAAATGACACCTCCTTCTCATTTAAAATGCACTGCATTTATTTTTCAACAAAAATAACAAGATGAACAAGCAAAGTCCGATCGGTAAGAGATCTTGAAAATCATTATGATTAGAATATTCAAAGTAGGTGAAAAATCCTTTGTGGAATTATTAATATAAAAAGGTCATGTTAGATGAAAGTCCTTTGTTAAATTAATAAGATTAGAAGGTGAAAGTCGTGTATGAAAATAATGTCCTTATTTCAAGGTTTGTGTTTTAACTGGCGAAGTTCACCTTATTCAAAAGTCCTATGAGGAAAGTAGTCCGTTGTTATTAATTCTTATAGAAACTGTACGGAATGCGTGCGTGTGTGCATAAGTGTGATTCTCTGATGAGAAAAATTTGCATTCTTTGAAACTCTGCGGATTAAGAAGCACTTAGCTCCTTAATCCGCGGGTACCCGCGTGGCGTGTGTAATTATGATTTCGACAGATTTGAAAACGACGATGAGATGAAAACGGGAGGCATGTTCTCGTGTCACGTCAGAGCAAGAAGAGAAGAAGAAAAAAAGGAAAAGAAGGAAGAAAGAATGTTTTGTTGCATTTAAATACTTTTTGAACCGGCTCCAGCACAAGATTGCTGCTGCTGCTGGTATTTGGTTTTTGGAAAAGCGTTAAAAAGACAATCTTCTAAATTTTCTCATTGGTTGCTTGTGCCACGTGGTACTGTCTTCAACTACATCCGCCAGAAATATGTCCATTTTACTTTTGTTGTTATGAGAAAAGCGTGTGGGTATATTTGAAATAACAAGTAGCTCCGTTGCAGCCAGATGGCTGCATATTGTGAAAGAAAAGTGAGTAAGCACAGTGTATTTACACAATTTTTATTTACATGAAAGAAACAACAGTGGAAATAACAACAGCAAGGAAGTGTTTAACATGAAAGTATTTGAAGTTATAGGATTTCTTTATGCACCATGTTCCTTGTCTTTTTACAGTCACTTTTTTTTCAGAGCGAAGATCAGATCGTCTGGGTTTCTTACCTGCGATGCCGCTACATACAGTTGACCATGGGTGAAAGTCAGTCTTTCCAGCTATATACCCACCTTGCTCAGCACCTGGCCTTGACTTTTATTGATTGTCATGGTGAAGGCAGGCTTCACCGGGAATTGGCAACGATTCCTTGTGACAAATTGTTCAACTTGGTGATTCATCTGTATTCTTGGTATGAGTACCTCCTCCCCTGCATGGTCTCCTTAGGCGATCTTGCATTGGAGCAGGATGTTGGTAGATATATAGATGCACAGAAAGATATATAGACATAGACACAGATATATAGCCTAGATATATAGATAGACATATATATAGATACATCGACACATATATATATATAGGTATATAGATACACAGAAAGTTATATAGACACACATAGAGAGATACATAGGACATTATAAGCATATAGATATATAGACCACAGAAAGATATATAGACATAGACACAGATCTATAGAAATATAGGCCTACTATATAGATACACAGAAAGTTCTGTCAGACACATATAGACACAGATATATAGATATATAGGTATATAGATATATAGATACAGGGGTTGAGAATGCACTAAAAATGTGACTTTTTTTGCATTTTTGCATGTATTTTTTTGCATTTCCATACACCAAATATGGATATAAATATCACTAAAACATCCGCTGGGTCATAAGCTTCATTTCAGTACCTAACTTGCCTAGGTGGGTTGCCTGTAGGCTGAGATAAACTGCGTCACACATACACACACACACATACACAGACAGTAGGAAAATTTATATATAGTTGTCGTTGCTGGAAGAACTTATTTTTGTGCAAATGCGCGGGGAAATTAAAATTAATAAACGTTTGTTTATTTGCATGCGAGCGTGTGTGTGTGTGTGTGTGAGTGTGTGAGTGTGTGTGTGTGAGTGACAGCACAACAGTAAAAATAATTAAATTAAAACAAATATCTTTTTCTTATTTCGAATTATTTAATCAAGTAAAAATTCCATATTTTTACTTGATTACTAAATTTAAAAGATTATTCTAGCAAATTTGGAAGTTATCATGGACCCTTTGCATGGAATTTTTACACGATTTAATAATTTGAAATAAGAAAAATGAAAACCATTGATATATTATCACGCTATTTTTTTTTTTTTGTGGCATTTTCAAGTTAAATTCATTTTTCTTATTTTGATTTATTTAGTCAAATAAGCATTCCACACAGAGGTCTATGAGAACCTTCAAATTTATTCAAAATAAGGTATATGATTTTTGTTTTAAATAGGTTAAACTTTAAAAAAAAAAAAAAAAAGCATTGTTTATGTCCATTTTGGTAAAAAAACAAAAAGTCCATTGATGCCGGCTCACTGCTATGAATTTGGTACAAGGGCATATGAGCAAGAAAAAAAAAAACAAAAGTAGAAACAGGGAGCTAGCAAGTACATGAGAACCAAAAATACAAGTTTTTCTCGGTTAGTTAGTACTTAGTATAGCCAGATATCTTTTGAAAAATTAATTTGAAGGCATTTTTCTTCAGTAGCATTAACAAAGCGTTTTCCAAAAATTTGATAGTGTTGAATTACTGCTGACTAGATACTACCTGTTTTACATTTGTTGTCAATGTACCTTGTTGACCACTAGTGAAAATTTGTTATTCTTTTTTTTCTTTAATTAAAATCTGAATTTTGAAACTTTCTCCCATTGAGGACATTGCCAAGGATGCTGCAAAGAAAGTAGGCTCCTTCTACCGTGCTAGAAAATTACTCACACCAGAGAGCATCGTATGTCTTGGCAAAGCCATAATTCACCCATGCATGGAGTATTGTGGCCACATCTGGGCTGGTGCATCTATCACCAGTCTCTCACTCTTAGACAAGGTTTTAAAAAAAGTATCTCAAATCTAATAGGGCCCACATTATCGGCCAAGCTCCAACCTCTGTCCCATTGTCACAATGTTACATCCCTGTACAGGGTTTACAAGTACTTTAATGCAATCATAGCACTTGTGGCTCCTCAATGTACATGCTTTCAACTAATCCGACAAGCTGAAAAATCCTACGTCTTTATTGTTGAGATCCCTAGATGCTGGAAAGCCTTCTACTCTAAAAGCTTCTCCTCTACGGCTGATAGACTTTGGAATTCTCTCCCTGTTTCCTGCTTCCCTGACTGTACTAACCCGCAGAAGATTAAATACAATGTAGGCAGACATCTTGCTGCTCAACTCCCCACCGTCCTATGTTAAAAATGATCCCAAATAGCAGCTCCTTACATCCAAGTAGCAATATGCCTTGTTTGGTGGGAGTGGAGGTGAGAATAAAAAAAATTGTTTAAATAAAAATAGTTCGATTTTTTTTTTTTTTTTATCAACAAAATGTCCAAAAGCACTTGGATAAAAACAAGGGATCATTACTTTACAAAAAAGATAGATATACAAGCAAAGAAATTTAAAAAAATATAAACAAAATTCCCAGAACTACAATGAATTATTTATTCTTTTAGGATGCATCAAATGTATGCTACAAACGATTACTATAATATTCTTTTGACCACTGTACTTTCTTTAACTCTTATCCTTAAGTAACCTCTGGGCCTTGATAAGTGGTGATTCATTTGTATTTTAAGGGTGCTAGTAATGATCCTGTTGTCATAACTTTGGTTGATAGAGAGCATGAGTCATACATCTTGCTTGTTGAACATTGTGTCACTTTCAGACATGATAGAAGGCACACAACTGGCCAAATAGTAGATGGTCTGCAACAAAAAAGAAAACCGGTTTTCATCAAATGGAAATGGAATCATGTCATCTTTTCAAGGACAACAATTTTATCATTCCACCCTGTAATAGCATGACCGCAGGCAATAAGAACACAGCTACAACAAGCCCCTATTAAGATTTTGAATCTGTGCTTAATTTCTAACTCGGTGCTGATTGGTGCAAGCATTCAGCTTTTTGTGACGGAAGATGATGTAAAAGGTTTGCCAACAAGACTTTCTCTCTTTTCCGGCCAGGATACCAAAGCAAGCTGACTCATTTCCACAGCATTTCTTTCAACCCCCAAACTTCTCTCTTGGAATGTAACAGAACCCTCCTGGGCCTCTGGCCTTGGGTTCAACTTTTACAAAAAGACACAAGAATCTATCATGGCTACCAATGCATGTGGACTTCATATAATGTACGCATATACCTACATGAACATACCCTGACTTCAATACCTGCACATATATACAAACAAGACATTCATTCCAACCTTCCTATATAAACTCTTTTCTCTTCCTGATCTACATCAATGATCTCCCAAATCACATCCTAAGATCATTTGTAGACATTTATGCTGATGACCCTACCATCTATGGTAACACAGCAAAGGCCGTAAATGACAAAGTTCTCTCTGTTTCTCTCTCCTCTGATCTTGAGCACGTGGTACAATGGGCAAAGAAGTGACTTGTTACTTTTAATGCATCTAAAACAAAGTTTCTATCTTTACATCATTAACATGCTGATCCCCATCTGGCATCAATTGAAATGAATGACTCTCGCCTTGGGAAAGGGGCTCCATGTTTTGACAAACTTCTGGGCTTAACCTTTACTCCTGATCTGAAATGGAACACGTACATCAAATCTGTTGCCAAGCTTGCTGGAAAAATAGTGAGATCCTTCTATCGATCCAGTAGCTATCTCACTGCTGATGCAATTCTCTATCTATATAAAAACCAGGTACATCCAAGGATGGAATACTGTTGTCACATCTGGGCAGGAGCTGCTAGAAAGACCTTATCCTGCTTTGACAGAGTTCAAAATAGACTTTGTAGCCTAGTAGGGGATGTCCTTTTCTCTTCCCTGCAGAAGTTGCGAGCCTGTCTCTGCTTTATAGTTATTTTCATGGCAAGTGCTCGTCTGAGCTCCAATCTATGGTTCCCACCCCTCGCCAAACTTTCACAAAAAACACTCTTCTAGCTGAAACCACTGTCAATAATTTCCCCAACTCTTTATTCTCCTAAACCTAAACGTAGATTCCACGAACAAAGCTTCTTTCTTAGAACTGCACGCCTGTGGGACTCTCTTCCGTTTGCCTCTTTTCTAGCTGACTACAATTTGGTAGTCTTCAAGTCCAACGTAAACAAATTCTTCATGAACTGCCCCCTTAAGTAATCCAATTTACCAAATTTTCACTACTGACGATTACTATATTATCCCATTGACTACTGTACACTCAATAATCCTTATCCTCGAGTGGCCTCCGGGCCTTGATAAGTGGTGACTATGTAAAAAAAAAAAAAAAAAAAAAACCCCAAAAAACATGGCATTCAACACCACATAAACATTGTAACCTTTTTGTTTTCGTTCATACTCATGAATGTATTCCTTTACTAACACATTATTACACATTAATAAAGATGACTTAAAGTTATTTTAAATATTAGAAATGGACTTAGTCGCATTTCTATATACACACATACACACACATCTTTTCTATCTATCACAGTTACACACACACATCTTTTCTATCTATCACAGTTACACACACACATGCGTGTGTAAACAAACATATATATTGAATTTCTCCTTACAGACAAACCATTTTTTTTTCCTATTCAAGAATGTTGCTCAGACTCTTTGAACTCTCATTGTGTACAAAGAATTTAGTTTATATTGTCTTCAATTATCAGTAAATATTTCATTTTCTATGGATTGGCTTTATCATTCTATCATTTAATATTTTCTTCTATCCTCCCCGCTATGTTTTCAGGGGCTGATTTGAAAATTAAATTTTACTCCGACAGCCTCCCATATTACCAAGATTGTTGTTTATGGAATTATTATTTGAACATAAGATCGTTTTTATTTCATAGAAAATGAAATAATGTCAACAAATATTTGTCATAAAAATGTCTTTATAAGTAATTCGGGAAGTGGCAGCATTGAAATAGACAGCAATGTGAATGGAAGATCTGGTGTACAAAGTTTGAATCTTCGTTTTTATAGCACCACATTCACTATAAACATTGGCAACCTTCACATGGCCCACTCTGAATACTTGTGAAACCTATGTCAACGGAAAAGTAATGACAAAGTATATAGTATGACATAGATATACTAAAACTCTATATACATATACTAAAACTCACAATATGATTCGGAGTGATCTTCACGGAACATCGAATGACAAATTTGGATACAATGCAAATATTTCAAAAGAATTATGTATTTTAGATAGCTCCTAAATTCTAAGAATTACGACTCAAATATATTTAAAGAGAAAAAAGGGATGCCTTCCTCTAAAAATGTTGTGATTGTGATGGTGTTGCTCGTAAGAGGCAATGTAGATTTATTATCTGTCTAAAATGGTGTTCACAAGCTACACAAGATAGTAGCTGTTAGCCTAGCCTAAATTGTCTGAGTCTTACTCTACTTTTAGGAATTGCTAGCATCATCTTGGAAAAGATTTCAATTTTTTTTTTTCTTTTTAAATCAGGATTATTCAATATATATTACAGTAGAACCCTGGGTTACGATGGCCTTAGGATACGTTTTTTTCCGGACCCTGGTTACGGTGTTATTTATAATGTTATTTAATCATATACATGTGTTTTATAAAAATTACCTTGGATTTATTTTATGTAATGTACATTCTGTTGCACTTTTTAAAAAAAAAAATCATTGAAAATTTTATATCTATATCATTAATTGCTAGATGAAAGATAATGTTTTTAAATTGCAACAAAATGTACATTACATCAAATAAATCAAAGGTAATTTTTTTGATTCAATTTAAATTAAATTTTTATACCTTACTTTGTAAAATTTATAAAAATGCACTTTGAAGATAAATAAATTTCAAATTGAATCTTGTACCTTTATTTTTAAAGTCTATAGTAAAAACATTTTGTTTAACAATTTACATGCCTTGGATGAAATGCTTTTCTAACTTGTATCTTATCTTTTTAAGCTTATATTTTAAAGCTCTCCTTCTGTTTCAGTTTGTATTTCTCATACCACAACTCATTTTTTGCAACTCTCTTGGTAATATAGGTCTGAATAATGAGAAAATCTGAATTTTTTTAACAAAAACTTTAAAATAACTTTTTTGGATTAAATTTTTTAAACTTCTTTCAGAATAGAAAATCTTTAAAATTTAATAAGGAACATATTTCATATAGGTTTCATTAACAAATATTCAGTACATAACGAGAAAAATAAAGATGAAAATTTCAAAAGGACTGTATAACTGGTTATGGTCAATAGTAGTTCTCGCCAGCGAAAGTCTTTGTTATTCTATTATTATTATTATTATTTAAAACATTTTGTGCCCTGTTGTTTAGCGCGAGGACTAATAAGGCTTTTGCTTCATGCCAAATTTTGATCAATAGTTTTAGAGTACGTCCTCCTGAACACAGGATCTTAAGGATGTTAGTTGTTTTGGAGCCTAAAAACATAACCAGACAAAAAGAGCTCTATTATAATACTAGCAGAGCAATCTGATATTGTCCAGGATTGAATGAGGATCAACGTGTTCCACACTTTCAAGGTTTTATTGTCATAAAAATCAATCAATTGCTTGCTCTAGTTGCAGACCCACCACTGTGCACCAGGAGAAAGCTCCACATGCCTTCCCGTAGTGACTTACTCCACAATACATTGTAGTCTACATTGCACCGTAGAGAACCTACTGTTCATTTTATAAAATTATTTTTAAATAATGGCTTTAATTACAAGTTTAAAATGCAAAAGTCAAGTATCATGGCTCAATTGTGCTCTAAACAAGTACATTCATTTTGAACTTGCTCCTGTTTTATCAAATTACCTACAGTTGATTTTATATTTCATATGCCAGGTCCTTTTGCTTATGTGGTGATAAAACTTCTCAAATGTATCTGATGCTAAGTTGTATAAGGGTGCTAACTTTGGTCAAAATCAGATTGTTCTTTTTGATTATTGATTTTTGATACTTATCAGAGGCATTCCAATACAAAATCTATCTAAGAATACTCCCAGACACAAAGTACATTTGCATAAAAAAAAAATCTGTCCAACCAGAGCCCATAGACACACACAGACAAAATGCCTTTTAAATATAAGTAGAGATAGATTAAAATCACCCCCTCCTCCTCATATATATATATCCATGTGTGCGTGCCGAGTTTTGTTATTTTTCTAATGATAATTATATCTAGTATGTGTTACTTTCTCTGGGAGTTTAAGAAGAATTGTTTCCCTTGCAACTAGATAATCGCCCCACCTTTAAGGGACATGTACAAATACATATATTTATCATACATGCACACCTTGGTAAGATTGGTAGAAATAAATCTAACAGAGCACTTAATACTTTAAAGTTATTCAATTTTTAAAAAAGCTGAAATTTAAAAGAAAAGAAAAAGAGCATATCTTTTCAAATATAATGGTGCTACAGAAAATCAAGTCAACGCAGTATAAAATCGGTTACAAAGTCAACGAATGTTTAAATGTCACCACGTTGTTTCAAGGAGACTTGAAATCGATACTATCATGTTTTTGACTTCATCTTTGTTAACCATTATCCTCGAGTGGCCTCTTGGCCTTGATAATGTGGTGATGTCTGTGTAAAAAAACAAAACAAACAAAAACAAAAAAAAAACAACAAAAAAAACACCATTATATACAAATAAAAAAAATATAACTGAATTCAAAACTTATGACAAACATTTTGTAATCATCCTCCAAATTTCAGTTGAATTTTAGAGGCACAGTTACAAAATATTAATACAGTAATAATTGAAAAAACACTAAATATTAAAAACATTAAGTTATAGCAAGTTTAATTGTACACACAGAAAAAAGTGCTTGTTAGCCGGCATATCAATTTTTTTAAAAAATGTGTTGTTTTTAGTAAAAATAATATTATCTATCTTATTCTCATATGGGAGCGGACAGGGAGATAAGGCAATTTACCCGTTTGTTCAGAGTTCCAATTTCAGAGAGTCACAGTTCACACACAAATATTCAAAATTTATTCAACCACATGTATATATGTTGCTTTTTGTTCGTTCTTGTTGTTCATTTTGGAAAACATTCAAATTTTATTCATACACATATTTTTTTAATTCAAAATATATTTTTGATACACATTCATGAAAACAGAACTGAAATCAGTTTCTGCTTCGTTATTTAATTAATCAAAGTACCTTTTCTTGTTAAAAATAAAATATACATATTTTTGATAAAAACTTGTAAATAAATTTGATTTAATTTCAATAAGTTACTGTTTTTACTTTTTTCTTTGGCTAAACTGCCTTACATCTCCCCTTCTGTCTAAACTGACTTTGCTTATCTCCCTTTCTGCCAGCTTCTTTCTTGCTAATGACTAGTGTCCTGTTTTGCCAATAGCAATAGACTTATTTTTACAAAAAGCACAATAGTAGTTCTACTCGATGAATTATCATAATTTTTTTTTTATATATTACTGTTTCGATATAACAGTAAGATAGGTAATATTATTTTTGCTTAAAATGACATATTTAAAAATTCAATCTGTCGACTATAGCTAAATAAGCACCAAAAAAATAAATAAATAAAATAAACAAAAGCAAAAATAAAATAAGAAAGGAAAATTCCATGTTTTATCATTTAAAATATACTGTAAAGAAAAGGTGATCAAGTTGCGGTACTCTGTTAGGCCTTTGTGGCAAACACTCAACTAGCTACAACTAGTCTCGGCAATTTCCCTTACTCTCTGTGCTTAAAACTAAAAAATTCCATTAGCAGCCCCCCCCTTCCAATCAAACTGCCTTCCTGTGTAACATAATACCACAGAGCTACTTCCCACCTAACTATAATATCGTCGTGTTCAAGACCAGCATACACAAGGTCTTGACGAACCATACTATAAAATAAATTTACTCATCCAATTTTCACTATCACCGATCATCCTAGTACCTCATTAATCATTACTGGTACCTAATTAATCATTACCAAAAATTGTAAATCTTGGAGTGATCTTTCTTATTTCATGTGTACAATTCAATTTGTTATCTCTTAGTGTTATGATTTTTTTTATTCTATCGTTAAAAAAAAAAAAAAAAAAAAAAAAAAAAAATGTTAACAGTGAAATCCTGCTATTCATTGTCAATAATAAGCAAACATGCGTTATTACATTACTACTTAAAAAAAAAGAAAATTTATTTTGATTTTGTTGCAAAAATATCTGGAAAATTTTTTTTTTAAATTCTGTCATTCAAAAGCTTTCATACATATCTTTCAATTGTATTGTTTTTCACATTTTTCTTACAATTTGACTTAATGACAAGTGAGATAAAAGTCGGGAACAACAATTCGATTCAACTACTGAGATTTTGTATTTAAAATAATACAAATTTTTTAATCGCTAAAAATTCTAAATTTTGATTTTCTTTGTTAAAAAAACAACAACAAAAAAAATCAATTTATGTGATTTTTGGAATATGACATCTCCATTTCATGACAGGTATTGTACATCAAAGATTTTCTGTTTCTTTTTTGATTAAATCGAATTCTAAATAGGAACCAATAAAAAAAAAAAGAAAAAAGAATTTGTAATATTTTGATTTTTGATTTCTTAGAAATCTGAATTTTTATTTTTCAGTTCATTTTTATTCATTTTTTTTTGTTATCCATACAAGCACAAAAGATGATCATTCAACTCGTTACAAATATACACATCAAATCATTTGCTGCATGCAGGAGACATTGTTATTAAGACAGTATATATATTTGAGTGGTGGACATAGCTTAAATTTTTGATTTTGTTTTAAAGAAATCTGATATTTAAAAAAATATACTTTGCAAAAAAAAAAAAAAAAAAAAAAAAAGTTCAAACTGAACCCTTCATTTAATATCCAGCTTTTAGGTTTTTCTCATTCAACTAAGCAAGCTTAGATTTCACTTTGTTTGTTTTTATAGCACATGAACCATTTTGTCAGCCATTGACTGCCAAAAGACAAAACCCATTCGTAAATTCAGTGTAGATATAATTCATTGAACACAAGCTGCTATTTTACCCATAGCTGGAATAAAGCTTAGGGGGTTCATACCTTTCCCCACAATATTAGTGCGCAAATGAACGTAACAGATCTGACTAGATTTGAACTCTGTTTGCCAATTTTATAGTCCAGGTCAAACATTTCGCCCCTTCCACTCAAATTGTTAGTTTTCAAAAATAAATGCTAATTCTGCATCAAATTGAATTTCTCAAAAATAAATTTGTTTCAGTGCATTCGAAATGTAAAAACATTTGAAATAGAAATGTTGCCTATCCTTATCTTCTGTTTTATTCAGATTATGTATATTTTTGGCACTTGTGGATCATAGCTTGGCCGGCAAAAATCATTGTTAGATAAAATGTCAGCAAAACATTATGAAGAATTTGGTAGCTGTTGTGTTCGGAGAAATGGGATGTCAGGATGATTGGATATTATAGTACAAATAGGAAAGCTTATTATAGTTTAAATACAATTTATTTGTGGTAGAAACATTAAATTATGTACAGACGATATTGAATGTCAAGCGAAGCCGCCATATTGTCCTCCGATAGTCCCATAGGACTCTAGTCTTTTTAAAGATTTATAAGGGGCGATAACTCTTATTTAAAATTATTCTTCCTTTTATCGCTATAACAGTAGCAAATAATCAAAGCTGACACCAAAAACTATGGAAAAATGATAAAATATTTTCAATGTTATTAAATAAAATATTATGCATAGTCCTTGAACGACACCATTTTGAAAGGGGAGTTAACTCAAATTTCTACAATGAAAACAAGTAATGGTCACTCATAAAAATTACTTTTATTCTTTTTCTTAAATTATAGTCGATTATTTTCCATAATTTTAGGTGTCAGTTTAGAATGTTTGCTCTGAAGTTAGTTCTTCACAATGGCTTGTGTCATTTTATCTAACAGTGATTTTTTTGTGACCGGGCTATTATGCATAAGTGCTCATATTTCACTAATAGTGCCATTCAAATATCTAGGAAATTTAGTTTTGATTTAAACCATTCAAGAAATGGTACATATGATCAAAACTGTACTGCATGGTACTTATTAAATAGATGGAAGCCAGATAAGAAAGGAACAGTTTTGCACCACATTTATGTCGCGTTAAGATTAAAAGCAAGATATGCTATTAAATTCATGTCTATAATTCTTATTACAATTGTGATCGATTAATTCTAAAATAAAAAAAATTAATAAAATTTGGGGATTAAGAAATTTAAATTCAGAGAATCTTGTTTAATTAGTGTGTAATAACTAAGAATCAATTTTCATACAAATTAGAAACATTTTAATTGTCAAATACGAGATTGTGCCTCTATTATGCTTCCCCACCCAACCAACCAACCAACCAACATACCTCTAACAGAAATTGAAATTGTAAAAACTTCATCAAAATCGAAGTATCTGAATTTTCATAAGGGACTTACAACCCCTTATAAAATATATATAAAACAAATATAGCCCACATTACACACTTATTTCTAGCAGCTGTATTTTAAAAATCACAATGATTGGTTAATTGGTTTCAAAGTTTACTCCGACATAAGCATACATAACTTACATAGGTGTACGAAATCGGTTTATAATAAATTCTAAGCTGCAATATGCAGATTTAATTAGTATACCAAGGATTCAAACCCCTTGGAGACTTTGTATTAGTGTTAGAATAGTACGAGTGCCACTAGGAATACAGAAGAGGAGAATGCTTCTGTATTGTTAGCAGTGGGGATCAATTTCTGTGGATGATCAAAATAAATTGATTTTTTTATTTTTAGTTTTTGGCTTGATTAATAATGTTGAATACACGCACAATATAATGGAGTTCCTACTGGTTCACCCCCCCCCCCCCCTTTTTGGATTCTTCTGACAATCTGTGATGAAATAGGAAAATAGGGTATTGATCTGACTGTAACTGGTAGTCAATTATTTAACTATAAAGCCAGTTTAAGAAGATCACCCCCCCAGTTTATGTTTCATGTTCTTTCAATATTTCCTAATTTATACCTTCCCTGCATTATTTGCTTCTACTTCTCTTCCATCGTCCCATGGAGGAAGGAAGAAAATTCAGCATCTCTTCTCCTTAAGCTCAAATTCTTGTTTCCATTTGTACTTTTTTTGCGATAAAAATTAACAAAGATGCTCTTTACTATTCGTCACGACTGAAATTCACATTTCAAGTAAAAAACGTTTTTGCGTGTCATGCTGAAGTAAGTATCCTCGCCATAAATTAGAAAGATTTAATAAGAAGATTAATCACAAGTAAAACTTTTATCATGAATTGCAGTTTTTACTGTATTACGTTGTTTACTTGCTTAAATGAAAAGCTGGCTTATCTCCCCCTGCTTTACAGCAACTCCCGCTGTTATCAATAGCAGATCGAGAAAATACGATAAAACTTGGTGATTTTGTTTGATCATTTTTTGTGAGGATACTTACTTCAACATGACATGGAAGGACATCATCTTTTTTTTTTTTTACTCGAAATGCAAATTTAAGTTATAACTAATAGTTATATAGCAGTAAAAAAAAAAAAAAAAAAAATGGTCAACCTCTTAGGTAATCGAGCAAACATTTTGAGACCCCTCCCCTTCTCATCTGCACACACGTTTTCTATTGTGCTACCATAAGCACTTTATCAAAAGAAAAAGTAGATTATACTGTTTGTTTATCCCAAGAGAACAGATGAGTTCACTTATCAAGATTGATGAAAAAAAAAAAAAAAAAAGTCGTTTTCATTTTTTCTTACTAAAATGTATGACAATGGCACTTTGTTTAGAATAAAAGCATCATCGATAATAATTCTATGTTCCAACCATATCGTTACTCTTGCAAGTGCGAGAGCTGTCCGTTCGACAAACTGTGTGCCGTCAACCATCGAAGGTTGCGCTTCAATATATGTTAAAATCTAAGACATGTGCATAGTCTGAATTGTCAACTTTTCAAAATGATCAGAAATTCCTTGTTCTGTCATTTTGGTAAATGCATCGGCTCCATCTTGTTTGTTTTTTGCTTTTTTAATTAATTTTTTTTTTATCACACCTGTTTGTAATCCTCGCCCCGAAGAACTGTGGCACTCCAAGCATGCAAAGGACTTGTAGGAAAGACTTTGATCGGTAGGTCCCACACCATTGTTTCCACGTCTAAAGTTGGTGAACCCTGCCACATTGTACAGCCGTCGGGTTTCACAGATTTTTCCTTGTGTAAAACATCGTTCACAACAGTAACAAATTCAAAATGTAACCGCCATCGCAAACAAACTGGAAAAAAAAAAAAAAAAAAAGAAACATAATTAACAATGTCATCATTGAATTTTGAACAACAAAACAAAACGTAAGAAAATAAAGAATTACAGAAAATAATCCAAAATATACAGAGACATAAAAGAAGCAAATAGACACACCACAAAAATAATTCATGTTTAAAGTTTCTGTTTCCTTTTTGTCAACGGCCAACACTTGGATCTGTACAAAGCAAAAGTAAAACTTTGAAACATTAAAAGTTATACTAATTGACATTTTTTGAGTTTCAGATATCAATCAATACTTAAGTATCAGTTGTGATGATCAATCAAAACTGAAAAAAGCTGTGCCTATTTAAAAGTGTTTAATATGGTTTTATTTTTTGTGTAATTAAGTAAAAACATTTTTTTCTTGTGCGATTAAAAACTCATTTTTTTTGCGTCCGGTGGGAGGATTAGGCTCAGGGTTAATTCCTACAATTGACAAGAGTTGCTTTCTTAGAGTTTTGATATCTGCAATGGAGTAATGAAAATTTCAGTCATCATAACAATACAACTTGGTATTGGATATCAATCTGTTCAGTTTGAATAAAAAAAAAATAGAAAGCATTACTTTTGGAATGCCCTTTGTGTATGTATATATATATATGTATGTATGTGTGTGTGTGGAAAAACATTCTTGGTCTGGGTGACAGGTGTAATAAACGTGACTGTGAGGATAATAAGTACTCCAATTTTTCTATATTCATGACTAAACAGAGATAAAATATTGAATTGGATTAACTGATAACACTGACCAATAGTCATATATATATATATATATATATAATAAAAATTACAATTAAATTTACCAAAATGATCCAAGATGGTAAAATTAAAATATATTATAAATATTAAAGAATTAATATTTATAAAATTATCTCAGCCAGATGTAAAAGCTCGATAAAACCAAATAGGAAATAGAGCTTATAATACGAGCAAACAGTTAATAAAACATATTAAAAAACACTTTGAAACGAGTTAAAAACATATTTAATCTGAAAAGGAGACACTAGATAAGTGGATAGTCCTTAATCCGCGGAGTTTCGAAGAAATACTTTCCTTCTCATCAGAGGGTAGGAATTAGCAAAATGCGGGATCGGATTTTGCATGCAAAAGTATTTGATGAAACAACAAGTAAGTCAAAGATCTTACTTGAAAACAAAAAAAGTAAAGCAGAGGGAATATGGTGAAGAAAATGGTGATTACACATGAATGGATAGTCTGGTGGAAGATAAATAATCCAGTGACGATAAAATCCAAATGTATAACTTCAAGAAAGTTAAAAGAATTTGCACAAGTAAAATCCAAGAAAATCCTGTAATTGGAAGAAGATGGTCCATAATAGTCCAAAGGCAGAAATCCATGGAATAATTCACAAAAATGTGTACAAGGAAAAAAGAAAAGATTCCAATAATATTAATAAAAGAAAAATAAGATATGCTTTTCACTCTACTTCCGAGACATAAATATAAATAAGATCAGGGAAGAAAAAGCGAAGAGAGGAAAAAAAAAAAGTATATATATATATATATATATATATATATATATTTAAATAAGGGAGTAGTCACCAACAATGTTTATTTTTTAACATTATTTTATTATTCCGTGTCTTGGTTTTTCATTGAGAATTATGTTTGGATCATTGTAATAATGTTTTTAAGTCATTGAAATCGTTTTTACGCGCGTTTCAGACATTCTGTGAAGCGTCCTCGTCAGAAATTATTTTCAAATGTGTTGGAGATGTAAAAATGGCAATTTTCGTAGTTCATTTGAAGTGTTTCCAAGGAGTGGAGGCTTGTAAGTGTTTATTATTCATTGGTATGTTCAATTTTTATTACTCTTTTATTGGGCTTGTGCAGGCCGCTGACCTGGTTGTAGTCACTCTCTCTTTCTGCTAGTGTTTTTTTCTTTTCCTTTAGGGTGGGGTAGGGTGTGTGTGTGTTTGCTTTTATTGGTTTGAGAATGTGTATATTGTTTTATAGTATTATGAGGTTATTTGCTTCCTTAGGAAGGCGACTGTGGTCCGAGGTGAGGTCGTTACTAATGTGTACGTGTGAGGAGGGGGGGCAGCTCTTCTGAAATAAGGGTAGGGGTGCTTTCATTCTATTTTGATATTTATTTTTTGGATTCTTGGATTTTAGTATTGTGATTTTTCGTTTTAGTCTTTTCGGGTATTCCTTATATTATGTATATATATATATATATATATTATATATATATATATATATATATATATATATATATATATATATATATATATAAAATGAACGAAATCATTATGTTCAGAAAGCTAGGTGCTTATTTACATTAGTCATCTTTTAAACCAACACATTTCGGGCGAAAATATTACATACTTATGTGTCACGTCAAAATTAGCATAAATTCTAAAAATCACGGAAAATGATTTGGTAGAAAAATATTTACAAATAAAAATAGAATTTATCGAATTATTGAGTTTTATTGAATAAGTTTTATTGAATAAGAACCCTATTCGACAGAGAAAACAGAAGAACAGATTTCAATAGACACCAGTTTGACATTGACTGTCGCACACAGCCTTTGTAAACAAATATAAAATAACAGATATGTTTGGAATTTCGCAACCAAGATTTATTTTTTATGTAGAGGGAGTTTTTTTTTTTTTTTAATATTTACAAAATCTTTTGATAAAACTATTCAAACCAAAGAGTGCATTCTTATATATATATATATATATATATATATATATATATACACACACACACACAGATTTTGTTGTTGATTTTTTAAGCAATATTATGGTTAGCATCTCCACCTTGGAGATGCTTTTTTAAAAAAAAATTTTTTTTAAAGAAGATCGCCCATTTTTTATTTGGACGTAAACAAATAATATTTATTTCTTAAAACAGTAATCTACATACATACATGTTTGGGGTCCTACCCCTCTTCAGCATAGCTTGACTGTTATTAGGAATCAAACTCAGGACCTTATATATTACAGTTCAGCGTCTTAATCCATTACGCTATGAAGCCATAGACAATTTTACTGTTTAATTTTTATCATTTCTATATTTACGTAGATTTTGTTGTTGATTTTTTTAAAACGATATTAAGGTTAGCATCTCCACCTTATAAATAAATAAGAAAACTTATACATACACACACAAAACTTTTTAATAAAACTAAACCAAATGCAAGGTAAGTTTAAACAAAATACATTTAAATGGATGTTTTTTTTTGTTTTTTGTTTTTTAAATAAAATTATCAATATTAATTGCCTCATTTCGGGGAACTTGTTCTTCCTAAAATGGGACACTAGATTGAAATAGCAAATTTTTCCTTCTATAAAAAATAAAATGCCAGCCATTACAAAGTTTGGTTTAAATAGTTTTATTAAAAAGTTTTGGGTTAAAATGCGATAAAGTACCAACTAAAGACTTATCTTTTATAAGTTTATTTTTTGAGAATTTATACAAATTTGGCCATGACACACAAGTTTTTAATAACGTTTTCACCTAAAATGCGTTGGTTTAAAAAAAATCAATAATGTCAATTTACATCAAAAGTTATTTTGGTCAATAAAATAGGCAAACATTTGACTATAAGATGAATAAGTCGATTTGAAATGATTTTTTTTGTATAGTTTCTATACTTTAGCAATCAGCAAATATGAAGATAAGCATCTCCAGTACAATTCAAAACTCACCAATGTCAGAAATGAATCCAGGCGTCACCGTGAGAGGAACAGGGATACTTATATGAGTCCTTTGTGTGTGCAAACACATTTCTTGATGTTTGGCATACACAGTAACGGCAGTCGGTTGGTTGGGTTTCCGACGACATTCTTCGGATACAGTTTCTTCACTTTGTAGAGAGACACTAAACTAAAAATCAAAACAAAGAAAGATTATACAGTAAGATTTCGCTTATCAATCAAATTTTAATGATGAAAAACAAAATAAATAAATAAAAAAATGGAATAATATAAGGTTTTTATCTAAAAGTTATCCCTATATTAAAAAAAACAAAAATAAAAACAATCTGTATGATGTATGTACCTGTGACGAAACGAAGAGATCATATTCCAGAAATCAACTAAATTGATCAAGTAGTTTTATTTTTCAATAAGAAAATCATATTTTATAAGTATTTGAGAAGAAATTGTCTCACCCACCATTTTGATAAAAAAATGTCAACAAAGGGAGATAACAATTCACACTAGATTTATTAATCGCTTAAAAATGCTTTTCTTTATAAAAATTAAACTACTTTATCAAGTTATGTGATTTTTTGGTATATGATATTTTAGTTTGGTCACTCATGCATACATCATACAGACTTTTCTTTGTTTGTTTTTATTATAGAGGCAATTCTGGGCAAAAACCAAATATAATTTATGGTCTCAATTAGTTTTAGAAAAGTAACATAGAATAAGTCAGTAATGGTTAGAAAGTTAGTCTTTACTTATTGACATCACCATAATTTTTAGGCTACAAAAAATGGTGACAATAGGGAGACTTGTTTGTTTTAAGTTTATTTTGTGGAAATAATACATGAAGATCTAATAAGAAAGCTGACCCATGAAGATTATGTGGTAATCCTTTGAGCTGTTGAGATTGGAGCAAGGGGTTTCCTTGCAGGCTCCCTATATCAACTTTTAAGCCATCTTAGAATTAAAGGCTGAAAAGCAATCATGGTCAGTTAATGCTTCATAGAGATAACTGAACAAAATGCAATGTGGCGCTGGGCAAAAAGGAATACTGTCTGATATGGTAACAAGTATTTACAGTGTGGTTATCTCTGTGAGTGGATTTATTCATTTATTTAATATTTTTTATTAATTTATGTATTTTTTATTTTAAATTATTTTTTAATTGTTTTATTTTATTTATTTTTTTTCTTTTCTTTATTCTTTTTGATTTGAATGCATCTTAACGAATATGTTAAACACAGCCTTTGCACATTTAAGCAACATGCACAAAGCTGTTGCTCGTAACAGGAAACACTAAATTATTAAACATTTTTATTGGGTTGAGCAGTTCATTCAAATGCAATTCAGATAATTGGACCTCACATCAGTGAGCAGGGGGGGGGGTATGCGAACAAGCCATAGAGAGGAAGGCCCTGAAATGATGAATATTCTCTCCTTACTACTCGATATTATCTGGAGAATGAAATGAAATACCCCATGGAAAAAAAAAAGATGATTATATACAAGTATACTAGAAAATAAATCGAGAAGAGGAAGGCCCTGAAATGGCACAATTTCTCTACTGATAACCGACATTAACTGGCAACTGAAATGGATTATTTCACAAGTTAAAACAGATGAAAAACATTATATACAAGCCTACAAGGTAAGCTGTTTCTTTCAAAGAAATATCTTCTGTTGTTCGTTTGCTTCATGGTGAGTTTCTGCTATTTTTAATCTAGTATCAGGGACATCAATAGTAAATGGAAAAAATGATAACCACAAAGCCTACAGCCTGTGTGCATGTAGAGGGAGAGGTATGAGATTTGATGGGTGTAGACAGCAATGCAAAATATGTTTTTCCTAACTAACTCTAATCAGTTTCAGCCAAGTCAAAATTGGGAGAAAAAAAAGTGTGCATGTGGGGGAAAGAAAACAGGAAATTATGCCCTGGTGTAAAAGAGAAAAAAAAAATTGGTAGGGAGATAGGCTCGAACCTGAAGCCTTGGGGCGAATAGACTGACAACTTACCATGAAGCTACGCGGGCAGAGAAGTGAGGAAGAGTGAAATTCAACATTTAAAAAAGCAGGTGGTTAAATGAACATGAACGTGTGGTTTTCTACGTCAAACATCACACCATAGTAGTAGAGAAAATGAAATCACAGTGCGAATTTTGTAACATAATAAGATTTAGACAACTTCATTTCGTAAATTGGACATATTATAATCTAGACAGTATATAAAAAGTTGTAACATTTAGTGACATCTCCGAGTGCCCCCTCCCCCAAAGCCTTTGGCGGACATACAAAAAAAAAATACAGACACACACATTTTCGCTTTTATATCATAGATGAATCAAAAGTCATCAAACTCTCCAAAACTTCACAGAAAAAAAAACATGATTATAGAAAAGTCTACGAATATATATATAGCATAATCATATTGACACACCAGTTCCTGTCAGATCAATAAAGTTAAGCAACGCTAAGCCTGGTCATTACTAAAATGGGTGACCAATTTGAGAATTTCAGGCACTGTATGTAGGAGGACGTAGACACCTCCCTACAAGAGTTGCAAAAACTTAACGTCATCAAATCCCCTAAACGGAGATATAAATGTGACTGGGGACAGTTTGTGAATTTCATACTCCCATGGAACTTAGGTATGATACCATGTACTTTTAGGTCATCCATTACCCCCGACTTTACCCGATCATGCTTTAAGAAGTTAATTGCTAATCATCTCTACTGGGGAATGCTGCCAAGGCTGCTCAAGCATTTTTTGTGAGCCAAAATGCACCCAGTACCTTTTCAATCCGCATCTTCTGACTATGTTACATCTTTTTAACATCGTTTTTTAAATTATTTTTATATATCTTATAGTCTATATAAATCTATATAATAATATTATAAGGTATTTAATGTTTGTATGTACGTTCTCAGCTTTCACACATTTACAAAGAAAAAAAAATTGACATCAACTGGTCAGTGAGCATCGCGAGTTATGATTAATCTAATGCTGCTAAGATAAAAATATTCTGCCTGTACTCATTTTAAAATGAATTGTGCCAAAACCCAATTATGCTACTCCATAGACTAAAAACAGTAAAATTTTAAATAAATACATTTAAAAAAGACATTCATTTTATTAATTTGAAGAATTTGTAGCTGACTGCTATTTTTATTGTAAGAAAACAGAACATTTGTTTTAATTAAAAGAATTAAACTGCTACAACTTTCAATAAATAAATAAATAAATAAAGACATATTTGTTTTATTTATTTAAAGAAAAATTCTTATAGCGTACATATTTGTGACTGAAAGAAAATGTACACCAAAATTCAAGTAAATTGATCAGATAATTTAATCAACGATCTCTCAATACCATTTTGTAAATAATTTGTGGAACAAGGGAGATAATCGTGAATAATTAAAACTTTTACAAGATTTAACAAAGAACATGGGGAGAGGAGAGATGAGAAAAATTTATTACTGGTTAACTACATCTTAAAATACCTCTTGTACATCATAATGGCTATGAAATACCATTAATCACTTATAAATAATTTTTGCTATAAAAATAAAACTACTTGATCAATTCATTTGATATTTAATGTACAATATTTTATTTCCGTCACAGATAAGTACATCATAAAAAAATTTTCTTTATTTTTGTTTTTTTCTTGGGGAAGAGGGTAAAACCCCCACCGAATATTTAGTTTACAATGACAATTATTTTTACGGAATAAGAAAGCCATTTTTTTTTCTCAATCAGATTGACCCTCAACAAACACTTATTTTTAAAGGAATATTATTATTAGTACAGGTTGATGTGAAAAAAAAATTGTAGAATTGCCGTAAAGTACTGTTAGTTTATTCCTCACATAAGTCCAATTATAGACTTACAGCCTTTTATCCCTCTCCAGCATCTTTGTTTTCTCAGTTAATAATCCACAACTTCAAGCAAGGGAGATCACTCTAAGAACTTAACATAACAGAACATTTTACTCAATACAAAGGCAGAAAACTTAACAAGTACAACTAGCAATCTTCTTTTTCTACAATCTTCTATAATATAAATCTCACCTCAAGACGTCAGATTTTCTTTCACTTTCTTTTTCTGCCTTTGCATCAGGGCTCGAGCCTGCCTGCTTGGCTACTACCACTTTTTTTTTTTTTTTTTTGCTCAACACACACCTCCAAACACCCGGGCAACACTGGGCACCCAGGCTAGTCTATTATATAAATCTCAAACACCAGTTTGTGTGTTTATGCGCATATCTGCTAAAAAATTTTGGCATACGTATCGGACTGGGTCGAAACTGGTACTAACTGAAAGAGCGCTGTCTTGGTTGAATAATATGTGAAAATTAGAAAAACGGTCAATTATTTCCTATAGAAATAAACATTTAAAACAAGGGAGGGTTGGAAAAAATCATTCCTTTTTAAACGACTTTGACAAGTACGCATGCACGTCAGGCATTCTTTCTTAAATTGGTTAAAATAAAATTAAAAGCGGCGTTATTTTGCTGACAACGTTGTGGGGCAGTGGTTAACGAGGTTGGGTCATAAGCTTTTAGTTTTCATGTTCGAGCCCACATAATGGTGGCTTTTTTTTTTTTTTTTTAGACAACGTTAAAAGCTTTTTGTTTGACATAACATTTTTCTTATTTTGAGGCCTACATAATGTGATTTTTTTTATTTTTAACTAATCATTTTTATAAAGGTTATTTGGCTTAGTTTTTTTTTTATAATCGATTTATTTTCATTTTGTTTTCGTAATGACACATAACGGTGGTCTTTTTTCTTTTTTATTTTAAACAGGGTTGTTTTGTAATTTTAAAAACAATAAAAGAAAGTTTAAACATTTGGGTTACGTAATGACTTTAAATTTTATTTTTCATTTTTTAATAACGGTTATTTCGCTTGAAACAAATGTACCTCTTTTTCTGCCCGATTACATTTTTCTGTTTCTATCTGTTCTTTCATTTTCGAGTTAGTAGCGGTGTCCACAGGTACTTGCTGCTATTTTCATTTTTTTTTTTTTTTTAAGGGGTTGGTTATTTTTTTGTTTGTTTATTTTTTTGCGTCCGCATGGGCACTTGCTCGATTGAAACAAAACTTTTTTTTTTAGGGCTGGGTTGCTCAATAGCTTTACTACGCCACCTCTCCACACCCAGGCAACGCCGGGTACCCCTGCTAGTTATTCAATAAATCCAAGATTAACTGATGAGATTAAGAAACACCTGTAGTAATAATGATAATGTAGAACTGAGCAGAAAATAAAAAGCCTAAACTCACCTGGACAGATGGAACAGTTCCATACGAGAAGTCGAACACTCCATTGATATCTTCTCCAAGTTTATAAGCACTTTTGAAAAGGTAGAAACGAGCAACTTTTCCTCGACTATTTGTTATGTTATAAAAATCTAAAAATAGAAAAATTATTAAAAATTAGATGAAAGTTAATCAAGTCATTAAACTTCAGACAATAATAAAACAAAAACACCTAAAGCCTTAAGTTAAAAGAATTAATAATTAAAAAAACAAAAATATTCTTTTTAAATTATGCCTATGTTTGAGACTATGTAGGGATGTTTAAAAATGTGTGTATATATATATATAAATAATGGCGGCATTCCAAAAGTAATGCTTCTCTTTTTTTTTTTTTTTTGCAAGAATGGATGAGAGGCAATTGCAAATTGTATTGTTATGATGACTGAACTTATGCATTCATGACCATAAAGTTACATCTCTCTGTTGCAGATATTGGTGGCATGAGACTCTTAAGAAAGCAATCTCTGATGGACAGGCATCAGAAGACCAGATGCATCATTGAATTCCTAGTAAAAATGCTTTGAAAATAGTGACTATGTAGAAAATAAAATTTAATGGTACCCCTCCCGTCTTTATAGCTCTTGTTAAAAAAAAAAAATTTAAAAAAAAAGGAAAAAAGAGGCTTTACTTTTGGAACTACCCCCATATGTGTGTCGATATATATATATAAAACAAAGTTGTCCATGTGTTGTGGCATCACAGTTGAACTAAGAACTAAACTAACCAGATTTTGAATCAGCACGTTCGATCCAATGTTCTTACTGAATTGAGTCTATTTATTTATTTATTTGTTTATTTGTGGACTGTTATCCTCATCTACATAGTTGTTGTTTCACAATGTTTCGGCCAACTATTCCTCTGGCCTTCGTCAGTCCGCAAATAAATAAATAAATATACAAATTACTCATCTCAAAGAATTCCAATAATAAAGTAATGTGTTTATTGAGGTCAGAAATTATTTAACATTTTTTTTTAACTCAATATTCAAAATTAAAAGTATGTAAAAATTATCTTAAAAACAAATATTCCACATTTTTAGCACTCTCTTTCCAAGCCAAATAAACATAATTTGGAACCTTTTTATTATCAGTAACAAAAATAAACAGATTTTTTTTCAGAATTTTTTGAGATGAGGATTGAAAAAATTCATAGCGTAAAAGATAAATGGAAAGAAAATCTTTTGCATTTTATTCATTTAGATGATATTGTTTGGTCATAAAATTATAAATTGAACTAAACCATTATAAATGTTGCTATAGTATTGTTGTTTGAGTCTATTTATAAAATTGTTAGATGTAAATAGCTTTTAAACTTACAATACCTAAGGATTTGCTAATAATTTTAAAGTTGGAAATTACTTTCTATTTGAAAGTTTAAAGACTTTCAAATTTTGAAAGATCAAGTAACTCATTTTGTTGAATAGTATTCTAGGCAACGCCAGAATCATTGCTGGTTGTGCACACACACACACACACGGAGCTGGATACACACACGTAAATATTGTGGAAATCTTCAAACCAAGAAATGTCATCAAAAGTCATAACAATTGAAAGAGGGCAGAAGCTTTGAAATCAATGTTCTTCAACTGACAAGTTTTGAAAACAGTCATATTGAAATTGGACGAATTTAATAAGGGCCAGTGGAATGTGGTATGGAAAAACGAAATTTCTTTCTATAGTTTTTGTAAATAAAAACAAATGCCAGCCAAGGAATAAGTCAGTCAGAGAGAAGATGGGCACCGAGACGACCAGTTGTCATTTTGTGTCACCCACACCACTTCACCACACCTCATCTCTCTTTCTCTCTCCATAGCACATTGCAAAAAAAATTGAAAATAAATTGTCATTCTTTTTTTATAAACTTACATCAAGCATTTTTTTGTGAAATAATTGTCTTATATACATTTGTCAAAAACTTGAAACTCTATTTAACAGATTAAATAGACAAAATGGTTAAAAAACCCCAAAGAACTACAGCATAACGTAACAATTTTTTCATCAACAAGATTTAAATTCTGTCTTGTTTACAAGGAAACCAAAATGCATTCTGTTGGATTTTATTACATATTTAAATTATCTTTTTAATAAGATTTTCAAATTTTTGTTTCATTTTTTTGTTAATGCATTTTCGATTTTAACCAATATTAAATTAATAGAAAATAATTGAATATGTAATTATCAAAGTTATACTGATGTGAGAAATATACACATATGAAATTGCCTTAATTTTATTAATGTAGAATAATTTACATAAATTTACAGTGCTTGTGCATTGTAATTGGATATAAAAAAATCCATTTTAAGTAAAAACACATAATTACATGTTGAAATTAGTAAAAGAAAACTCCAAAAATTATGAAAAATGATAGACTAGAAAAATAATTGCAAGTAAAAAAGATTTACTGAATAATGCAGTTTTCAAATAACTGCAAACTTTCTTCTTTTGTGACTTATTCCAAACTAGGCTGGGTGCCTGGCGTTGCCCAGATGTTTGGAGGTGTGTGTTGAGCAAAAAAAGTGGTGGTAGGCGGGCAGGCTTGAACCCATACCGCGAAGGAGGAAAAGAACATGAAAAAAAAAAAAAAGAAAAAAAAAGTGATGTCTTTGCCGTTGCGTCCATCGCCAAACTGGAAGTGGTGTAGGTTTAAATTAAGGCTAGTCAATTGAAAAGAGGAAATGACTTTTGAAAATATCAGTGAAAAAAGCTATCCCTCCCTGTATAAAAATGCCCAGTTGAGGGTGAAGGAATTAATGTTTTTAGCCAATTTTTCAATATTTGTCGTCTGAAGGGTCAAGCTTCAAAATGATACTGATCATTTGAAAATGTATCGCTTCTGTTGAAAGTTTTAGGTAGACATACAAACATACATACATTTAAACAGACAGATGAGATTTATATTATAGACTAGTAGGGGGTACCCGGCGTTGCCTGGGTGTTTGTAGGTGTGTGTGCTCGGGTGGGGGTAAAGGGTGTTAATCAAAACATAAGAATAAGCAAAGTAAAAAAAAAGTAACGTAAGGCAAATGAACGATGTTAAATACAAAAATGGGAAAAACAAAAAAAGACACGAAACAGAAAAACGAACGATTCGAATCCAAAACATTTAGATAATGAGGCAGTGCTTTAAGCAACTGAGCTAAGACAATGTCGACGAAATTATGTCACTTTTTTAAATATTCAAAGTAAATCATGTTCCGACATCGCATGATGCATGCGTAGAAGCGAACTTGTCATGAGAGGACGGTTTTTGCTGACCCCTCCCTGTAGAAAACTGATTTTAGGGTGAAGAAATTAATGTTTTTGGCCAATTTTTCGATATTTGTCGGGCGAAGGTTGGAACTTTAAAATGATACTAATCTGGCAAAAATCCGTGACTCGTGTCGAAAGTTTTTGCGAGACATACAAACAAACATACATACATACATTTTCACTTTTATATATATAGACTAGCGAGGGGTACCTGGTGTTGCCCGGGTGTTTGGAGGTGTGTGTGGAAACTCCGGGGTTGGGGGGGGGTTAAAAAAAGAAAAAATGTTTTGGTAGGTAAGTATGAGGATCGAACCCGAACCGTTGAGGCAAAGTTGTAAATTAAAGTGTGAAAAAAAAAGTGCGACGTTAACCATTGCCCCACCACAAGATGCTAATGGAAACCCGTTTGAATTTATTTAATTACTTCGATTTGGCAGGTGCCCGTTTTAATGAGTTAATGAGGTCAAGTTTGACTGCGGGATTTTTATTTTCCCAAGATGTTATAGGAAAAAGACTAACCCACATGTGGCGAGCGACAAATGTTGAATATTTATCTTCCCGAAATCGAGCAAATTAAATAGACAGGCGAGCTTCGTTGTTAACTGTGAGATATTACGATTTATATGTGATATATAAAGTTTTAAAAAGTTGTGAACCGACCGACCGCTTCTCTGAAAAAAGCCTTTTGTAGACATACAGAAAAAGCGAACACACATACATATGTGACCTTGGGACGTGGTCTTACACGTCCTTAACCCTCGATCGCGGCCCAGTTATGATCTGCACCCTGGTCGGTACAGTTATGATATGTCGACTGGGCAACCAGGTCTGCCAACCGTTAGTATGTCGCGTCACCCAGTGAGTTCTTCGTTAAGGCGTTGGGGATTCTTCTCGGATGCTCGGTCCTCAAGGCCTGTTCTCCGTGGATCGTCTAGTTATTCTGGGTGTTCGTTGACGGATACGGTGTCACAAATGGCAAATAAAGAATGTACATATATAGGGATCAACGCACATCAGCAACAAAACTCCGAAGGTTGGTTAATATAATATATATTTCGGAAATTCATAAAAGAAGTATTTACAGCATATACATATAGTTGGCAATTAATTCAAGCAAACAGTTAGTTCTACAACTGAGCTTCTGTTGTTGAAATACCTGGTCGGTATCGCGGACTTTGCGTAATTCTCGTTAAGTGATCGACACGTTATAAGCGTTGAGTTATCAGGCAACAAGCGAGGGGGGGAGAGAGAGAGGTGATTCTGCCGAGACGAACAAGTCGACTTTGACTCTGATTCCGGACTCTCTCTTCTTCTGTTCTCTGACTTAATCTCTGATTTTTCATTTCTTTTATAATACAATTATGGAATGATGACGACACCCATGTTCGTCATCGACCAATCAAATTGCTTGATTATAATTCGACGGGGCCTTTTCTCATTGGTTGATTATACTTCGACAGGGCCCTTTTTCATTGGTCCATTTCCAAAATTGGATTGACTCCTCCCTTAATTAACGCCCAACTTACACGTTGTATTAATTAACTCCTCCCTGGCTTACTAATGGAATTTCCCCCTATCCAGGAAAATTATTTTTCCTTTGACTTAAAGCAAATCACGCGATTTTATTTGTTTTAAAATTATCTATTGATCTCACTTTTCGCTTTGATAATTCAAAGGAATTTTAGTTTATCTTTGAATTAAGTTCTGGTTGTCGGCCATTCTATTATATCAGACATTTTGTTTACGTCAAAAGACCAAGAATGCATTTGTCGCTTTGAACTTATCGGACAACACATTTTCCCATCCGAGCAAAAATATTTCATAAATTCCCTTTTTTCGTTCGACCTGATTCACCAAATGACAATTCTCGATACGTTATTTTATTGTTTTGAAATTTCGGACAATTAATTTTTTTTCCTATTCTTTGTTCTAAAACATAATGCCGAGTCACTGCGTGTGTTTCTCTTAGATCAAAAACAACCCGACTTTTCAACTTGTCAAATTCACAGGTCAACTTTGGCTCATAGTTTTGCCAATTGCGGGTGTGAAATCCCCACCCCTCCGGCTACTGTACCACTATGATTCCGGCCATCGTAGATCAAAAATATTTTATGCATTCTTTTTCGCTTTTGAAGTCTAGAATGTGATTTAACCTCTCGCTACAAAGGCACTCTTGCCGCCGCCATTTCAACAACAGACTTAGCTTAGAATTTATTCACAAAAAAAAAATTAATAATAATTTTTTTATTGCCTCAACCCGATCATCGTCCGGGAACAAAAAATTACTTTTAACCAAAAGAAACGTCACATCAACCCTACAGGTCTGATGTGGCCTCTCTTTAGTGTTACACATACATTTTCGCTTTTATATTTATAGATTACAAACTAACTTATCTCTTATTTTCAGTTAACTTTCGCTATTTCAAATTAGAAAACGTTAAATCAAGAATATGCAATAATTTTTTTTTTTTTTAAATATTGTTCTAGCAGATCATCTATCATTTTTGGTAATTTTTGAAATTTTAGCTAATTTTAAGACAACATGTAATCACGTAAAAGTATTTTTACTGAAAATGCATTTATATCCAATTATAATATGCACAAATTTTCCATAATAGATGAAAAGTGATTTCAATTTTGATAAAAAGTAACTGGTAGGGTTTTTAAATAAAGACTGAATTGGGGGGGGGATGGAGGTAATTTTGCTATGAAAAAAGTTCCAATACAACTAATAAGGCATTTTATAGCAAAATTTAAATAAATTTTTTTTTCAGTGGTCATCATTGTAAAATAATTCATCATAGCTGGTCTAATTTTCAAAAGATTAAACTGTTTACAACGTCAGCATCTGTTTTACAATACCGAACCCCGATCCAAAAATTAAAAGAAAAGAAATTATGGTGTTGTAAAATTATTATCTAATTCAGATAATCCCAAATAATTAAAACTTTTGTGAGATTTTAGAATGCTATAATTAATATGGAGAGTGGGAGCATTAGAAACACTTAAAATTCATCACATCAAATTCCTTTGTAAAATAGCTCTTCAGAAATAAAGTTTAAAATCAGCCATGTACATCATTATTATGGCTAAGAATTCCTATTAATAGAAACTATCTAAAAAAAACATAATAAAAATATAATTAAAACTAAAGCAAAAAACATCTATCCACAAACTAAATTTTCTTTACGATAACAAGGACATATGTGACCCTTTTTTTTTGTCTTTAGTGTAACAATTTTATTGTGGCATGAGTGATAGGAGAAGGTTAAAACTTACGAGCTGCTTTCCGAGCAGTGACTGTTGAAAGAACTTGTAAGGCAACATCGAGGACAGAATTCTCTTTTCTGGAATGCTTTAAGAATGGATTGGTCGGGGCCACATCCTCATTTTCATTATAAACACTAATATCATTCAATCCTTCAAAATGAGGAGAAAAAAAAAAAAAAAAAAATGATTCAATAAACTCACAAATTTCAAACATGGAGATGAGACATATTGTATACAGACATGCAAACTAAGGTTCACGTTCTGTAATGTTGTGTGGTACTCATACCTATAAATAGGCCAAAAGATAAAACAAAAAACTTTGGATTTTTTTACTCGAGACAAAATTTCCAGCAAGTCAGCAAAAATCTTTAGGCTAAAAACGTCACTCTCATTGATCCAAGAAAATTTAATTCTGAAAGGGAATTTTAATCTTTCAAATTTATTTTAGCATGAAGGTTTGTATTATATCAAATTATATTTGGATGATAAGTTTGTGAATATACTACAAAAAGTTACAATTGAATTTTATTGAGAACAATTTTTCCACCATTACTAATTCAGGAACTAAAACAACAGTTTATACTGTTTTAATTTCTTAAGCCAAATTTGCTAGTTAGCTTTATGTATTTTGTAAAAGTTTCATGTCAATCTTTTTGATTTTCCTTTCATATTGACAGGCTTGTTAATTCAAGAAAAACATTTTCCTTTTTTATTTCGTTGAAAAAATTTTTTTTTTAAAAAGCATGTCATTGAAAAACTTTGCTAATTTGTTGAAATTAAACAATTTTTCTGCAATAAATTAAGTTTTTCGAATAAGTTTAGATTAGAATTCCTTTCGAAAATGAAATTTTTTGAAACTATGAGAGTGAACTTGTTAGCAGCTACAAAGATATTGGCTAACTGACTTTAGCATCAAATAACCCCTGAAAAGTACATATTTTTTATATTTTTTTTTTTACTTATATTCACCCTAAACAATATCATGACAAGTAGGAACAACATAAAGGTTTTTCTCTTATTTTTGTTTTCCTAAATAATGCTAGTCTAGACTAACCCCCCCCTCCCAAATTGATCAAGTAACTTGTTTTTTTTTTAAGAAAATCAAATTTAATGATTTTTAATGATTAAAAAGTTTTCATCATTTAGAATACAAACAAAATCTCTGTAGTCGAAGTAAATTGTCACCCTTGATATTTTGCAAAATTTAAAAACATGGCACCTATAAGTTTCTCCCATCCAGTTTATCACAAAATTTAATTTTCTTAAATAAAAATCAAAAACTACTTGATCAAATTATGCGAGTTTTGGAATGTGCTCTCTTCGTTCTGTGACGAGTATGTACACCATAAAAACTTTTCTGTATTTTCTTTACTTAAAATTTTCATCATAAGTGCAAGTCTAAACAAACACTCGAATTTCTTAAACATCGATCAAAATATTCTTCATTGATTAAACTGTACATATTTTGCATACAATTGGTTTGTAGATTAATCTATTTTGTAGAAATATATTTTGTAAATAAACAGTTTCTATTTAACCCATAGCTGGAGCCCCTGACAAGCACAAATACTGTAGTGGTTGCTTAGAGGCAACTTCACATTCAAAGTTTCCAAAGTTGAGACCTTACAACTGGATGCAGTTCTGTGTCATATGTAGGGTGGTTGGAAGTAGCGAGAGTCTGAGTAGGCAGATTATAGAAAAAGACCAATTTGGTTATGAAGTAGAAATAGAAAATAGATTTTTTTTTTTTGTTCTCCATTTCTCAAAGAATCAGAAGAATTCATTATATATTAATATCTGAATGGTGTTCTTAACATTAAACAAAATTTCCATGAAGAGAGTTTGTTGTCATGAAGTTCCCATATGCTGTTTCCAGATTACTTCCTTGCAGGCTATAACATGGTCATTTTCAAATCTTATATCACTAAAAAATTGTCATAAACCAAAGTTTATTCATTGCATTCATTATTTTCTACTTGTTCATATTTATTATCATTCAAGTGCGTAGCAGAGCGTGACCGTGGGTATGGCAGCAGCAGCTGTACGACAGCCAACGTATGCAAATAACCGAGCCGTGTGCGAGGTGACATCACAGTGAGAAAGAAGGAAAGAAAACGATTATACATTAAAAAAAATAAAAATAAAAACGTGGACCAAGAAGAACAGAAATCTATGTGTTACACAAGTAGACTAAGAGTGACAGGAATTTGTTTGTTTGTTTAACCAGCGTATCAACCTTCTTTGGGTCATTTAATGCTGTATACAAGATTTAAATTTTTGATATTTTCAGAATCGATTTTCGCTGGGTATATTTGGGCAATGTTTTGGTATATTTTGTTATTTGATGGTTTTTATATTTTATGGTAAAGATTTGCTTGTTTTAAGAAATTTAGAATGGTTTTAGGATTTTCTTTATCAAAGAGTTCTTTTAAACTTGTAGCCTTGTAGTAGTGTTGACGAATTCGTGTGAGATCATGACAGTCAAGTAAAAAGTGTTTCACTGTGTAAGGTTCGTGACATGGTATACATTTGGGGGGGTTCTTCACTTTTTAGTAGATGGGAGTGAGTTATGTATGTGTGTCCTATCCGGATACGTGATAAGACTACTTCTTCTTTACGTGATTTTCTGGTATCTAGAGGGTTCTTTTTAAGTATAGGAGTAATTTGGAAGAGTTTGTTGTTTTGACAGTTGTTCCAATTTTGTTGCCATTTCTTTGTGATAAAACTGTTTATTGAATGTTTGTAATCCGTATATGGGACCTTTATGTCGTTTATTTGTAGCTTTAAGGAATTTTTGGCCACCATGTCAGCTTTATCATTTCCACGGAAACCGTAGTGACTGGGAATCCAACAAAAGAAGAAAGTTTTGTGTTGCAGGATAGAATGGATCTTTTGTAACAGTTTGATGAGTAGGGGTTTGTTTAATTTTTGATTTTTTATTGCTTCTAATACTGATAATGAGTCTACAAATATTATAAATTTTTTTGAGTTTTGGTTGATGATAATATCTAGAGCCAGGTTTATGGCTGTAATTTCTGCACTATAGATAGGAGTTATTTGGTAACCTTTTCTGCTGAATAGTGTTTTCTGAAATAGCGGCACATCCCACTTTGTTTTGATCTTTGGAACCATCAGTGTAAATGTGTGTCCAATTTGGGTAAGTATCCAGAATGTTGCTTAGTTTTTCTCTATAGTCTGCAGGGTGAGTATTGGATTTAGGATATATTGTCAAGTCTAGTATGACTTTAGGTTGATTTAACAGCCAGGGTGGGAGTTCTGGGAGATTTTCCTCGTGGGTGCTGGTTTGATCTATTGATCTATTCCATGTAGAGACCAAAGGGTTTAATTGCATTTTCTTTTTGTTTGAATAGATGTGTGTAGTTGGGATTGAAAGTGCATTGATAGGCAGAATTTTTGGGGTTTGATTAAGAGCAACAGGAAAAAAAAAGTGTCCTAAACATGGCCAGACAAAGACGAGTACCATGTGTTCAACGGCAAAGTCTTGTTAAATACATTCGAGTACAAGAAGACTTTTGAATAAGAGACAAGGCGTTATTCTGGAAATACCTGTAAATAAATGTTTGCTGTTTTTACTGAGAAAAAAAATTGAGTCAAATTCTTTTCTTGTGACTCTCTGCATACAATGTGTGGATCCTGCGTGTTGACATAACAACGACACTAAAACTGTTAATAGATTTTACTCTATATCCTAATTATAAAGTGGCTTTTAGCATAAATGTGATTACTTAGAAAAATTGGTTAACTTATGCAGAATAGTGAGATTACTAAACTGCTTTTCTTACTGAAAATGATGGACAATGTTTAAAACACTAGCAAACAGTTAAAATTGAAGGAAAAACATAATTATAATCGAAAATAGTTATTGTATGGTAATTTTAATAAAAAAATAAATAAAAAATTAAAAAAAGAAATGGTACGTGTGCAGTTTGCAAACTATAATGAAAATGGTATTTAGAAAACCATTCTTAACATGGGAGGGGGTTATTTTCACTATTCTGTACTTTCATCTAACAATTTAACAAACAAAAGATACCATAAAATAATTAAAAAGATATTGTTTGTCAATTGTCGGCTGTTGTGATTTCATTGGCTAAACCTTTTCGAATATGCTGATGATAACAGTTCCACGAGTATCAAAAAGTATTTTAAATTAAAAAAATAATGATTTGAAATTATTGATGGAATAAATTTTCAAGATTAAAAATTTTCAATTGTAGAGTGACGAATTCAAGAAACTCAAACTTACCAAAAAGCACCATGACACGAATAGGAATGCGTAATAATTCTGTCCGTTGATTTAATCTTTGTGTGCCTATTGTTATTTTGTATGAGTATTTAATAGCCTGTCCTCTGTATGATGGCGGTGAATCGGCTGGGATCACGTCTTTGTATTCATCTGGGAAGAAAAAAAAATTTCTAAAATGTATTTTTTTCAAGAAAAAAAAAAAAAAAACTTTCTAGGAGCAAAGTGTAATATCTGTTCTAAACATGATTCTGATACTTTTCATCTTTTCAGTCTTGGATCAGTGATAGAAAAATTCTCTCAATTTTTATTTTTGTCCTAATCCTGAGATCCTCTTTTTGTGGAGCTGGATTTTCCGTATATATATATATATATATATATATATATATATATAATTATGAAAATTACATATATGTATATGTTTATATGTTTTAATAATAGCTCTTATTGGTAACAAAATAACAACAAAAATTAACTTGATATTTAGACGCTAAAAACTGTACATATTTTCAGGGAAGGCTTCATAGTTCAGTGGTAAAATGCTAGACTAAAGACAGTGTAGTTGTGAGTTCGATCCTTACCAAAGTTGAGCTATTCTGATGATTGCTATTTAGCAAAAGAAGGAAAAAAAGAAAGTGCATCCATGGATAACATGTAAAAAAATATAATAATAAAAATGTGCTCCATCAAAAAGGGGGACTTATAATGCATGCATTTGTGTGCAAGGGAACAAAAACTATCACTTGTGCAGATAAATTTGAATACAGTGGCAGCGTTCCTATGCTGCTATCGCTAATCTATATATCTATAAAAGTGAATGTGTGTGTGTGTGTGTCTGTGTATATTTCCTTACACAATAACTCTGTCAAAGTTCAATGATTTAACCTTTGAGAACTCTACCAAACTCCTCCGATAATTTTGGGTATAAACACTTGACATTTTAGATATAGGTTCTTTCGACATGGATCTAACTTAATAACTGGATTAGAGCCCAAACCAATAAATTTTAAGGGGTCATAATAGGGGTCAAAGTTTAAAAAATTGACCTTTTTTTTTTTTTTTTTTTTTTTTTTGCTCAACATACACCTCTAAACACCCAGGCAACGCCGGGCTTAAATGCTAGTATATCTATAAAAGTGAAAGTGTTTGTGTGTGTGTGTGTGTGTCTGTGTACATTTCCCTACACAATAACTGTCAATTTTTTAGTTTACAGACTCGACATTTGATATACAGGGTATTGAGATTTGGAAAAGTCTTTGTAATCTGTTTTTGGCCAGAAATTTGGGTGTTAAGGGGTCAAAGTTCAACAATTTGACCCTTGAGAACTCTACCAAACTCCTCCACCAATTTTGAGTATAAACACTTGAAATTTTAGATATAGGTTCCTTGGACAATAACTTGATTTGAGCCCAAACAATAAATGTTAAGGGATGATGATAGGGGTCAAAGTTAAAAAAATTTAACCTCTTCAGTCTCTACCAAATTACTTAGATACTTTCTGGTCTAAACATTTGAAATTTTACATAAAGGGTATTCAGAGATAGGGAAAGCTTTTTAATCGGTTTGGGTCGAAAATTTGAGCTACCAATATATAAATGTATGTATGTATGTTTGTTTGCATGTCTGCCTAAAACTTTCGTCATGTTTTTTTCCCCTGTTCTTTTCCTCCTTCACGGTACGAGTTCGAACCTGCCTTTCTACTACCACTTTTCTTTTTTTTTGCTCAACACACACCTCCAAACACCCGGGCAACGCCAGGCACCCATGCTAGTATATCTATAAAAGTGAAATTGTGTGTGTGTGTGTGTGTGTGTACATTTCCTTACCAAACTACTGTGTCAATTTTCAGTCTACAGACTCGAAATTTGACATAAGGGGTATTGAGATTTGGGAAAATCTTTTTAATCCGTTTTCGAACAGAAATTTGGCGGTCAAAGAGTCAAAGTTCAACGATTTGACCTTTGAAAACTCTACCAAACTCCTTCTCCAATTTTGGGTCTAAACACTTGAAATTTTAGATGTAGGTTATTAGGACATGGATCAAACTTTTTAATTTGATTTGAGCCCAAAACAATAAATGTTGAGGGGGTCAGAATTGGGGGTCAAAGTTTAAAAATATTTGACCTATGTGGTGGTCTCTACCAAATTACTCAGCCAATTTTTGGTCTAAATATTTGAAATTTTACATAAAGTGTATTCCGACATAGGGCAAGCTTTTTAATCAGTTTTTGGCCAAAAATTTGACTGTCAAGGGGTCAAAGTTCAGAAGATTTGACCTTTGCAGTCTCTACAAACTATTCAGCCAATTTTGGGTCTAAACATTTGCAATTTTACATAAGGGGTATCAGACATGCAGCAAGCTTTTTAATCAGATTTTGGGTGAAAATTTGGTTGCCAAGAGGTCAAAGTTCAAAGAGTTGACCTTTGCAGACTATCAAACTCCTCCGCCAATTTTGGGTCTAAACATTTGAAATTTTAGATGTAGGTTACCTGGACACGAGTCAAACTTTAATATATATATATGCACATAAAGTTATGAACAGTACATAGAACCAGAGCAAAGCTGGGCTGAACTGCTAGTAAAAATCAAAAATTAATTTTTATATAAGTTGATCGACTTGATTTGAAAACTTCAAATGAGAAATTTCAGCTAATTTTTTTTTGTTTGTTAAAAAAACAAAAAAAAAAAAAAAAAAAAAAAAAAAATGGTTTCATTGAAATTTGCACAAAAATTTGTAAAATATGTAGTAAGATAGTACATGGGATGCATTAGCTGATGTACAAAAGAAAAAGTTCCACTTTAAAATTAGATTACGTAAAAAGAAAATTTCTGCTTCAAAATCAAGGTGAGAAATGTAGCAAATGTGTCCAAGAAAGTGACATAAGAGAGGAATGAGGTGGAAGAAATTAAACTAGACAGCAGTTTAGGTTTTGCCTATAGTACCGAACAGACATTTTGAAGGTCTTACACCGCCTATCAAGAGATGGGTGGTTGGAAAACTAATTATCTTTAATGATACTGAGAGCAATTAAGAAATAATAAATCAAAAGGATTAATCTTAAAACGAACGTGTACTGTTATTAACAACTATTACACTTACTATTAAAGAGAGGTTGCTACAAGAAGAAATACTCTACTGCTACCACAACTATTACACTTGCTGTTAACAACAAAAAATATGATCGAGAACAACTGTACTTTGTTAATTTATCACTGTGACTTTATGTCAACAAAACTTCTATGTGATCAAAGAGTCTGACGGATCATGATGACTACGCAACAAATTCAGTGTTGCTATATTTGAGAAAAACAACCAAGATAAGGAAAACTGCGATTAAAAAAGATGCATATGTTTGAAGCATATAGTAAAAAAAAAGGGGGGGGTCTTCATTATTGTAGTGAAATTTGAAAAATTGAATTTCATGTGAAACTAATAGTATCTACTGAATTGTCATGTCACAGTAATGCACATATCCAAAAACTAGGAAAAATTATAAGGTAGAAAATCAATTATTAATGAAAATAGTTTTCAAAGACAATTAGTGAAAATCGAGTTTTGCAAGAAAAAAAAAAAAAAAAAAAAAAAGAAACTGGAGAGTTCTAATTGTAACAAAAAGGAGGTAAAGGTGGGCAAACAATGTTAACTAAACATCTCTGATGCAATAGCCCATATTTTAAAAGTATATCTGTTTTCCTGTAATCATCCACTGTCTTAAATAACTCTTCCATTTGAAATAAACCTATGTTTAAGTGAAACTGTTTAGATGACAAAGACAACTTGGATTATCAACCAGTGTATATAATAATTTATATGCACCAGATATCAACATAGCAACAAATACGCGATAAACAATGTAATAAACAGTTTTATCATTAAATTTGAGAGTACAACATCACTTACATTGTTTGGATTCCCCTGGGGCTAGTTTGAGGTCGCAGAATAAGATTTTTGGTTTAGTTGAAAGTACAGTACATCCTTTTTCACCTAAAAAAAATAAATAATAAAAAATAAAAAAATAAAAACACAAACAAATTATTCCCACATTTTTTATACTGGTAATGGCATCATCGTGATCAAGTTCACCCCCTCCCTCCAAACAAATGCAGCGTCTAACCATTGCAGCTGACTTCTGCAGATACAGAGCCAGGTCACATGATATGCCTAGCCAATGTCCACTTCATAATTGAAGACCAACTATTTTTGGACCTTATAGTATTACTAAATCTCTACAGATTGTTGCTGTCCAGATCTTCAACTGCCCATTACTAATCGAATAAAGAAGAGGCAGAAAAAAATCTTGTGGATGAGCTCTCCTGAGTGCCAAGCCGAATGTGCAAACCATTTTAGACAGTATTGGAAAAGGATGGACCGCAAGGGTCAAAGATTCAATTGTTGATAGCAATTTTGGGTTGGTACTAAATCCACATGGTGACAGCACAGAATGCAGCAAAAGCAGTCGTTGTCCACACACATTTCTTGTTATGAACTAACTTTCACTGGAATAATAAGGATGGACTATAGCTGCACATGTCCACAGATTAAAGAAAAAATAAAAACTATTAAAAATTAAGATTTCTTTAAAAACGAATATTCACAAGCAGACTTAAACGTATAATTAAACCTTTCTTGTATTATTTGGATTCTTCGTACAACGGTTCTTATCTTGAGTGCCATTTTCAGAATGTTTTGGTTCATATAAACTCCGACCTTCTTCAGGTGTATCTTATTCAACTCTGAAATCTGCATGGAATTCTGAACGGAACCCATTATTTAATTTATGGGGGTAATATGAGAATACATCTACCCCCACCCTCGACAGCTCATTGACCCAAAGTTGTGTGCCGTGAATTTCTTCTCGATCTTGTTTTCATGGCTGTATCATCATTCTTGGCCATTGAGGGGAGCGCACAGGCTCACAAATAGAAAAATAAAATAAAACACAGATACTTTTTGTAAACATTGGTTCGACTGAGTTTATGAGCAACACCATTGTGGGGAAAACTGCCCTCTAAGCATTAACGTTCACATCTACTGCCAAGGCTGCATTTTTTCAGTCAGTTGGTTAGCTCATTTCCCCATCTGCTCGAAGCCACAATTCGTCTTCAACTGCGACCAAATTCCAACTGTTGTTAAGTATCCAACTCATGACTTAACTTTGTCCGTTGCCAAAAACCACTTCCAACCGAATACTGTCATAAAAATATCAACACCCCTTGCCAATCCTAAAGTACCCAAAAACCAAATCTAAATATATCTACATCCATTGTTCCATGCTTTTGTTACCATTACTCTGACCAACAATTCCATGTCAAGTTTCTTTCGTCTACCTTCCTATCTATTGTCTATTGATAAATCCTATTTCCCATTTCTTTTGTTATCCAATAAAATTTACTTTTTTTCTTTTTTTTTAAAATTATATATCCTTTTTCTTTTTTCTCCTATTTCCTAGCACATGGGGGCGAGGAGAATTGACATGCATCACAGTAGCATGCTCTTGTTCCATCAGCCATGACTGGATAGAGGTAAATAAGTAATTCGTAATTGTATTTTTTTGATCGCCCATACTGACAACTTTAAGAAGGTCACTACGGGTCCTTGCGGACAATTCTAGTACAAATTTTAGGAACCTTAAACCTATTTTATTTTTAGATGTAAATGTCACTATTACTACATATTACATTTATTACCATCTGCTTATCACTATATATGTTATCTATCATATATTAATTAAATAAAGGGTTGTGTTCAAAATTCTATGCACATTCCCGAATTTGACAAGAGTCATCTGAAGAACACTTAAGGTTACATTGATCGAAACGTTGTGAATTATATAAAGAATTCTGTTCTAAATTTTGTGCAGATTTCTGAGTTTGATGGTAAGATTTCTGAGTTCGACAAGAAATATCAACCAAAACGTGAAAATAACACTCAAGATGAGAACAGTAGCCCAAAGAATCCAAATAATACGAATAACTAATCCTTATCTCAATTTAGAAATGTAAGCCTTTTTTGTCAGCAAATAAAATTTATTTTTTAAATTTAAAATACACTGTCAACTCAAGTCCATTAATATGTCACATTGATATCATGTATGCACAGCTTTTCATTGGCAACTCATTTTTTTCTTGGAGAAAATAGACATTGTTGTCTCTTAAACAGAGTTTATTTTACAATGAACAAACTTTTGAAATTGTTTCTGTGTTAAATAGAACGTCTTTGAGATTAGATTTTTATTGATTTTTATCGATTTTTATTGATTTCTGTTTCATTCAAACATGTTATGTACCTTACCTTTGTTTGGAACAAAAGAGGTTTCACAGCCTGTTGTTGAAACTTCTTCAGTAGATAAATTTGTTGACGTTGGAAGTGACACCCGTGATTCGCTAACTGTACGTTGGCAGTGAATTTGAACACTGGCCCAAGCCAGAATATCAAACTGTTTCCCACTGAAAGACAAAATACATTTTTGACAATTGAGGAGAGTAAAAAAAAAAGCACAACTCCAGGAAAAGAAAACAAACCAGAAAAAAATAAAAATAAAAAATAACTTAAAGGGTCTTGACGTATGAAAGGCCTTTTATATGGTTTGGCATAAAGGTCCACTTCATAAGATTTTTAACAACGAAATATTGGTACATGTTCTCAAACATCAAGTCCTTCTCTCTAATAGGTTCATAAAAGTAGTTGTTTATAGGCAAAAGTCTGAAGCTCAGTATTAATTCTGGTGTACCTCATGGATCCATTTGGGTACAACTGATTTTCATCAATGATCATCCCAATCACATTCTAAAATCATTTGTCAACATTTATGAAGATGACGTGATCATCTTTAGCAATGCTTCTGAGAATATTAATGATCAAGTTCTTTCTGATTCTCTATCTTCTGGTCTAGTGCACATCATTCGATGGAGAAAAAGAGGTTATATTATGTTTTTTTTTTTATCAAGCCATGGTCATAAAACTGCTGGCAATAGACAGAGGCCACTAAGCTAATTAAGAAATGCATAAAACTTAGGAACATCATAATAGCCAATACAGAACTCTGAAAATGTCACAGTGATACATGTTCATCTACACAATTCTAAGGAAGTATGTTCAGAACTGCTGTGAACAATGCAGAAGGAGATCGCTAGTACATCTGAGCAAACACCAGTGTGATTATGCAGAGAGGCTGCTGTGAATGTATATCGTTACAGGTTTGGTCTATTCAGCTGCAGCACAGTGTGGTATTTAAGCATTGTGGTGGGGCAAGGACCATGAAATAATCTGTAGGCAACAGATGCAACTGTCACATTCAGAATGTAAGTAGACAGCAAATCTAATCAAAGCAGATCATATACTCCAGAGGAAACAGGGTTGTGGCAGGGAATATGTAAGCATGATGTAAATGCATGCATCAGAGAATTTGATGGCATGACGCAGTAGATGCTCAAGAAAATCAAAGAACATTCTGCCAACTCTGGTGAACACTAGGAACTCATACTCCAAGTGGGGATGAATCATTGCCTTATAAAGTCCAGTCAGCAAATGCCATTCATGAGTAATTTGGTTGCTCTAGATATGCAACACGTAAAGCTCCTTATTAACCTTATTGGATATACGTACAAGGCAAGTGGTCATTAAATCTCAGATTGCTAGATATTATTACTCCTACATAGTTATATTTTTTGAGAATGGCCCAAATGCATCTTGAAATCAAATCCTATGGATATGAACAGGAGAGAGATATCTCGAGGACAATAGCACAACTATTTTTGTAGGGTTGAACACCATGCCTCAGTCTCCTGCCCACTCATATGCAAAAATAAGCAGCAACTTCAGGTCTGTCGATGCTATGTAAGGGTCTGGGTGTGACACAGAAATTTGTGCATCATCAACATAAAAGCTTGGAAACATAGTCAAGTTGTCACAGTTAAAATAAGATGTTGCACTGCCCATTAATGTCAGCAGGTAGTTGATGAAGACCAAAAATAACATTGGTGCAATAACACTTCCCTGCAGTACCCCAGCTGAGACAGAAAACTCATCTGACAAACAGCCAGTGACTAAAGTATCCTGCAGCCAATCAGACAGATAATTGCAGATCCAAGAGAAGAGCTTGCCCTGTCGCCAAATGAGGGTAGTTTCTGCTGCATGGCCGAGTAAGGAACAGTTCTAAATGCATTGGTAAGATCTAAAAACGCTAAGCTTCTCTCCTTTCACCAGCAATGCTCTGATCCTCACTTTATGCTAATTGAAATGAATGGCTCTCACCTTGAGGAAGCTTCCTGCTTTGATAAGCTTCTGAGACTGACCCTCACTTCAGACCTCTATTGGAAAACTTACATCAAATCTGTTGCAAAAGTTGCTGGAAAAATGGTTTGAATCACTTGACTATTTCAAAACAACATCTCACCGATGCAATCCTCTACTTGTATAAGTCAAGTACGTTCTAAGATGGAGAACTATTGCCACATCTGATCACCTTTTCCTGCCTTGAAAGAATACGAAACTAACTTCGAAATCTAGTGGATTATGTCTTCTTCCCCATCCTACAGCATCTTTCTCACAGAACATGTTAATTTCTCTACTCTATAGCTATTATCATAACAGATGCTCACCAACCTATGTCTCCATCCCCTGTAAAACATTTACATGAAAAACTCATCAAGCAATAACCATTTCATTTTTCCCATCCGTGTACTTAAAACTAAGTGAAATTTTCATGAGCAAAGTTTCTTTCCTGAAACTGCTCGTCTGTGAAAATTCTTGCTGAGTTACCCCCCTTAAATAGTCAATTTCTGACCAGTTACCAACATAGTTATTAATCCCCTCAGTGTTTTACTGTCTACTTGTAAAACTCAATAACTCTTATCCTATAGTTGTATTTCGGCTTTAACTCATTAAAATAATTAAAAAAAAGACAAGTGAAGCATACATAGTCCCCCGTTAGTACACAGTAATCGAGGCATAAAAAAAATTACTAAGTTCAGCATTGCCCCCCCCCCTCCGCCTCCCATTTAGCCCCGAAAGTCCTCAAAGGATGTCAAATCCTGGTAGAAATGAACAAGTGGTGCAGTTTTAGGCCTTAACATATGTAAATTTGAGTTCTGCACCATACAAAAAAAGAAATGACTAAGTCCATCATTTGCACCCCCACCCTATTTAGCCCCAAAAGTCCCCAAGGCATTAACATATTTAAATTTTAAGTTCAGCACCATGCAAAACTGGTAAATAGACATACACAGAAAATTTTGTACAAACATGGTCAAATAATCCCAAAAATGGAGTGTTTTCACGAGTATTAGCCCTAAAAGAGCTGCTGAGGCACAACCAAGATTTATCGTGAAGTATAGACAAACAAAATTATATAGAAATCAGTTAGTTACAATTTTTCAGAAAGTTTTATAAAAGCCAAGGCATCAATTTTTTTTGATAAGCACAGAAGTGTCAATTTTAGCCATTTTAACCTGAAAAGCACCACTAGGGGAGGCAACCGGAGTTTTCCCAGAAAATCAGTTCTGTTACTTTTTTACTCATATCATGTTTAATGTTGGTGCAAAATTTCAATAAATTCCAAGGTGTAGTTATTGAGAAAAGTGCTGACGGACAAACGGACAAGGGTGAATTTATAGGTCCACTCTCCTTTTGTCGGGGAACCAAAAATTCTGAGAATATAATCACCGATTTCCTTGTGATGAATCTTGTCAAACTTGGGAATCTTTCTGTCAAACTCAGAAACTTGGATGAAATTTAGAACTGACCTTAATCCAGGAGTATAGATTGTTCTCAATCTCAATCATGACCTGTTAATGCACATGTTTTTTACAACTGTCTTACATTTTTGTCCTTTATTGACTGTTGATTGCTAATTTATTGAAATTTAAAAAAAAAAAAAAAAAAAAAAACATTTTAAAAATCCTATTAAAAAAGTACTTTAAGTGAAATGAGATTTGATAAAAAAATGTTCACTACTATATAATAAAAAGTATGTGGCCAATTTCCTCCCTCTGTGCATTCACCATGTAATCAGCACTGTCTACTTGCTGATTTTGTAGATGTAACTATTAGGTTTTTATTATTTATGAATTAAAAAAAAAAACAAACTTTTTTACAAGAATCATTAATCAATCTTTGGACCAGAACTTTGGACTAGATTTTATAAATATTTGGATATTTGTACAAACCAATATTTAATCTACCAAGTCAATACTAACGATTTATTATAAATAAAATACATTTTTTTATCACCGGATTTATTAAATAAATTAGTAAAGTAAAATTAAAATACTGAAGTTAAAACTAAATTGAATGGTACTTACTGAGTTTCATTATCTGGAAGCGCCGAATTGGAAAATGTAACTATACAATGGATTGTCTCCCCTGCCAAATAGACAGGTCCTCGCATTAAGCTGGCTACAACATCAATCATCTTCTAATGCTATTAGAAATAAAATGGAAGACACCTAAAAAGACAAAAATAAAAATATTTATTCATAAAATTATAAACAAAGAAAAAAATTAAAAATAGCATTTAAGATGCATTTTTTTTTGCATATAATTTATAGAATCCATCCTCTCCATTTTTAATTTAAGAGCCCTTATGGCAAAGCATGCTACACTGTGCCAGTTGGCACAGTTTAATATTCAAATTTAAAATCGTTAAATACAATTTAGGCGCGCAGTGCAATTGATTGTTTCGGCGCGTTAAAAAAATGAAAAATGACACCCACGCAAATTCCGGCGTGACCTTTATATACCAAAGGTGCGTACGTAGTTGAAAGCACCCCATGTGATGTCTTCCGTCCAATGGAATTCCTCCTAGGACACATTTTAAAACTGATTTTCTAGAGCTCGTTTGGAGCCAATCAAATCAAATATAAACATGCACAAACACAAAATCTATCTCTTTAGTCTCTTAGCCTTTCGAGCATTCTTTCGTCTCTTTAAACTCTTCCGACTCATTCAACGTTTTCTCATATGGACTTACCACGTGTGCAAACATCAATTATTTCATTTCCACTGCTCCGTGCATTAATACTCTTTTAACAGACGAACATTAATATTGTCAATGTTACAAATTCGAACATTCAAAGAACACAAAAAAGAGACTCTCCATCTTTCATATGAACTCAAAAAAAGGAACTCTGAAATATTGAGAACTATGTTTTAACTTGTTATTGTTTGTTATTTCTATTCCAAAAATAAACCTCCGTTTGTGTTGCACATAAGATTTCTTATTTTTATTTTTATTATTTGTGGAGGAAGTCAGTTCCCAAAAAAAAGGCCAGGCGACCCCCACAAGTTGGTGACCCGACGCAGAAATCATATGCACAACGGAATCTTATAAACTATTAAACAACCATGACTCAGCGGCAAAAGTGACAATTTTTTTTCGACCACAATTTCAAGCTCCGCGTCATCGGAAAAAGTCAGTTGACAGTTTAAAGGCTCGGAAATCACTTTCGAGCGAAGAAAACAAACATGGAACCTTCCTGTGTTGAAAAACCTCTGGCAACGTTAATGGTAAATATACCAGTATTTAATCCTACCAACATAAAGACCTGGTTTATCCAAATCCAGGCCCTTTTCGACGCAAAGCGGATAACGTCTCAACGAACCAAATACTGTTACTTGGTGGAAAAACTCCCGGCAGACGTCGTCGAAGAGGTGGCGGATTTATTGGAGAATGTGCCAGAAGACAACCCATATGACGAACTTAAGGAGGCCATCTTACGACGGACGGGCTTTTCAAACGAAACAAGGTTACGCAATCTTTTCACCCAAGTAGAATTGGGAGATCGCACTCCGTCACAACTTTTGCGATACATGCGTACATTGCTAGGGGACAACAAAATGTCCGAAAATATAATGAGAAGTCTGTGGCTGGATAAACTTCCAGACACAACAATACAAATTTTAGCACCCACAACGGAAGAGACAAATATTGAAAAACTCGCCGATATGGCAGATCGAATCCATGAAAATCTGAGGCACCGCAAAGTAAACTCAGCACAAGCACAGCAGAAACAGACGTGCGACGACGATATATCGGGACTAAAAATGACGGTCGAAAATCTTACTCGACAAGTGCAGGAATTAATACAAATAAACCATCGTTACTCATTTAATAAACGATCGGACTACCGAAAACGAAGTCTTAGTAGAGGTCGAAGCAACACACGGGAATGAGCGAACAAAATCTGTTTTTACCACAAAAAATTCGGCACACAAGCTCGGCGTTGCACTTATCCTTGTTCTTTTAAAAACAAGAATCAGGGAAACGAATATTCCGGCCAGTAGAGACGACGACTGTCGCTGGATTTTCCACTAAAGGTCGTCTATTTTTTATTCGTGATAATAATCATAGATATAATTTCTTAATAGACACTGGAGCTGAAATCAGCGTGATACCACCTCTACGTAAACAAAAAGCTATTCCACAGCCTTACCACCTCCAAGCAGCTAATGGCACACAAATACCGACATACGGTGAAAAATATTTAGACGTCAATCTCGGCCTGCGCCGCACATTTCTGTGGATTTTTACCATAGCCAACGTGACGACACCAATATTAGGAGCAGATTTCCTAGCACGGTTTAATCTATTGGTAGACATGACTAGTCGCACACTGACTGATAACCAAACAAAAATCGTAATTAAAGGTATCACCATAAGATACCAGTCTACTGGGATTAGTTCTGCCTTACCTGAAGAGACGTACATTCGTCGGCTGTTTCAAAAATACCCACAACTTACTCAGCCATTCAAAGTCACGGATAATATTAAACATAATGCAAAGTATTATATTAAAACGAATAGACAGCCAGTCTACGCCACCCCCAGACGTTTGAAGCCGGATAAGTACAAGATCGCAAAAGACGAATTTCAACGCATGTTGCAACAAGGAATTATCTGACCTTCCAAAAGTGCGTGGTCATCTCCTCTACACATGGTACAGAAAGCAGACGCGACAACATGGCATCCATGCGGCGATTTCAGGAGATTAAATGCACAAACTGTACCGGATAGATACTCTATCCCACACATTCACGATTTTGCAATCGGACTGCAAAATGCCACGGTATTTTCCAAAGTGGATTTAGTAAAAGCGTATTACCAAATACCGGTGGCGGATGAAGATATCCACAAAACAGCACTGACCACACCATTTGGACTTTACGAATTCGTCAGAATGCCATTCGGACTTAGGAACGCTTGTCAAACCTTCCAAAGGTTAATAGACGAGGTTTTTAGGGACCTTCCATTCGTATTCCCTTACGTGGACGATGTCCTAATTGCTAGTAGAAACCTCGACGAACATAAACAACACTTGGAACAAGTTTTTCAAAAACTGTCCCATTACGGTTTAAAAATAAACTTGGACAAATGTATTTTCAGTCAGCAAGAAGTAAACTTCCTTAGACATTCAATTGATAAGGATGGTATATCACCATTACCCGAAAAAGTAAGCGCCATTACGGATTTTCCACAACCTACGTCTGTTAGACAAGTTCGTCGCTTCATAGGTATAATTAATTATTACAGACGATTTTTACCCAACTGTTCCACAATCCTTGCACCGTTAACGTCATTATTGAAGAACAAAACGAAAAAGCAACAATTAAAACTGGACGGATCAGCTTTAAAAGCTTTCCATCAAGCTAAAACTGCCTTAGTCAATTTCATAAAATTGAATTATATTAAGGACAGCGAAGAATCGAAGCTTACACTTACAACAGACGCGTCAGACATACCTGTAGGAGCAGTTATACATCAGCTGACAGGGGAGACAATGACCCCTATATCGTTTTTCTCAGCCAAACTGAGCAAGACACAGACAAAGTACAGTACCTTTTCAAGGGAGCTATTAGCAATTTATTTGTCAATTAAACATTTTAGACATCTGTTAGAAGGAAGAAACTTCTGTATTTACACTGACCATAAACCGTTAACATATGCACTGCATACGCATGTAGATAAGTATGGTCCAAGAGAAATCAGACACCTTGATTATATTGCCCAATATTCCACAGACATCAGATACGTCAAGGGGCAAGAAAACATCGTGGCAGACGCATTATCACGAGCTGCAATAACTTCACTAAATTCCAGTTCGTTAACTATGGAATTAATTGCACAAGAACAAAAGACGGACAAGACACTCACTGATGTACAACAGAAAACGTCTTTGCAACTGAAGGAAATGCCCGTACCTTTTAGTGTAACAACACTTTATTGCGATACAGCAAAAGAACAACCGCGTCCATACATACCGCCAAGCATCAGACGACATGTTTTTCTACATTTTCACAATATGTCACATCCAGGCAAATGAGCCACCGTAAAAATAATAACAGACCGCTTTGTTTGGCCGAATATGAATGCAGATATTCGAAATTGGACCAAGACGTGTGTATCCTGTCAGAAAAATAAAATACACAGGCACACGAAGTCACCACTGGGCACTTTCAGTGCGCCTGATGCCAGGTTCACCAATATCCATGTTGATTTGGTGGGGCCATTACCGCCCTCAAAAGGACACACCCACATTCTCACCATAGTCGACAGGTTTAGCAGATGGCCAACAGCCATACCTGTGAAAGACATCGGCAGCGACAGTAGCTGGAACAATACTAAAAGACTGGATAGCAATTTTTGGAGTACCGTCAATACTCACAACGGACAGAGGTTCGCAATTTCAATCGAAACTCTTCGCAGAGTTCAACCAATTGTTGGGAACAACCCACATAAAGACTACTGCTTATCACCCTTGCTCAAACGGCCTCGTCGAACGCTTTCACAGACAGCTAAAAACTTCTTTGGCCACGAGTCTTAACAATGCGGACTGGTCAGATAATTTACCATTAATCCTATTAATGATCTGAAACACAATAAAAGAAGACTTACAAAGCACACCAGCAGAGCTAGTTTTTGGATCCGTAGTCACATTACCTGGACAGTATTTTAATGGATACACAGATATTTCACCCACAGCTACATTTGTGACGGAATTAAAGAACAAAATGTCTTCTCTCAAATTTACCCCCACCAGGAGGGCTGACAAACAAACATATATACCGAACGACCTTCACACATGCAAATTTGTGTTTATCAGGAATGATACGGTCAAAAAGTCATTTTGTCCAAATTACACTGGACCATACCAAGTTTTGGACAGAAGTGAAAAATATTTTACTGTCCAACGGAAAGACAGGAAAGACAACATCGCGATCGACCGAATTAAACCAGCATACATTGAGGAATACCCTCAGACAATTTCCCCACCAGAACAAATTCCCTTAGAACATGGGAGACCAGCAGAAAATGATGAGGACACCAAACCCACGACAAAAACGGGTAGGAAAGTCCACTGGCCGAAACATTTCAAGGAATACATTACATATTGAAAAAACTTTTTTTTTTTCCAATCTGGGGGGAGTATTTGTGCCAGTTGGCACAGTTTAATATTCAAATTTAAAATCGTTAAATACAATTTAGGCGCGCAGTGCAATTGATTGTTTCGGCGCGTTAAAAAAATGAAAAATGACACCCACGCAAATTCCGGCGTGACCTTTATATACCAAAGGTGCGTACGTAGTTGAAAGCACCCCATGTGATGTCTTCCGTCCAATGGAATTCCTCCTAGGACACATTTTAAAACTGATTTTCTAGAGCTCGTTTGGAGCCGATCAAATCAAATATAAACATGCACAAACACAAAATCTATCTCTTTAGTCTCTTAGCCTTTCGAGCATTCTTTCGTCTCTTTAAACTCTTCCGACTCATTCAACGTTTTCTCATATGGACTTACCACGCGTGCAAACATCAATTATTTCATTTCCACTGCTCCGCGCATTAATACTCTTTTAACAGACGAACATTAATATTGTCAATGTTACAAATTTGAACATTCAAAGAACACAAAAAAGAGACTCTCCATCTTTCATATGAACTCAAAAAAAGGAACTCTGAAATATTGAGAACTATGTTTTAACTTGTTATTGTTTGTTATTTCTATTCCAGAAATAAACCTCCGTTTGTGTTGCACATAAGATTTCTTATTTTTATTTTTATTATTTGTGGAGGAAGTCAGTTCCCAAAAAAAGGCCAGGCGATCCCCACAACACTTTCTACAAATGTTTTCTTGAAATTAACGTAAAATGAATTATCAACTTTCGAACCAGATAGCATTTTTTAAAACTATTCGTGCAAAACTATTCGTGTGGAATTCCAGAGTCAAGCGGTTCTGTGGTAGAAATTACTGGAGTAGAAAGATCTTTTACATCTAGGGATCTCTACTGTGTGGGGGTGGGATTTAACTGCCTGTCGGGTTTGTCGAGGGTGTCTACGTCGTGGGGGCACAAGTGTCTGCAGTTCGTCAGGGCATTCACCATTAAAATACTTGTAGAACAGGCAGAGGGATGCAATGTTTCGTCGATGGGACAGAGGCTGAAGCTTAGATGCCAGTTCAGGGCCTATCAGATTGGCGACTCTTTTTTTGAACCTTGTCAAGGAGCGAGAGACTAGTAGCAGATGCACCAGCCCAAATGTGACAACAATACTCCATACATGGGCGAATGGTGGCCTTATAGAGGTACAGGATACTTTCAGGTGTCAGTAGTTTTCTAGCACGGTAGAGAGAGGCTACCTTTTTCGAAGCGGCCCTGGCAATGTTTTCAATATAATTGTTCCAACTCATGTTTCCTGTGAACGTTAGGCCAAGCAGTTTGAAAGATGTACTCTCAGACAGGGAGTCACTGGCCATTGCTATTGGTGGCAAAGAAGGTTTCTTGTAATTATTGAAGGAAAACAGTTTAGTCTTGGCAGAATTTAATGTGACCATCCATTTATGTCCCTATTCCACTACAGATTGGAGGTCATCCTCTAGTGTTTTTGCCATTTCTTTAGATATGTGTTCATTTTTTTTCCTGTCATGCCTGTTATAGAGTGTAGTGTCATCAGCATATATACCCATCTCAGAGGCAGTTTTGTCGGGGAGGTCATTAATAAATATTAGGAACAATAGAGGTCCAAGGATAGACCCCTGAGGCACTCCCGCATTTATATCACACTGTTTAGATGTATGACCGCGGAGGACAACCTGGATTTTTCTCTTATCTAAGAAGGATTTAATTATGTTAAGTATTCTACCAGTGATACCGTATGATTTAATTTTCCTGAGGAGACCCTTGTGTCATACCCTGTCAAAAGCCTTAGATATATCTAGAGCTACCGCTCTGCCCTCCCCCGCTTTGTCCAGTGACTGGTATATACGTTCAGAGATTACAGTGAGGATGTCAGCTGTGGAACGTGCTTGTCTAAATCCATATTGTTTGTCAGTCAGAAGTTTAGCATCTGTAAGGTGCCGGACTAGAGCATGGTTAATTATGGTCTCAAATATTTTGGCGAAAAGTGGGAGGAGACTAATGGGGCGATAATTTGATGGGTCAGTTCTTTTGCCAGAATTCTTGAATATAGGTACCACAGAAGCAGTTTTCCAACAGCCCGGAAAGCATGATTCATTAAGACATTTGTTGTAGAGTTTGGAGAGAACTGGAGCTACTTCGGCTGAGCACTTTTTTAATAGCACAGCTGGGATGAGATCAGGTCCACATGCTTTTGAAGTGTCAAGGTTTTTTATGATAGCGTGTACCTGAGCAGGGGTGATTTTTAGATCGTCTAGCATGGCGTCTGTCCGCAAAGGAAAGTCAGGCAGGGGGTGATTGGTAGGGTCCCGTGTGGAGTTCAAGGCAAACTGGCTGGCAAGCATATTAGCCTTGTCAGTTGCTGAGCAAACAACCTCGTGATTGTTGGTTAGCGGGGGAATTGTTGATTGCCCATTATTTACTACACTGTTGTAGATTTTCCAGAAGTTATGATTTCCTAATTTTTGTGCTTCGATGCGTTTAGTGGTTTCAGTAAATTCTTTTTTAGCTGTCACTATTTCTTTATTAATGTTACTTCTAGCTTCTATATACTTCTGTTTGTTTGAACTGGACTTATGTTGGTTAAATCTGTGGTATGCATGCTGCCTTTGAGCAATGACAGTAGCGCAAGTCGAAGTAAACCATTGGGGAGAGTGGGGCTTGCTATAAAATTTCCGCATAGGAACATGTGCCTCCATTGCTGTTTTGAACCATTCAGTGGTCTCATTTGTGCACTGTTCAGCAGGAATAGAAAAAATATTTCCCCATGGGGCATCTCTGATAAGATCTATGATGGCTTCCCAGTCAGCCTTTTTATAATATCTCGTTGTTTTGAGCACTGGCTCTTCAGTTTTGGGTCTAGAATTTAGGGCGATTTCTACCATTATCACTGCATGGTCAGTGTTCCTGAGTGGGCTGTCAGCATTTGTTGCACAATCCTCGGAAACTGTAGTCAGAAACAGATCTAGAAGTGATGCTTGTTGTTCTTGCTGGTCAGGGAAACGGGTTGGAAACGTAACCAATTGTGATAGAGAAGTGAGATATAGCAAAACTATGTGCTGCATCTGTGTAAGTAGAGAATCCAAGCCAGTTTTTGTGGTGAACATTAAAGTCACCAAATACATGTACTTGTGCGCTAGTGTCAAGGGAGAGTGCTGTGTCTATGCTGTCAGAGACTTTGTTTATTATGGTGCAGTCCTGGGCCGAGGGAGAGCGGTAGAGAAAATTAAAGTAGCTAATGTTGTGTTGTATGTTTAGTCTAAAGCACATAAAGGCTTGATCGTCCGTTTCTAGGTTTGTTTCTCTAGTCAGGGGGAGGGTGTTACGAATGTAGACTCCAAGTCTGTGCATATGTCTGTCAGAGTCCTTACGGCAGAGTGGGAGATAGCCAGGCATGTTTAAGTAGTTAGAGGGGATGGAGGAGTGTAGGTTAGTCTTGCTTAATGCTAAGATATCCGGAGTATTTGTTAGGAGAAATGCTTCAACATCAGCTAAATTAGTTCTAAGCCCACGGATGTTAGTGAATGCAAGCCTCAAGGGAGGAGGCAAGTTGGATTTGTTTGTCCCTAAGCCTGGTTTAAGCTTATTTTTTGATTGTACTGTCATCATGTTTTTAAAGAGTTTCAGTTAGGTGAGGGGGAGCTGAACAAGAGGTTATGCAGGATATCAGACATGCAACACAAGTAGATCATGACCTTTCTTCAACTAGGACTGTGGCCTCGGGAAAGCCCATCAGGGATGAGTGCAGGGTCCCTTTCCATGCGCGACATGGCACTACAAACATCCCGATATTATACAACTGTTGATGGAGCAGCCGCTCTAAGCGCTACCAAAGAGTTAGGGAATCCTGTACTACCAGTCGGAAACAGCAGCCAGGAACTGTCAATCCGGTACCCTCAGCCCATCAGAAGATCACCCCAATCTAATTGCACAGGCATGCGTGGTACTCAAGCACTCCCAAGTGGCCAGTTATGAGGGGTGGGATGTGTCGGGAGTGGGGGAACAGCATTCAATGCCCTAGACAAGAAACAAGATCTACCACTAAGTGTTTTGTCGATTCACTTGTTTAATGTTTGTATGACACAAAACATTAATACCGCCATTTTATTAATAAAATAAGAGGCCATTTTTCAACATGGAGGAGTTTTGTTTACAAAGTTAGATTCATTATAGTTGAATAATTGAGGGGGAAGGCATGTGAAGAAGTTAATCTATTTGGCAGACATTTTTGGAAAAAAATTGATCGGACTTCAAATTAATTTATTTTAAAGTCTATTTTAATTGACTTCCTATGAAAAAAAAAAAAATTACCATAATGCAACAGTAAGCATGTAAATAAGATACAACCATTAAAAAAATACCCCTTATGATTAGTCAAACAATAATAGTAAAGTTTTCATTTTATGATCAATTTATTATATGACACATACAATCAATAAATCTTTGGAAAAAAAAAATTCCTTTATACAATTTAGGCTTTGTGGAATAGTGCTGAGTGTCGTGTTAAAATTTTTATTAATTTAATAAAAAAAAAAAAAAAATCCAATTTCATTTAATTGCTTATAAATTATAAAAACAGATTTACTTTGACAATTTTTTTAAAATTGAATTGTGCATTTTATCAAATTATACTAATGGTTCCAACATGTGTCATTTTTGCATTTTTTTTTCTTGAGAGAAAAGATTCTGCCAATGTTTAGGTTGGTTTGATCTAATAATGATTCTTTCCTTTATGAATAATTTTTATTTACCACAAAATGGCGTTATATATGTAAGTGTTTCCCACTTGTTCCAAACCTTCATTTTAGTTTTATACTCTGAAAACTGGTTTTTGGTAAATCATCAAAATTAAGCAACATTGAGCCTGGTCAGTACCAGATGGGTGACCAATTTAGGAATACAATATGCTGTATATAGGAGGATGTCAACATCTCTCTGTAAGAACTGCAAAAATCTAACACTGTCATTTTTCCCCTGACCAAAATATACATATGACTGGGGATCGCCTGTGAATTTAATATTCCCTAGAAACTTTCTTTGGTGGAAGCTGGTTTAACCCATCTAAGTAAATACCACTTTGTTATATATGAAACAATAAATAATAGCTGTAAATTTATTAAAATAAAAAAATAAAAATTACTTTTTGTATATAACTGAGAGGTATGGGGCAGCTAGAAATTATCTTGAAGGAGACAATAAAATTGAAGACATTGACTTTGGACACCGAGGCAATTTTTGATTAGAATTTTCCAAGTTTTTCTTTATAATATTAGCACTAGCATGGCTACCCGGTGTTGTCTGGGTGGAGAAAGAGAGAGAGAGAGAGGTGATATACTAAGGACATTGAGCACCCCCCCCAAAAAAAAATCTATATATATATATAAAAGCGAAAATGTGTGTATGTATATATGTTCGCTTTTTGTGTATGTCCGAGAAAGGCACTTTTCCGAGAAGCGATCGGTCAACTCACTTCTTAAAACTTTTTATATCACGTCTAAATGATAATATCTATGAGTTAACAATGGGAGTTGCCTGTCTATTTAATTTGCCCGACTTTCAAAAGATAAATATTCCACATGTTCAGATCGCCGCATGTTGCTTTCACTTTTCAGTATGAAAATAGCGAAACCAGATTTGAACTGGATGTAAACGTCACCTATCCCGCAGTAAAACGATTTAACCTCATTAAAAACTGCGATGTTTGACATTCACTTTTTAATCGCTCTTACATTGACTGTCGCTGTAGCGCAGGTGTTCAGGCTTAGCCTATAGGCCTCAAGGCTCTGCATTCGAGCCGACCTGTCACCAAGCCCCCTCCCTAATTTTTTTTTTTTCCATTTTTAAAATCGTTGTTTTTTTATCGTTTTTTTTTTCATATTTAAACAGGGTTAAGTTTCCTTTTTGTTCTTCTTTACCCCCCCCCCCAACGCACACACCTACAAGCACCCGGGTACCCCCCACTAGTAAATAAATAAAAAGTAAATAAATGAACTTTTGTTTTAATCAAAATAGCAAGTGCCGATGCAACTACAAAAGCTCGAACCAGTAACATGAAAAGGAGGTGAAAAAAGCTAACATGCTGTCACGCCTCGATGACTTCTGATGTCACAATGGGTTGAAATAACGTTTTTTAAATGTACATTGAGATTGCTAGGTGTACAACTTGCAAAAATTCTGATGCAAAAAAAGACCAAGTTGACCAGCAACAAATTAATCTTTTTGGCTAATTTTTAGATATTTTTTATCCAAGAGATTGACCTTCCTGATGATACCAATTTTGTCATGGTCCGATGTGTATGTCAAAAGTTTTTAGCAGACATACAAACACACACAAACACACATTGTCTTTTATATAGTAGTCTAGCGGGAATACCTGGCGTTGCCCAGAGATGTGGAGAGGTGGTGTAGTAAGGAACCCCAAGGGTGGAGAGAGGGTGTTAATGGGGTACCCGGCATTGCCTGAATGTCAAAGTGGTGTAGTAAGGCACCCCGAGAGGGGGGGAGAGAAGAGAGGTGTTTAAAAAGTCAGTAGTACGAAAGAGGAAAAAAGTGAAAAAAAAAAAAAAACCTTAGCTGATGCGTCCCTCGCACAACTGGAAGTCACGAGTGTTGGAATTTAGGGTAGTCAATCGAAAGGAGTCAATGACATGCGAAAATGTTGACGAAAAAGGCAACCACTCCTTGTAAAAAACGGCCGGATTGAGGGTGAAGGAATTAATGTTTTTGTCGTCTAAGACGTCGAGCTTCAAAACGATACCGATCTCGTCAGGACCCGTCACGTGTGTCGAAAGTTTTTGGCAGACATACAAACACACACACCTTTTTGTCTTTTACATATTAGATTAAACTTACAAAATTGGTAAAAAGTTTTAAAATCACATATTTTAAAAGAGAAAAGACAAATAATTATGATAAGAATTATAAGCAATGATAGATAACAATGTGTTGTAATCAGACTAGCAGGGCTAGAAAAATAAAATTAAGATAAATAAAACAGTAAACAGTAAGTATTAAGAATAGAAAATAGTTACTAAACAAAAAAAAAAAGATACAAGGTGAACAGAGTAATTTTAGCAATCGTTAAGTTGAGAAAGGAAGTTATTAAATCTCATTAGTTCTCGTTCTTTTCATAAGAAAAACATTCCATTCTTTTTATTCTAGTAGTATGAAGCAGAGAAATTATATAACAAAGATAGAACATTACAACAGGTTTTTAATGCAGTTAATTCACTGGGGGGAGGGGGTTGAGCGAGTTGTTCATAACCAAATTTTCCTAACAATTTAGTCCCACCCTTATTGAAAACATTTGTTATTAAATTGTCTCAACTTGTAGCCCCACCTATTATTTAAAATGCTTTGAATTGTTTTCAAAACTTATTAACTAGCTTGGGTGCCCAGCGTTTCCTGGGTGTTTCGACGTGCGTGTTGAGCAAAAAAAGTTGTAGTCGGCAAGCAGGCTCGAACCCGTGACACGAAGGCAGAAAAGAAAGTGGAGGTGTGAGTAAAGGTGTTGGTTGAGCAAAAAAGGAGTAGTAAGCAGGCCCGAATCCGTAAGGCGCCAGAGGAAAAAAAACTGTTTTACCAATGTGCCTACAGTAGTTGTGATGTCACGGCCGGTCAAAATAACGCCTTTTAAGCGACATCGTGAACACAATGACTTGCAAAAAATGTCAGCAGACAAATCTTCCCTCCCTGTAGAAAACTGCCCAGTTGAGGGTGAAGGTATTAATGCATTTGGCCAATTTTTTGATATTTGTCGTCCGAAGGGTCGAGCTTCAAAATGATACCAATCTCGTGAAAGTCCATCGCCTCTGTCGAAAGATTTAGGCAGACATGCAAACATACATTCATACATGTAAACAGATTTTTGCCATTTATATCATAGACTAGCGAGGGTGCCCAGCGTAGCTCGTGTGTTTGGAGGTGTGCGTTGGGGTTAAGTAATAGACCCTGTTTAAAATGAATAAAAAAAAATAAATAAAAAAAAAATAAATAAAAAAACGTTGCCCGGGTGTCTGGAGGTGTAAAAGAAAAAAAAGTTTTGGTAGGGCGGTAGGCTCAAACCCAAAGCCTTGAGGTTAATGTGGAAAAAACAGTCTGACACGTTACCCCAACGCTAAAGAGATAGAGAACTGAAAAAATTAAACGTTTAAAAAGGAGGTAACTTTTTTCACCAATATTTTCAAAAGTCATCCCCTCTTTTTGATTGACTAGCCTTAATTTAAACGTTCACCACTTCCAGTTTGGTGATGGACACAACGGCAAAGACGTTACTTTTTTTTTTCACATTCTTTTTCTCCTTCGCGGTATGGGTTCGAGCCTGCCCCTGCCTACTACAAACTTTTTTTTTTTTTTTTTTTTTTTTTGCTCAACACACACCTCCAAACACTCGGGCAACACCGGCCACCCAGGCTAGTTTTCTATAAAAAAGAAAAAAGCGCCCCTGACCTATTTCTAAATTATAAAAAAAGAAATTTAAAAAAAAAATTATATTTTTATTTATTCTTCATTATATCATTTTTTTCTATCTTAAAACAGTAGATGCATGTGTATCAGTAGATATTTAACTGATAAACTGTCTTATACCATTGGTCATATAACACTGAAATTAACAGGAAAAAGTAATCATACATCGAAGATGGTTTATAACGAGTAAAATATTTGCTTGGATGGATGAATAATGCGTACAGAAGTCAGCAAGTTGAAATACAAAATGTTCATTGCCGACATTTCTGTTAGCTTGCGCATGCATAAAACTGATCATAGCTAAAAGTGGTTTAATTTTATAACTTTTTTATCTATCTGTCGGGTTAGCTCAAGCAATAGCGAATGTGACTGGAGTGTTAAATGTTTTGGTTCTATCTAAAGTCATTTTTTTACTTAGCAATCAGTACTATATATATATATATATATATATATATATATATATATAACATTCAATAGATAACTGGCTCTGTAATAGTAAATATGAAATTTGTATGAATTAAAATATATATATATATATATATATATATATATAAGTGTATTTCACCATCGGGCAAGGCCAGGTGTCAACCACTAGTTAATAAAGTCATAAAGTACAAAGCAACCATTTCCAATTAGTCACCATTATAAAAATTTTTATTAGACCAATCAACATTCCACATTTTTTGTTTATTCATTTCCTTACATAACCAGTTTTTGATGATTTCATTTTCATACTAACACAAAATAAAATTCCTCAACTTTGAACATAGAAAAGACAAAATAACTTTTTGTTGTTATTTTTCTAATAAAATTTGATTATGTTCATACACATCAAATTTCCTCAACATTGGAGTATATCAAACAACACCAGCACAATCATTTTTCTCCAAATTACCAAAATGCGAAATGAAAATTATTTCTCTGTAAAGAAGACTACAGCATCATTAATTGCTGTATGGAGGGTATATATATCATTCAAACACAGTAGCATTTGAATATATGGTTAAGTGGCAGTTTTAGTCATTTAGAACTGCTTTAAAGCTTCACCGCTCACTCATTTTTCGACCAAATTTCAAACAATTATTACAGTTTATAGATCACCTCAGCTATATTGTGAAAAAAAAATTCAATTTTCGTTCAGTAAAACGAAAGCTATGATGAATTTATTGGTGTTCAAAATCGTAAAAAATGTAAGGAGGTGAGCAACGTTTTTTATGACTGCTTTCCATAGCAACCACATTGCTTCAGCGACTAGTGTTGCTACCAATTCATCGCTCTTGCGAAAAGAGAAGTAACAAGTGAAACAGAGAATGAAAGAGAGATGATTGGGGGGGGGATTTTATTGAAAGCAGACGAGTGCCGTACATTGTTATTACATGTGTATAATGATGGGGGCAAAAAATAAGACTGAAATTAAACAAAGAACAAGTGAATTTACTGGAAGCCTGAAAAAATCATGGATTACATTAGAAAAATGCGAGTATGAAAATATGACTAAGCTAAAACATGGAAAAGTAAAGGACTAGTTGTTAAAACTGGAAAAGAAAAAGGACAAGATATTCTAGTAAAAAATATAAATTTATAACTTAAAATATTGCAGCATTAAGAATTAATTATATAATGTTATAAATTGAATCTAAAAAAAAAATTCTTAATGCTGCAATATTGCAAGTTTTAAATTTATATTTTTTACTAGAATATCTTGTCCTTTTCTTTTCAAGTTTTAACAACTAGTCCTTTACTTTTCCATGTTTCAGCTTAACCATATTACTTTTCATGCTCGCATTTTTCTATTGTAATAAATATATATATATATATATAATTAGAAAAATCAGTTCATCTGTTTATTCTATATTTTTCATTTCAAGATGCTTTTACTTACTTACGCTTTCTATTTCATATTTGGCGAGTGTGTGCCTTTCTGTCTTAATAAATAAAAAAGAAAACTAAAGAGTTCTACATACAATACCACGCGCCTTGATAACACAACAGGAGGATGGACTTTTTACTTTCGCTTCAGAGAAAAAAATAAAAGATCAATAAAAATTAAGGACCATTTCTTTGACAAGGGATTTTTAAATCTGAAATGAAAAATCTTTTTTTTTTTTTTTTTACATCTAACAGCATGTTCTAAAGCAGTTTATCTGTTTATATTTTTCGTTTCAAGATGCTTTTACTTGATGACACTTTTCTATTATATATATGATGGATCTCCCGTCGATTTCGACATATAAAATTTCGCCACAACAACCAAGTTGCCCGGAAATCCACACAAATGATTTGTTTATAGTGGTGAAGGTTTTGTGTAGAACCAACCACACTGTTTAGTATTACTGCTAACCTTTGTCAATGCAGATGACTGCCACAAGACGAAGTATATAGTAGATCGCAGGTTTTTACATCTGAGTTTCCTTCTCCTAGATCCATGTCTTAATGAAGACCGGGGGGGGGGGTACATCTCTCCCAGTGAATTAATGCACCCCCGATACTAACCTGGAAATTTCTACGACTCTGTGCAATACATACAGCACTTAGCCTTCCCAAATGGTCAACAATCTTGTACTGGCCAGGTTCAATGTTGCTTAACTTTGGTGATCTGATGAGAACCAGTGTGTTAACGTGATTGTGCTGCGCGCACACACACACACACACACACACACACACACACACGCGCGCGCGCACACACACACACGCGCACACACACACACACACACGCACACACACACACACGCGCGCACACACACATGCAAACACAGAATTACTTTATTTTTCCATGCCATTTACCCCTTTTTCTTTTTCATTAAAGTTCAGAAAGACATAGCAACAGTCGCTTTTATGATCTGGTGAGAAAATATCACTCAATTACTCACACTCTCTTAGCTTTCCTTTCTGTTTGTACTTATTTTGCACTGGTTAAACAAGTTACTATGAAGTTCAAAAGTTTAAGAGGAAACGATTTTGAAAAGAATACATTTCTATTCATCATTAGAGAGATTAAGGCTATTTTCTTGCTCCTTATGTTGATTGAACCACTAATATTTCTTAATGCCTCGTTTAGAGAAAGAGTGACTTGTCTAATTCACCTATGTGCCTGTGCATACCATGTTATGCCAATTAGATTAGCAGAATAAGCCTTTTCACTGCTAAAGAATAATTATTAGAACAAAGATAATATAGAATCATTTGTAACTTTTGGTCAGGATTGGTTGGTTGTTTTACGGCATATCAACCCTTTTCAAGTTATTTAATGCCGAATCCAAAGATTTTGAAGAAAATTTTTTTAATAGAATATATTTGTTGTTTTCAAGTCGGTTTCTATTTAACCCATAGTTGGGATCCTAACAGGTACTACCACTCCGGGTCAGAGTGGACCTGGGAGCAATGGCAATTAAAGAGTGGCTCCAAACTCCCCAAAGCCCGCAAGCTGGGGCCTCACCACTGGATATAGTTTAAGGTCATATCCAGGACCTTTGGTCAGGAAGCCAGTATCTCCAGACAGCCTTATCTGGTAACACCACATACCCTAAGAGGTATTATTTCGCTATGACTAATGTTTGTGCAAAATTTTAAAAAAACCTGAAGTGTGGTTATTGAGAAAAGTGCAAACAAATAAACAGACGAACGATTTTGGGGCAATTTTACTCCTATAATGCCACCTGAAGGAGCAACCAGAGTTATCCCGGAAAATCCGTTCTGCCAAAAAATTTACTTTCACCATGACTAATATTTGTGCAAAATTTCCAAAAAAAATCTAAGGCATGGCTATTGAGAAAAGTGCAAACAAACGAAGGGGGGGGGGTGAATTACTAGGTCCAATCCCTTCTTTATTGGGGGACCAATAATAGATACATTGCGGATTTCATCTTGTTTCAATATATCAGAGATATTTACTAATAGAAATGGAAAATACTGCATTAATATCAAATAATTTCCCTACAAATAAAGCAGATACTATGATCAGAAACAGAAACATTACCAAATGATCTATTTTGACTTCCCTATAAATAGAGCTTAAAACAATACTTTACCAAAATAATTATATAGCTTTGGCATGATGTCATGTTTAATTCAAGTCTATAAAATTTGTGAATTTTCATCTGTATAAACATGTGGCATGTTCAGTAAGTTGCAATGCATGCAGATGACAGGCTTGCAATGAGAAACTATGAAATGCAACCATTCAAGAAATGAACTAACATCTTTGAAATAGTAATGTCTTCTTGGATACAAGGTTCCATACTGTGATGATCCATTTGGGATTTTCCAAAAGTAATGTCCATAAGTTAAAAGTGGTTATAGTCAGCTAGCGTCTTCCGTAGTTTTCTTCATGGTGCTACAGGAATTTCATAATGATTATTTCAGAGTGAAACTAATATATGCAAATATATGAACATACACATACGTAACTTTATATAAATAGAGATCGTATAATTGAAAGTTTTATTGGAAGTACAGATTTTTATCACATGAATAGACCACAAATAATTCTTTTAATCATGGTAAAAACTTGAAGCGAGGGGGAAAAAAAACAACAAAAAAACAACAAGCAAGCAAAAAAACAAACAAGACGATACAACACAGAAGCTGACCGGTTTCTTGTCAGAACTAGATGGCAAACAAAAGAAGTAAGTAAATAAATAAAGAAATTTACTTTATTCCTTTTAAGTGAATATCTAAATCGAGATAACATTTAATCTAAGATCACTTTACAAAGGGAAGCTCATAAGATATGTAAATGATCTCTGAGATAAAAGAAGTTTATCCTGAACCAGTATTGCTGGAGTCCAGTGATAAAAATCCAGGACAACTGAAAACAATGCAGAAATAAGCAAAGAAAGACTGGTGTTATTACATAATTTTCCTTCACTTAAAAGAGTTGTACAACGAAGGCTTGACGGTCTAGTCTACCATTTAATTCAGTGGTTCCCAACCACCATGCCGTGGCACAGCAGAATGTTGAAGAATGATTAGTGGTGTGCTGCAAAAATGTTATACGTACACGTTACAAAATGTGAGATGTAACACACACAAAGTACTTTTTATATATAAATAATAATAGAGGTATTGAACACTTTGGGATTAACATAAATCACTTACCAAATGTAATACTGCATTATTACTACTCCTAGGTAAGAGTTTCTTGTCTAGAATACACAGCTATAATCAAACACATCGAAGTTCTTGCTTCTGAGTGGTACAGCATTTTAAAACATTTTCTAGTTAGGGTATTGAGCACTTTAACTCAACATACCACTTACCAAATATAATACCGTATTATTATTTCTCCTGGGAAACACCAAGGTTCTTGTTTACTCCTCTCACAATAATCTGAAGAGAAATTACGTTGACAATAGTCTAAAGCTGGTGTTATTTAATGTTTCTCAAATTCTTTTTTGTAATTGTACAATTACAAATGGAGTAAAAAGAAAAACAAATACATAATGAACATTGACATTTTCGAGTCATTCCTCAGAATGACCCAGCAATGTTTTCCAAATTACTACATTTTAACATTAAAAAGTCATTCTAAATGTCAGCTAACCTGACTAATTCTGTTCCAGTTTACCTCCTGAATGAATAATTAAAAATAAAATTTAAATTGAAAAAAAAAAAAAATGTACCTGTCTTTTATCTGAGGAAAGAACGAAAAATAACATATCAAGTTTCTGGATATATTGTGTAATTTTATACTTTTTTTGCTGGACACACATACACACACAGTATCAGAAAACAAGCTTGCTATGGATATAGCCCAAAAGAGTCGGCAAAAATACACCAAAACCCCTCATTGCAAAAAAAAAAAAAAAAAAAAAAAAAAAAAAGGGAAATTTACCAATGACTTTACAGATAAGGAAGATTCTCTAGACTGACAAAAAAAAAAAAAAAAAAAAAAAAAAAGGATCACTTAACTATGATTCTGCCACATAGAAGTAGAGTGTGATTCACCTAATATTCAGCTGTAAGATTATGCTGGGAGATAGCTACTAGATAATGTGACACAATGGAGTGTGTAAACATCAACACTGGACGATCTGTAAGAAGTTGAATATTGAATACAGTAGCAAGTCATGGGAACATGTTTACCAGAAAGAACAGTTGGAAATAAGTCATACACCATCCACTATGACTGTGCAATTCCTACAGCTACGTACCTTGAAAACATAAGTTATTATGAAATGAAAGAGGGATATAAGACAAGAAGGAGAAAGAAGTGACCTTAGCAGCATTTTAGTACCCTTGCCATCATGATGCTGGGTTAAACAGAGCAGAGAGGGAAAAGATAACAACATACCAAAGTCTTACGTATGACATGAAAAGAAACTGGAATCTTAGGAAGATCTATATCATTCCAGTAATTATAGGAGCAACTGGACTCCTGAAAAGAATCTAAAAAAAAAAACAACAAAAAAAAAAACTACCTGGCAAATATACCCAGTGAACAAGAGAGATTAAAACAATTGCACTTAAAGGGACGATTAGAATCTTAAAAAGGTTTCTTGGTTGGAATGTATGAGATAGTAGGCGAATGTCTAGCATCCAGTAGGATGCCCCATCCTCAGCTACAACAAAATAATTAAAAAAGAAAACAAACAAACAAAAACAGGGACAATATATTTATAATAGATAATCTATATAAAGATACAAGGTCCATGTCCCCCTAGAAAATAAAAGTGGAGGTAATCTGAATAAGGTGGTGGTAGTGGTATGTCTGCATTATTATTTAAAATTGTCATTCTCACCATTTAAAAAAGGGGGGTAACTGTGGCTCAGTAGTTAACAACATGAACTGAAAACCTGGGTGTACCAAGTTTGAATCCATTTCTTTTCACAGAAACACTTTCACTCGGGATGTTGGCAACCTTTACGTGGTTCCTCCTATAAGTATTCAGTATCTTTCAAAAAAGAAATCTAACTAGAATGATATAAAAAAAAACCAACAGCAACAACAGAAACATGTGAAATGAATGATTGAGCCAGGGGACTTTTGGATCTTTATGGGCAACAACTAGCTAATTGCACATTTTTTTGTCAAAAATGATTTATAGGCCTTTCGTTGGGAAATCTAATTGAGGCAGCTTATGCAACTAAGTAAAATAGCACTATTACATAATTACATTCTTATTAAGGAAGTTGAATTCCTTTTTATAAGTTTCATGAACAGAGGTAAAGTGAGGAAACTTCTATTACCAATTAGCAAAGCGTTATTACTCATGACTAAAGGAAGACTTTATTAAGCATGGGTACACAGTGTGATGATATACGAAAGTGAAACACGGCCAGTGAATGTTAAGGACAGGTTTTGCATCGAGAGAAATGATAGATGTGTAATGCAAGTATTAAAGATAGAATTAGATATGACAACCTCAAAAGTAGATTAAATCTGGACAATATATGGAGATATGTGCAAAACAGGAACCTTTGAAGGAATGGGTGAGAGTTCTTGGATTAGTAGATGTAGAATAGTTGAGGTAGTAGTGTAAGTTGAAAGGGGAAGCTAAGGAAAATATGGGAGGAAGTGATAAGGATGGATTTAAGAGAAAGAGGGATAAACAAAGACCTGACCAGAGATAGGTTAGTTTGGAAGTCGATATCTAAAAAAGTCAGAGTTATGTAAACATAATTTATTTAAAATCAATTAAAACATAAAAATATTTGTTTCACATAATTTTGTTTTAAATAAATGATTTTTATAAAACTCAAATGTCTTGCTTTTTGGAGAGAATTTAATAGAGGGTGTTGATCTACAAATAAAATAATACATTTTTTTATATCCTAGATTTACAAAGAATTCATAATATAATGACAATACAAAATGAAAGAAATGAAATTGTGATCGCTTGATTGGTTAGTTATGCGTTTTTTTTCCAACAAATTACTTAACGCCATTTTAGAAATGAAACAAATTGACTAAGTACAATGAACACATTCAAAGAAAATAAACTTTCAGTTATTTTGTCATTGTGTGTGTGTGCTGATAGGTCCCCATGGTTATCCATACTGGTTTGGTAATAATCAATAATGAGTGACAACAGCTTAAAAGCAACAATACAAAATTAAACCTTAAAACCTGAAATTGTATCTCATGTTGTAATTATTATACTTTTTTTCCATTTTATTGTTTCTATAAAAAAAAAAAAAAAAATTATTTATGTGAACTTTAATTTTTGTGTGAAAATTCTGACATTTTATTTTTTTTTTTTGTAATTTGTAGATATTAAATTTGAAATTGTTTTTATTTAGTTTGTTTTCATGTCCGGGTCAATGAAATTCAAAAATAGTTCACCTTTCAACAGTCAAAAAAAAAAATTTAAAAACATTTTGGAAAAAGCCATAATGTAAATATCAACAGTGCTAAAACAGAATTATTTCAAATATGTCCTTTTAAGCAAAAATCATTATTTACACAATCGTCATCTTGAAAATAGCAATATTTCCTAAAATTACAAAATTTGATAAAGTAAATAATTTTTATACATAAAAGTAATTTTTACAGAAAATTACATTTTGCTGTTGTCTTCATACTCAGTTGACATAGCACCAAAAACAAAAATTGAATTATCTCCCTTGTTTTTGCAACTCGTGCGATGTTAATGTCAGCCATCGATTCTTACCATTATTGATATCTATATAATTATAAAACTCTGTGGACCTTCCTTGCTTTCTTGCGTCTTGTCTTTGACGATCAAGTAATTTCATATGTGCATATGGCTCAGAGGCTAAGGAATAAGGTTGGAGGGTTGAGTCTTGGCTTTGATTCTAGCTGATGGCACCCAAGTCATAGATATGCTTTTTTTAGTTTTGATCTCATTACTATATATAAGTAGCAATACTGCACCATTTTTTTTCTTTAGATCGAATAAACTCAAATCAAGCATATTGAAAAAAGCATAAGAAACAAAGAAATAATATCTTTAGTTTTTTTTTTTTTTTTAATCGGCCCATCAGAACTGGAGTTATGACCATTCAAAGTATCAAAAAAATAAATAAATAAATAAATAAAATGTGTACTTCATTGGACATTTTGCTTTAAGTCAATCCTATTCAAATGCATATAAGCTTGTGACTGAAAATAGTAGGAAATTTGCACAATTTACAGACTAACCCATCTTTAAAAAAAAAAACCTGTATCTTAAGATATTTTTGAGATATTATGAAATTTTGAACATATAATACCATGACATGATTCCAAGAAATTATTGCCTCCATGACATGATTCCAAGAAATTATTAACAAAGTATGGCTTGTAACATATCAAATTAAAGGAAATTTTGTACAGACCAGAATTATGTTTTCAAATACATTAGCATAATTAAGTTTCATTTTAATGGCTTCAAATAAAAACATCATAAAAAAAAAAAAACAGTTTAAAAAATGGGAGGTAAGACTATCATGTGAAATATTATTCTGATGGACTTTATAATTTGTCATCATTACACCACGAAAAATGCAAGATGGCAACCAGGAAATCCAAGATGGCCACTACGACACAATTCAAAAAAATTATTGATAAAATATGGCTTGTAGCATATCAAATAAAAGGAAATTTTGTACAGATTACAATTATAAGGTTTTCAAGTTCAAACTTATTAGGAGAATTAAATTTCATTTTTAACGGCTTCGAGTTACTGTGACAATTATTGTTTCTACCACTATTTTGTATAGTTTTTTTATTTTTAAGTCATTGTCGAGACTTCAAGAGACATCATGGCCATTTTTTGTTCCCACAGTGCTCAACACTACTTGTTTTGTTTTTTTAACAGAATAAACATTTACAACACCAAAAATTAATCGACATAGGTAGAAGAGTAACTTGCCTTTGGTAATATTTATTTGTTATATATTTGTTTTTTTGCCACTTTTTCATACCTCTGTGGATTGTAAAACAAACTCAATATTCTTTTACTTAACTGGATAATTGGTTTGTGTGCTTTAACTTATTTAAAAGCATGGTCATTGTCAGTCATTCTTTTTCAAAAAAAAATATTCTTTTCCTTTCCATAATTAAACACTTATGTTTTCTAAATAATAACAAAAATAAAATGAATAATTTATGTTCGTAAGTTAATTGATGAACGTTTTGTTTACAGATTTTTTGTGTGCGTCTTGGCACACAAAAAATCTCATGTTTTCATGCGTTTGTCACCACTATCGACTCATGCATAAAGTGTTTATCCCATTCCTTTCAAATTTTAGGACAAAAGAAATTAATATATTCGCTATTAAATAGCGTGTTTGAACAGTTTCTACCTTTACTTAGGTTTGTACTACAAAGCGTTAATTTGAGAAGTTTTTATTAGCGACTCAAAAACAAGAAGAAAAAAAAAAAAACAATGTTCAGTGTCGATTATTCTTTTTAAAATTATTTATTTTTAAATATTCTTTTCCTGTCCATAATTAAAAACTTGTTTTCTAAATAACAAAAATAAAATGAATACTTTATGTTCATAAGTTAGTTGATGAAGTCTTGTTTAGAGTTTTTTGTGTGTGCCACAACGCACAAAATTTCTCATGTTTATATGCAGTTGTCACTACTTCTATCGATTTGTGAATAAAAAAGTTTTTATCCAATTCTTTTCAAATTTTAGAACAAAAGAAATTAATATATTCGCTATTAAATAGCATTTGAACACAGTTTCTATCTTTACTTATCTTTGTACTACAAACCATCAACTTTGAGATATTCTAACTTTTGACTGGAAAGACGTACATGTGTTCAAATTCCATAGCAAAGACAATTCTTTTCCCTGATTAGCTAAAACTAGAAACGTTGTCTAGGGGTATAACTTCCACTTTGAGCATTTATGTGAACATACCCTGACCACTTATTTGCAAAAAGTAACCAACCGCCAGCAGGCGTGCTATGCTGACAGGTTTTGTCATTAAATAGTGATTTCTTTGAGAATACAAATCACAACAAAAATATTAAAATACCATTTTAAAGTAAATTTTATTATAAATCCAGTTATATAAGTTTTCTTTTGATGGAGGTAGGAGAAATGTACTTATTACTGTGAGTGTCAAATTAAATAGCAGTGTGTGCCTTGTCCAGCGCTGAACATTATGGTGTCTGGTATTGCTAATATATGGTTTAATATAATAATAGATAGAGAATTGTCTATAATAATAAATACGCAATCTGCATGAATTATGCCATCATAATTAAGCATATCTTACGACTGGGCAACACCAGGTGACCTGCTAGTTTTTTTTTTTTGTTTTTTTAACTAATAGCAGATGTTCTACTTTACCAAATTTTATAAGTTTTGGAAATATTGCTATTTTTGAGCTGACAATTATCTAAGTAATATCGTTTTTGTTTAAAAAGGACATTTAAAAAGTTTCCTTATTAGCCTAACTGTATCAACAATCTAAATAAATAAATTAAAAAAACTGCAACGATGTAATTTGTAGTGTTTCTCTGTTTTTCATTTCAGAAACTCTAGTTTAATTTTGTGTGGTTGTTGTCCTAATTCGTTACCAGATTTCTTTGGAAAATTTTTTTTTTTTTTTCATCTACACAGACAGTGGAGGAGGAGGAGGAGGAGGAGGATTTGTTTTGTTTTGAGCAAAAGCATGCCCCCCCCTATCTGTCCGTGTTTGATCTTTTATCCTTTTGAAGTTTCAGTAATTCTTGCAGTTTTAGAAAGTCTCGCCTTTTCCCAATAAAACCAACCACACCAACTGCTTCTTCATTGCATTCATATTCTTTTGTTGAGGTCGCCATTGTATTTCTGTTGTGGTTATCATCATTATTGCATTAACAAGAATAACTAAATTGTCCTTGCAATAACTTTACTGTAAACATTTTGTCTACAAACAACCTTTAACAAGAAGGCTTTCTTTTATTGACTACCAGCTAGCCACTGTTAGAGAGCGCTAAGCAAAAGCTAATTCAAAGCCAGTAGTTTTAGTTTGAATATGAAAATATCTTTATGTATTTTTTTCCATTGTAAAGCTTGTCCCATGTTTGAACTTTTGTGGCCGCTACACTACTTTTAATGCTTCATTTTTCCTAATGCTCTTCCATAACCACAATCTTTATAAATTGCCCTGAAATTAAATAAAATTCATAAAAAGTATGAATTAATTTGAGATTTTGTAGTAGCATTCTGTATAGTACCCTCTCCCACCCCACAAATAAAATTTAATAGAAAGCTTAACACATATACTTTTTAAAGAGTCAGCTTTCTTTTTGTCATTAAGCAGTGTTTTTACGATTTTGAATACAATACCAAAACAATAAATCAATAAAAGTAGCAAAATATAGAAATTTTTATTATACACTAGACTACCCGTGACCCGTTGGGTCAGTATGTTATATGAGCTATTGAATTCATGTATGGGCGTGACACTTGTGACGTAAAGAAAATATTTTTTTTGACATAACAGAAACATTTCTATGAAAGTATATTAAAATGAAAAAGAATATAGATAGATTTCTATGAGTCGTTCTGTTTATTTTGATTATTTTTGAAAAAAAAAAAAAAATTTACAGTTACTGAATAATAAGTGGTTGGCCATACTTATAGGTAAATGTGCACTGAACAGATACCATAATACTTATACTTAAATTCAAATTTTGATATATCTGCTTTTTTTTTTTACATCGTTCATTTCTGTATTATATTTAAGTTATTTTAAACCCCACTCTTCCCATGTTAAATAATAATTTCAAAATAATAACATTAATATGTCAGCGTCCCAATTGTTCTTTTGTTTATTTTAAACCCCACTCTCCCCATGTTAATAATTTTGAAAGAATAACATTAATATTTTAGCGTCCCAATTGTTCTTTTGTTTTTTTTTCGCGTTTAAATTATCCAAATAAACAATTGTTAATACTATCTGCTTTTTTTTTTACATTGTTCATTTCTGTATTACGTTAAAGTTACTTTAAACCCCCACTCTTCCCATGTTAAATAATCATTTTGAAATAATAACGTTAATATTTCAGTGTGCAGATCATGCACGCATGCACAACCGATGTCATAAACTAGAAAGTGGGTTACATACATCGTTACAAGGTCATTTGAGTTTTATAATTATATAGATTACAAAAAATCTATATTCGCAGTATGCTTGCTTCAGATAAGGCAGACGTTTTGGCCTGTGGACATTTTGATCAACATGATTTCATCATCTATTTTCTACAAGACGTGTGGGGAGCTTTGTAGGGGTTCAGAAGCTTAAGTAAAATTAAATTTCACACCTCCTTCTGATTTAAATGCACCGCATTTATTTTTTAACAAAAACAATAAGGTGATTACACAAAGGTTCAATTGGTGAAAGTTCTTTCGAAGTCACTATGGTTAAAATGTTAGGTGAAAGTCCTTTGTGGAATTAATGAGTTTTGAAGGTTAAAGTCCGGTGTGAAAATAATAAGATTAATTTAAAGTTTGTGTTTATCTTGCGAAGTTCGCCTTACTTGAAGAGTCCCATAAGGAAAGTAATTCAAGAAGAAAGTGATTTGTTATTAATTCAGATGATGTGTGGAATGAATGCGTGTGCATAAGTGATTTTTGAGTGTCCGCGTGGCGTATGTATGGCGGTGTTGGTGGTATTGGCAGTGACGATGTTATGAACATGAGAGGCATGTTCTTGTTGTGTTGTCGAAGCGAGCTGAGAGGGTAAAAGCTGAAATCTCTTGGTAGACGACTGTTTTATACCTTTTGGACGGCTCCAGAACACGATTGCTACTGCTGATATTTTGGTTTATGGAAAAGCTTTAAAAAGACAATCTTAATTTTCTCATTGGTTATTTGTGTCACGTGATGGTGCTTTCAACTACGTATGCCAAAAATATGTTCATCTTACTTTTGTTTGAGAAAAGTGTGTGGGCGTATTTGAAATTGTGCTGTTGCTGACGAAACATTTTTTTGCAAAATGCGCAGGGAAAATTGAAATGAATAAAGGTTCGTTTATTTGTGTGTGTGTGTGTGTGTGACTGCACAGCTTTTAAAAACACTGTATGAAATAAGTAAAATGTTAAAAATACGATGTTAAGCTAGCTCATTTCATGTAAACTTAGTTAAATTTCATTATTATGGCATCATTTGGTCATTAAAATATTAATGGAATCAAATCACCATGAAACTATAATTAATGTTATCATTAAAGTAATGGTTTAATCTCTATAAAATTGGATGTAAATTAAGTTTTAAAAACTTTCAATAAATGTAAAGATCGACGGTCTAAAAAATATGATAGAAAATTATGTATGGGCGATAACAATGGTTGGCACTTGAGCATTTTAGGTTTGGGGATCAATTTTTGCTTTGATTTTTGGAGAATTCTGCTCGGAAAAAGAGAGTTAAGTTATGGTAACTTATTGGTAAAAGCAAAACACTTAAAGCATTAATTATCTGAACATTTATTGAAATTAAAAAAAAAACTGTTTAAATTTTATAAATTAATTAGAATTTTGAAATAAATTATAACAGGTATTTTTGTTGTATTTATATGAAAATGTATGACTTAAAAAATAAGAACGAATTTTTTTAAAAATGTACGACTTTTTAACGATTTTTTAAAAGTCTTTCTAAGAAAAATAAAATCTAAAATGAAGAAAAGTGGTCATTATATGAAAATAAATGACTTAAAAAAACAAAAAAAAAAACAAAGAAAAACTTATTTACAAACTTAAACTTTCGTAATAAATCAAAATAATCATTAAAAGTTATAGTTTTGAACAGCCATTTTATCTCCCCTTGTTCAGAGCGGAGTTCACCAAAAACCATGGAAATTCATCCAATCATTTTGTTTTTATATAAAATACATTTAAATTTTAGCTGTACGTGGAACATCGTCGTCATTATCATAATATTCAAGGGAGATAATTCCTTTTTTCCGCGTAAAAAAAAAGAAAAAAAGTTGATTCTCTCTCAATTATCTTAATAGATTTCTGTAAGTTTTTGTAAACAACATTTATTTTTCCTCACAAGTAAGTACACCATAAAGGTTTCTTACTATTTGTTTTTCGACATCCATAGGTGTAATCACGAAGATACATTTTTTTTTAAATACAATTTTCAAAAGTTTCGGTCATGCTCAAGATTAGGTACTGGCATTCAGCTCTGGTTGCTGCTTTGCATGGAAAACGGTGACAATGTATATAACTAGGAAAGAAACATTATGTCAGACATAATGTTTCTTTCCTAGTTATACAAGAAAATCAAATGTTTTTAATTGAATTGTTACGTTATCTTGTTTAAAATGTTAGATGAAAGTACAGAAATTCGCCTAAAAATGCTTTTCATTATAAACTATTTGATCAATTTGCGTGATTTTTGGAATAGGATATTTTCTTTCCATCACGGGTATGTACAGATTTTTCTTTTTTGATGTAAGGTGAATTCTGGACAAGAACAGATTTTTTTTTTTTTTAATTTTGTAAAAAGTGTTCAAATTTCACCATGATTTCACGTTATCTGAGAGGAAGATAATCAGAGGGGCCATTTTCTTCATTGTCACCGTCTTCCTGTCTACAAAGCAGCAAGCAGAACTGAATTACTTGAACATAACCAAATTTTATGGTATTGCTCCTCCCTTTTTTATTTCAATAAATATTCAATGAAGAGAAAAAAAAATGAACAAGTCATGCGAGAAACAGAAACACCCTAGAAGTGTTATTTATCAATATTTTTTTTGACAAATGTAAGTGAAGCGTAAGCGAAAAGAAATTTTAAAATTAGAATTAAAATATATATATTTTATATTTTGTGTACAGAAAGTTGTTAGTTGAGACAGGTCATTGGTACCGTCGGTTTCAAGCCCGATAATAAGGCCCGTTTAAGGTATCCTTATCAAGCTCTCTTCAGCCAATATATATATATATATATATATATATATATATATTTTTAAAATAATTTTAAATTAAAAATTAATTCATCATGATTTACATCTGTTGGTCAAAATGTCCGTCTATGGAACCATATATGTTGTTTTTTTTACACGTACTTTTGTCAACAAAAACATTAACACGAATTAGCCAGCGTTGTCGTTGTCGTGATATGCTGCCTGATAAAACTTGAGAAAGGTATGGATCATCCGCTCATGTTGCCCCCTTTATGGGTTTAAATAAGTACAACTAGTGTTCCTATTTACTTGCCTCCTCATGAAGGATAATTTTACGGGTTTGTAATACAGATTCGAAAAAGTTGTCACAAAACAAATATATAACAAATAAATGTTATCAAAGGCAAGATAAGTAACTTTTCTACCTAACTGGATATGTTTTTAGTGTTTATATTTAATGTAACATGTTTATTCCGCTCGAAAGACAGTGTTTACCGATGTATTGGAAAATTTAAAATGGCAGCCGACTCTCTCTTTGAGGCGGTAAGTTTGGAAAATGAGTTATAAATAAAAAAACAGACAAAATACTGTTAGGAACTCGCTCAATATATGTTACCGTGACATAGGCTGACATATATTCGGCGGGTTTTTAACAGTATTTTGACTGGTGTTTTATATATAACTCATTTTCCCAAACTTACCGTCTCCGAGAGCGAGTCGGCCGGCCGCCATTTTGAATTTCCAATACATCGGTAAACACTATGTTTTTCGAGCTGAATAAACATGTTACATTAAATATAAACACTAAAAACATATCCAGTTGGGTAGAAAAGTAACTTATCTTGCCTTTGATAATATTTATTTGTTCTATATTTGTTTTGTGACAACTTTTTCGAATTTGTGTATAGTTACTATACTATAGTCATAGTAATACAAACTAGAGTTTACTTACAAACGAATATTTTTGTCCAACAAAGTAGTTCCCAAGATTAAAATGGCTCAAAGGTTAAAATCTCTTTATTTACCCCCACCCTCACCCACCAGACGCACAATGTAAATGTGGTACAAAGCCGTGGATGGGAAAGCCAACTCCCCTAAGGGTCCATTTTAACGGGTTACAAAAATATCAGTTGAACGAACCTGTCGGCATTCTCCGGTAATAGTAAATGTCGACAATACTCAACTCATCATTAAAGGTATGATGCCTGGGAAGATGCAGAGACAGAGACAGAGTCCCTATTTACTTGCGTCCCCACACACGACGGCAGATTTAGACACAAGTTCGTTTTTTTTTTTTTTTTTTTTTTTTTTTTTTTAAATCTGGAGAAAAAGGTGCTCTAGATTGAGTAAATTTTAATTTTTGTCCCAATCTAGAAGGATTTCTCCTTCATTGATTGAAGAGAAAAAAATGAAGTAGTCGAAACCTAATCATATCTCATTCTGACAAATACATTTTCGGAATTATTACCAAGAACATATCCCCAGCCCAGCTGATATGAAAATGTTTGTCAGTTGAGACAATCAATTTAATCGGCGTTGTTGCTCTGGCGGAGGGAGAGAAAAATAATTCATTCAATTTTCTTATTAGTTATTAAACATCCGACCGGATGCCAAAGATTCAACCGCTATCTTCCAACCGAGAGATTTTTTTAGAAATTATGACCGTCAATTGTTTGAATCTCTTGCACTTGGTTTACCGGGTATATTTGCCAGGCAGTTTTTTTTTTTTTAATTATTTGTGTGTGTGTTAAATAGGATTTTAAAAATGATTTCAGTTTTCTTCATATTTTATTTTCAATAACAATTAAAAATAATGATAATTTTACAGAATTTGAAACTTTTTTTTAACCTTAACCTAAGTTTTAAGTTTAATTCAGTTCAAATTCTGTAGAAGCATCAAAATAATTCAAAGTTACGCATAGGCAAGAAAAAAAAATACACGCTATCTTATCTGACAGTTTTATTAATATAGAGAAGTTGTTTTGAAATGCCTTTCAGGATTCACCTTACTAAAGTTTTATTTACTTGCCTCCCCACGAGGGCAGAGTTAGACACAAAATCGGTTTTTAATGTGGGAAAATCCAGCTCCTCCAAAAGGGGCACTCTGGATAGGAACAAAAATAAAAAATTGTCCCAGTCATGAAGGATTTTTCCAAGAACAAAAACGTGAAGTGCAGAATCAGAACAGATACTACACGGGGAAGTTAACATTAACTAATATTACCGCTATTTTAAAAATAAAGTCAATAATAATCATAAAAACATATTTGGTACTTATGCAGAGAAGGTACCGTGCTGAAATAATAACGGTATTATTTAGAAACCCATTGGAGAGGAAAGGGTTTTTTTTTTTTTTTTTTAACTATTCTGTACTCTCATCTAACAATTTAATAAACAAAAGATACAGTGGAACTTGAAAATAGTATTAAAAATAAAAATAGCACGGTACCTTTTCTGCATAAGCACCAAATGATCTAAGTAAATAAGAATGTGACTTCTTTGACAGTTCCCGAGTTGTTAGCTACGTGGCCGCCTCCTCTTGGAGTTTTAGAAGTTTTGAAACGGTTTGAATAAATAAATGTCTATTTTTATTTTATTTTTCCCCCCATTCGGGTACATTAACATTTTATTTAAAATAAGGAATTAAAAAGAAAGAAGAAACAACTATATTAGGGGATATATATTATAATAATAATATTTTTTTTTTAACTCCATAATACTATTGGAGAATTCCCATCGTCGTGAAATGTCAATTTAATTCATTTATTTGAAGTTGAATTCTTATCAACTCGGTCAGCTGCAATATTGGAAATTAACGCATCATCGCAGAACAAACACGTTTTTTTTTTTTCTCTTATTATTAAATAACAACAACAAAAAAATCTATATTTTATAAAAACAGATCAAGTCGGTTGTACTCACATCAGCTTTTGTTTCCGACGTTTACGTAGTTTTTATTTGTTCCCCGAGTGATCCTGGCTAGACATTTTTGCCGTCAACTAAAGAAGCGTGTTTTGTTGATGACGGCGACGGGAAATCGACATTTGTCACGTGACGTAGAACTTCCGACCGTCAATACAAAGGGGAGGCCAGCAATACGTCCACGCTGCCGCTGATACCAGCCAGCCAGCTGCCAGCGTATCATTTCTAGTATAAACCATGTGTTTTATGACGGTGTTGATGATTCTGCACTATTCTAGGAGGCCATCCGTCCAGGCATTACTTCTTCCTTTGAAAGGTGGGATTATTTTATTGCCGGTCGCGTGATACACCACAACCGGGGAATACCGAATAGTCCGTTTTGAGCTATTTTTATAACTGTTCACGGGAGAGTCTTCAGCGTTCCCTCACGATGGATCTGAGCCCGGGGAGCCCCATCATATTAAAACTGACTTCATGTCTTACCTTGCTGTAATGGAAAGCAGATAAACACCCTAGGCATCACCTCCTCCTTCAGAGAGGAGGTATCGTCTTAGAGGTATCGTCATTTAGAAATGTCGACGAATTCGATCACGATAAATTTTGTAGCGATGCAGAATGCTTCCCCTCTTGTGTGTGTTGGGAGGTGAGAGCTGCAGACTTACTAACCATGTGTCCGTGTTTAGGGGCAGAAGGCGAAATTGAGCTGTTAAAGGTTTCTAAAAAGTTAAGCGATCTAGAACAAAATAGATTAAGAAAATAAATAAATTAAAAAAAAAACAAACAGAAGGCAGACAGGGAGATTTAAAAAAAAATTTTGTATTGCCAGTTGGACTTAGAGTTAGTGGTAGAGTTAGGGATAGGTATTATTCTTGTATAGCTAAGACATTTGGGAGGTAGGCGAGCAATAATCTGACTATTTCAAAGGAAGATTTTGACATTACTAATATTGCCGGCATGCTGAGAAAATTCAGTAATCAACACAAAAATTTAATTTTGGTAAAAATACAGAATAGTAAACACTCGATAATTCTTACCCCCCCCCCCACAAAAGAAAAAACAATAGATAATTTATGTCAAACGCATTTTGCTGGGAGCTTCTTTTAGCCCTTATCCCCCAAATCAATTGAGTTTATACTATTTTTATAATGATCCCCCCTCCCAGGCTTTGCCTTCTCACTTTGAGAAAGGGTTAGTCTATTGCTAATCGCATGAGACGCCTCTATCAGGGAATACCGATAGGGCTGCACACACATCTTTTGCAGTGTTAGTGTTTCTCCTTAGGAGCACTGATTTTTCAATCTCACTTTCTGACCCTAGTGTCACATTTCTTGCAATGGGAGAGAAATAAATACCTTAGAAATATTAGAATAAATTCTTGCTAAATAAACTTGCAAAATTTTAATGTTTTTAACGTTTATCTATCTTTTTATGATTTATAACGTTTGCCATTTATCCATCTTATAATTTATAACATTTATCTATCTTCTATAAAATTTATAATGATTACCTATCTTCCTGACAAACGGCCACAACATAAATAAAAAGAACCACTGAATAAAGTAAAACAAGGCCTTCTATAAATAATGAATGATATATATTTATTTAAATAACCTACACCGTTGGGTGTAGGTTGCCTGAAGTTTAACCAATGAAGAAAGTAATAATAAAGGTTTGCTGCCAAATGTGTAGCAAACATAAATACAGACTTATTTAGAGACATGGAGAAGTGTATCTGCTAGGTAATTCGGTTACACACTGATCAATCTGCTTGCAGAGCGCATTGATTTCATCTGTCCTCTGAAGAACTACTTCAGCTCCTTTGGGTATCGCAGTAGGTCAGCAAAGAGAACCCTGGGAGCAATGAGGAAAGAGGTTCTTTCTCTCTTTCTCCTGTCTCTGTTTACTAGACACTCAAGCATTGACTTTCTTTGCCTGAAAATAACTGCTGACAGACTTTCTGGGACCCAAAGAACTTCTATCTTTCCTTTCTTCAATTGGATACTGTCCCACGTTCTTTCATCTATACTGAACGGGATAGGCAATTAATTAAATCCTTTTGTTTTTATAAAATGATTTTGCTCTTTGTTTCATGCAACGGTTTTAATTACATACTTCTAATATATAGAAGTTTGTCTCATTTCTATGAAGGGGGTTCCAAAAGTAATGCCTCCTATTTTTTATTTCGTCTGACTGGATGAGAAAGGATTGCAAATTACATTGTTATGATGAATGA
>NC_136485.1:69172020-69389520 GCF_053919585.1 Euprymna scolopes | reverse complement strand
GGATCTGACGTTTTGTTAGGTTGGCTTCTCTTTTGGAAATGTTGATATTTGGACGCAAAACTAAGTTGAGCAAAAATGCTTAAAGGTGAGTTTAATGTTATCAATTTATTGCCTCCCTTGTATATCGGAAGTTGAGAGACTACTAGGCATCCACATTTGAAATACGGGAAATAAAAGAGTATCTGGTGGAAATCAAAGGTAGTCTTTACTCTGGTGCTTATTGAAACCACACACCTATCTCTTTGTCTTTTTCTTCTTTCTTTTGATTTGTTTCTGCCATGCAAGCTGAACCTACAACATTATAGTGAGCATATGCACAGTGTTTTAAATGCTACCGTATGTTTTTTACAACAATACCATTGATAACCACACAAGACTTTGGCAAGGCAACACTATGCTGTCAGAAATTATTAATACATTTGAGAAAATATAACCTTCAGATGGATTATGTATTGGGAAAGCTTGTATAACTTACAGTGTCAAAATAAACAAAACAAAATTGTTGGTTTTGATTACAATAAAAACAGCATGCATGCATAGAAGTGTTCTAATTGCCGAATGCATTTCTACACCAGTTTAGATATGCCTGTTTTAGATAACCGAACCACATACTAAACACTACGCAAAAAATTATGTGTAAATACAAAAGAAAGTAGATCTCAACCAGGAAAAGAAACAAAAAAAATCAGAAGTTCCATAGAAAAATACCAACATTATCTTTACAATTAAATCAACTTCATTTAACAAGTTTCTCAACACAGAAGCATAGGAATATAAGCCAACAGGGCAAGTTGGTTTGAACAGCATTTATTAGAGCAAAGGAATTAATTTCAGGTCCTTAGTCTTAAATGAGAATTTGTATCTTGCCTTCTACTAAGACATGGCAAGAGGTGACAAATTGTGATGCCTGTATACATTGGGATCTCAACTGATACTGTTTATAAAAGGTGCCAAATTAAGGCTGAGCAAAAATGAGAAAAGGCTGTTGCGGAGCCGTCTGTCCGGGGACAATTGACCCAACAACTAACAAGGTAGATACAGTAAAAGTAAACGGCAAAAAAGCAAAGAAAAATGACAGACACAGGTTATTTGGTTAAAGACGAGGGTTCCTCTTTTATTTGTAAAGGAAACATGAAATAGGGTTAGAGATCGTATGATTTAGATGCTGGTTGTCTGGAAGGTCACACATCACAGGAGGCTAAGGACTGGAGATCTGGAACAGATACTCTAGATGTAGCGTGGTTTAAGGTTGCTCGCTGAGACTGGAACGATCGGCTGGATATCAGGGCAATCTAGAACGGTCGGTGGACACTGAGAACGTGGGGTCAGTGTTTAGGTACGGGCGAATGGTAGACACTGAGAACATGGGGTCAGTGTTTAGGAAGGGACAAAAGATCAACACTGAGAATGTAGGGTCAGGGTTTAGGAACACTTGAAAGATTAGGGAGCCAGGTGCAGACGAGGTTACAGACCGGAGGAGCAAGGTGCAGACAAGGTTGCAGGCTGGAAGAGGAAAGTGCAGGCGAGGTTGCCAGAAAGCTGCAGGAGACACTGGAAGCTGCTGGAGACTGGATGTCGCAGGAGTGAGCAGGAGCCACTGGAGTGAAGTGAACTTTGCTGCGGGTGGGTCTCAGGAGGCAAGCAGTAGTGAATCGCATTAGTGGTAGAAAAACTTATTAGCCCTGGTAAGGGCTGGTTGGTTAGCCCTGAGAAGGGTTGTTTGAAGGACTGAGACTGCTGCTGGGAATCCCTTGGCTGGTGAATTCGGTCGATGTAACTGGTAGCATCAGTCGCACTTCAGGAGGCTCCTCTTGCTCCCGGGCTGGATCTGTCTGACTAGGCCAAGTTGGATTGTATTCATTTAAGCAGAGTGATGTTAGAGATGTCGCTCCCATAAGACAAACAAACGACTCTAATTAATTCCAGAACGAAATTTTTGCAATCAAAAGTAACTCGGGAGTTTGTTGATTCTATTCGGATTAATTTCGTCTAAAAGTAAAAAGTCAATTGTTTGAATTATTAACGTTCAGCTTAATACATTTGAATTCCCACGTGTGTAAAGGAGTCAAGGATGGAAAGAAAGGAAAAGCAATTGTGCCCACTGAAACTGGATGTTGTTCATACGTTTAGGGAGTGTTAGCTTTTGCGTCCTTTGTTTAAGGAAAGAAAAGCGAAGAGAAAACAGTGGGAGCGAAGAAAGAAAAACAAAAAAAAAAAATGGAGACAATGATTCTGAAACCGTGACAAGGCGAACATTGTAGAAATGTTGTAATTTTTTTCTGTATTTCTGAGAGTTTGAATATGCTTGTTTTAGCCAACCGAACCACATACTAAACACTATGCAAGAGGGTGTGTGTGAATATAAAAGAAAGTAGATATCAGTCATGTAAAAGTTAGAAAGCTGATAACTGCTTTCATATGAGTTCACTTGTATAAACTCAAATGCTTAAAGTTTCCTCTTCTTTTTTCCATTACCAATACTATGAGTGAAGTTGATTGACAGTTGTTTCCATTATGACACAAGCCTCAGAAGGACATCACAAATAGAACCAATTCTTCTACAATGAAAAGAGCCAGCATGTAGCCAAAGCATGCACACTTGTTAACAGAACGCTTGTGGCACAAAATAAGTTCCACAGATGCATATATCTACAGAGCCTGATTCCATATATTTAACGTTTACTGTTTGTAAATCATTCTTTATCACTTGCCAGAGTCAAATAGTTCAATTAATATACATGGTTGTTGTTTCTTTTCTTCAACTTATTACTGATCATGGATGACGGAATGAAAGCATTCTACCCTACCGTGGATTAAATAAAGTGTTCTATTCGAAATTCTGTGCTCATTTCCATTTTGTGGGAAAGGCAGAAAAATAGTCTAGCTGACACTCCCTTTTATCAACTTTGGTAGCATACTCAGCTCATCTGAGAGATGGGCTCTGATTATGCAAGCAAGAAAGAAAGTTAAATGTATGCATCAACTAGTGTTGAGCTTAGAAATTAAGCACAGATTCAAAATTGTGTACTGTGAGTTGTTACTGGTACTGTTATTGTCGTGGTACTGCTGCTACAATTGCTGCTGTTGCTACAGATGAATAGAAGTCGACAACTTGCAAAATATGATGTACTTCTTTTTAACTTAAGATTCATTTTTAAGTTTTTAATATTTCAGTTCTGTGATTATTAGTATTCATGACATTAAGTAGGCATGCGGTATTAATATTAATTGTATCTGTGCCTACTATGCTACAATGTTGTTATTTACACCTGGATAGAAAATCATTTTCTTTTTACACTTATTGAGTTTGTTTTACAATTTGCTGCTGCTGCTGCTGCATCACCACCACCATGGGACAACAAATTAATGTCCTCATAGCATTGTGACTGCATAAATGCATCTAATTTGTGGTCCCATGCATGACTTTTAGTTTTTTAGTGTTTATCAAGGCAACCTTCAGGCCGACCTTTGGAGTGTGTCATTGTCGAGGTTATTCAAGAAGAAGAGAATTAATTTGTCTGTGTTACGGTTTTTATATCGCCCTGATTGTACCTATTTACAATGCCTCCCCACGGCGCAAAGTTAGACATCAGGATCGTTTTTTAACGTGGAGAAAAGGTACAAAAATAAAAAATCGTCTCAGTCGTGAAGGACTGCTCCTCCACCGAAAGAGAACAAGAAATGGGAGTGCAGCATCTGAAGAACAGATACTACACATCCCGATTGTAATGCTGTCAGGCATTTCCAAAGGGCAGATAACTCAGGGCGGAATATGTCTCCTAGTGTAGTCCAATTGAAAAGGTTGTAATGCTACAAGTTTCCATTTAGCATTATCCCATATAAATTCTTGTTTTCATGGCTTTTTTTTTTTTGTTCTGTTGGAAATTGTGAAACAAACCACACTTATTAAATATCTGCCCCCAGGTGGAACAATTCTCTTTATTTAGTGTGGAAGACTTTTTTTCATCTGAAACGTTCTTGGACTCTTTAAACCCTTAATGTTCCTATTTACTTGCCTCCCCACGAGAGGAGAGCTGGATTTTCCCTACATTAAAAACAAACACAGCTCCCCAAAAAGGGGCACTCTGGATAGGAACAAAAATAAAAATTGTCTCAGGCAAGGATTTCCCCTCCACTGACCAAGGACAGAAAAGGTAAAGTGTAGTATTAGAACAGCTACTACACTTTGTTTCTAGCCAAAAGGCCAAAGAATAATATTTACATAACTTTGTTTCTGATTGTCACAAAGGCTGTCCATATTAAATTATTATATTTTCGCATATTCCAGTTCCTATTTTTGTTTTGTTTTATTGTCACTATTAGCATTTTAAATTATCTGTCTGGTATGTTGTGTCTTGTAGTATAGACAACTTTTGTGACAACCAAAAATAAAATTGCATAAAGATTAAGGCTTCAAAGAGTCCAAGAACATTCTAGATAAAAAAGGTGTTTGTCTGTCAGGAAAAATTGTGTACACATATTCATTTCAGTTGGTGCTATGTGTATTTGCATATGTGTAAACGTATCTCATCTGCACACATGTTATTAAGATATGTATGTGCATATCAGTGTGCCTATTTTATTAATGAGAGAGTGTATGTACTAACTTGTGTATGAAAGAGTTCAGTTATTAGTTTGTATATTGGTGGCGCTGTGTTTAATAGTTCATGAAAGTCTCATTATGTTTGTCACTAGGCTCTTGGCACAGAGTGTCAAGCTTATATTATGATGGCTGTTCTCACGGGTGTCGATTGTGGAAGAAAACCGAAAGAGATAATATATTTCCTGCATTTTAATTGGTTGATAATTTGAGTTTGTATCTAATCAAAAGTTAATATGTAAAACAACATTCACTAGCACTGCTGCATCCAAAAAAATAGTCAATATTTGCATTTTAATTTTGTTTCATTTACTGCATATGTTTCCATAATCTCTGATTAGTTTTCTTGTCTTTTTAAAAAGTTTCTCCTCTTGCTGTTTGAAGTCTGTTATGATAAACTTCTAAGATTCCCTCCCTTTAACTGAACACTTAAAAAAACTGATAATTCAAAGATGGCTTACTTGGCTATTACAGTAGCAAGAAAAATATTAGCAATTTAATGTCCGTTATCTTTGTGATCATATTTATTGTTTTTAAAATCATCACAAAGTTGATACATGCTTCTGTAGAGATTTTTGGTAAGGTGATGAGGAGCTTGTTGAAGGTAGACATTTTGTAATAGGGTAGCTGCTTCTGTATTCATCTAGCTGGCGTTTGAGATGAAGAAGAAAAAAAGGTTATCAGAGTTTGAGTTAAAAAGACAAACATCTTCTGTTACAATTTATATTAACTTTATTTAGAAGTTTCATTGACTCAGGAACACAATAATAAAAGATAGATTGGTTTGTCTGGCATGTATTAGAGAAAAGGAATTGAGTTTAGGTCTTTAGTCTCGCTCTAACTCTGTCATTGTGGAGAAGTAAATAAATAGAGACATAGTGGTTCAAATTTTTCCATACAACTTTGTCAATATTGCTCTGTAATTATATTGAGCTTGTAGCATTGATCCTGGCTTGGGCCAGTGTATTTAAATAACAGTCTTCAGTAAATGCTAAGAACCATGCTGACAATGAGTATATATTAGTTATAATGATTATAAATGTTACATTATAACAAAGGAAGAAAATTGGGATACATGAACAGTGTGCATGTATATTAAAAATGGGAATAAATGAAAGATTGAAAGAACAGAAGGATCACCAGTGCTAACTAAATATATCAACAGTATTTTGTCAATAAAAAAAAAAATTGAAAATAATGAAATTTTATTAAAACAATATGTTTATATATCTAATTTTATAAGAATATAAAACGTCATTTTCAGTCGAGAAGTGTTCATTTAGAAAAGTTTATGCAATTCATGTTCAATAAAGAAAGTTTCAGTGATCTTCTCCATAACCAAAAATGATGAGTTGGTGACCACATGTGAAAACTCTTACTTGCTTTTGCAAGTGAAGAGGAGAGGGTATTTAAACAAAACGAAGAGGAGAGGGTATTTAAACAAAACTCAAACCACCAAAAAACGCATCGAAGCACAGAAATTAGGAACCCGTGACTTCTGGAAAATCTACAACAGTGTATTAAATAATCAGCAATCAACTATTCCCCTACTATCCAACAATCATGAGCTTGTTTGCTCAGCAACCGAGAAGGCTAACATGCTTGCCAGTCAGTTTGCCTCCAACTCCACACTGGACCCTGCTAACCACCCCCTCCCTGACTTTCCTTTGCGGACAGACGCCACACTAGACGATCTGAAAATCACCCCTTCTCAGGTGCACACTATCATAAAAAATCTTGACACTTCAAAAGCATGTGGACTTGATCTCATCCCGGCTGTGCTATTAAAAAAAACGCTCTGCCGAAGTAGCTCCAGTTCTCTCCAAACTTTACAACAAATGCCTTAATGAATCTTGCTTTCCTGCCTGCTGGAAAACTGCTTCAGTGGTACCAGTTTTCAAGAATTTTGGCAAAAGAACTGACCCAGTAAATTACTGCCCCATTAGCCTCCTCCCACTTTTCGCCAAAATATTTGTCTCCATAATTAACCAGGGTCTGGTCCATCACCTTACAGATGCTAAACTTCTTACCGACCAATAATATGGATTTAGGCAGGCTCGTTCCACAGCAGACATCCTAACTGTAATCTCTGAACGTATATACCATTCACTTGACAAAGCAGGGGAGGGTAGAGTGGTAGCACTAGATATATCTAAGGCTTTTGACAGGGTATGGCATGAAGATCTTCTAAGAAAAATCAGATCATACGGTATCACTGGAAAAATACTTAACATAATTAAATCCTTCTTAGATAAGAGAAAATCCACGTTGTCCTCGACGGTCATATATCTAAACAATATGATATAAATGCGGGAGTACCTCAGGGGTCTATCCTTCGACCTCTATTATTCCTAATATTCATTAATGACCTTCCTGACAAAATTGTTTGTAAGATGGGTATATATGCTGATGACACCACACTCTATAACAGACACGACAGGAAAACAAATAAACACATATCTAAAGAAATGGCAGAAACACTAGAGGATGACTTCGGATATGTAGTGGAATGGGGATAAAAATGGATGGTCACATTCAATGCTGCGAAGTTTTCTTCAATAATTACAAGAAACCTTCTCTACCACCAATAGCAATGGCCACAAACTCTTTATCTGAAAGTATATCTTTTAAACTCTTCGGCCTAACGTTCACAGGAAACATGAGTTGGAACAATTACATTGAGAGCATTGCCAGGACCGCTGTGAAGAAGGTAGGCTCTCTCTACCATGCTAGAAAGCTACTAACGCCCGAAAGTATCCCGTACCTCTATAAGGCCACCATTCGCCCATGCATGGAGTATTGTTGTCATATTTGGGCTGGTGCATATGCTACTGGTCTCTTGCTTCTGGACAAGGTCCAAAAGAGAGTCGCCAACCTAATAGGTCCTGAACTGTCATCTAAGCTTCAGCCTCTGTCCCATCAATGAAATGTTGCATCCCTCTGTCTGTTCTATAAGTACTTTAACGGTGAATGGTCTGACGAACTGCAAGCACTTGTACTCCTTCGATGTAAATACCCCCGACAGACCCGACAAGCAGCTAAATCCCACCCTTTCACAGTAGAGATCCCTAGATGTAAGAGAGGCTTCTACTCCAGTAGTTTCTTCCCCAGAACCGCTAGACTTTGGAACTCTCTTCCGGGACCCTGCTTCCCCAACTGTACTGACATGCAAAAGTTCAAGTGTAACATGAACCGACATCTTGCTGCTCAGCTCCCTACATAGTACCCCTGTAACTTATGTCCCTGATAGTAGCCCCTACATCAAAGTGGCGATGTGCCTTGTTTGGGGTGAAAATGTTATTTAAAAAAAAGAAAAAAAATGTTATTGAAAGAGGTGAAGAGTACTGGAAATCTGGGGAGACTTGTTGTCACTGAGACTCCAGATGATGGTTTGTGTAACTACTCCTAGTGATTAAATGATAATATACCTTTTTCAAATAATAAATATTTGCCAGGTTCAATACTATTAAGAAAAAAAAATGACTCTTTCTTCTACTGTAAAAAGATTTGTCATTGTCAGTTTGTCGAATAAATAAAACGAATAAGTCTCTTCTATATTTATTAATTTATGTAAAATTGTTGCAATTTCTTTGCTTTTGTTAAACAATAAATATCATTCTTACTACAAAAACATTCTCCATAAATTAATAAACAATAATGTCACTTTTTGAAATGCATTAATTTTAAATTTTACTGTTTTAATCAATGAGACAACATAATAAATTGATTTGGGAACAATTCATTTTAAAATGCGTAAGCAACATAAGAATAATCATCAATCACCATTGTAGCTAATCGAATGATCTCATTTTAAAAAATAAAAAGTTATAACTAGGACTATGACAAGAGAATATTCTTGTAATTATTTTGACTCTTGAGTATATATCCATTAATATCGTATGTGTTTTTAGAAAAAGTGATGTGATTCTCAGTTGATTAACTGTGTCTAACTGTGCCGGATATATACTCGAGAGTCAAAACAATGAAAAGAATATTCTCTTGTCATAGCCCTAGTTATAACATACATAGAAACATGAAGTGCTTTGATGTATTATTATATAGATATAAGGTTATAGTTTGTCATATTTATCGTTTTCAGCAACATGTGTTGGAGTCCTTTTTCTTTAGCCTTCAGACCAGGATTACATTGTAGTATCTGTTCTTATCCTGCACTTCATCTTTTCTGTCCTCGGTAAGTGGATGAGGGATCCTTCATGACCGAGACAATTTAAATTTTTTTTCCTATCCAGAGTTCCCTTTTTTGGGATTTTCCTCACATTAAAAACTGTGTCCAATTCTGCCCTCGTGGGGAGGCAAGTAAATAGGAATATAAAGGGCGCCATTTTGTATGCATTGTGTTATTGTGGAGAACATATGATGGTTGGAAAAAAAATAGAAGAGGTAAAAGGAAAATGATGAAAAAACAATTAAATTTATATATACATACATTTATTTTCTTAGAAAAAGTTTGTCAAAGACGAGTGTAAAAGTGACAACAAAATATAAAAAAGGAGTATAAATATGACAAAGTTACAAAAGATAGAGTCTATGCTAAAAGTCCCAAACTTAATTCCAATTGAAAAAGACATGTATTACCAGGGCAAACAATTTATTGGGAGATGCATGAGCACTATGGAAGTAAATATGAATGACCTTGTTGAATATATCTGGAAATGTCTAGTTACAGCCAGTCAAGAAAGGCCTTGTGAAGATCACAAGTTGATGTAAGAGACTTGTCTGACTCTTGCCTGAATAGAGGATGCCTCATAGGAACTGCATAAATCTATGCTGGATGGAGATCCTGCTCTGAGAGAAAGTAGCTCAGAAAAGAGGCTGAATTTGGTTTCTAAATCAGGTATATGGCCTGGAATTTAATTTTTATGTTCTTATAACGATACAAGTGTTAGAGCCCTTTCTCCAACATAACCTTGGTCATGTTGAATGCGATTTTTTTGTTTTTTTTTACAAGGAGGTCATTACTTATCAACGCCTGAATGCCACTCGAGGATAAAGATTAATAAATGCATGGTAATCACTGACACAACAGCATAATGATATATTCATTATATTCTTTTTGGACATATGCATTTACTGAAGCGCAATGATTTAATCATGTGATTATTTAGAAACCCATTACAAACGTGAGGAGGGGATATTGTTTTGCAACTATTGCATATTTTCACTCAACAATTTAATAACAGATGCTGTAAAAAGAGAATAAAAACTTTCTCTATAGGATGCAATAGTGCTAAAAAAAAACAAATATAAACATAATAATCGCCTGAATACATAAATTTAACTCCTGGTAACTTTAAAGTTATCCTAATGTCTCTTAAATACTGGCAACTTATTTGGAACAATTCAGCATGTTAACATACATGAATAAGTAAAAACAAAATATACATAACGTCTTTTAACACTTGATAATCACACAAACATATACAATTACATCAACTTTTACACATGATGCAATTCTGCTAAAGTACACATACAGGCTGGAACGCTACGGTGAACTCTAACAAAAGGTTCCAGAATTATTATCATTTTAACATGCATTGCTAATGCTTTCCTTGCGCGCACAGAACTAACATAAAATGTATTCAAACATATATTTCTCATTTCTTGCTCAGATGGAACACTCTCAAAATGTAAACACAGCATTATTTTTGGAGACTGTAATTATACACAAAATACCGATACACCACTACCCCCTCCTTTCCCCCCCAAAAAACGGCCCTAAAGAAAAATTTCTTTTCTGGGTAACAATATTTAACTTTTGATTATTGAGCGATTATCAAGACTTTAATGATGCTATATTTGATTTTTTTTTCTCCATTTTTAAATCCTGTTGATAATTAAATTATTTGTTATATAGTTGTTTTCTTACCATGTTACTTTCTGTGGAGTATTTTATTATTTAGAAAATGTGCTAGAACTACTTTTAGAAAAAAAATGTGTGCAATATACCGAGAAGAAAACGCTTTTCTACTTGAAAGATGTTCTCGTCGGTAGAAGGCAGTTATCTACCTCTGTTTTCGTCGGTACGAGGCAGTTATCAACCACTGTTTTCGTCGGTACGAGGCAGTTATCTACCACTGTTTTTGTCGGTACAAGGCAGTTATCTACCTCTGTTTTCGTCGGTAGAAGGCAGTTATCTACCTCTGTTTTCGTCGGTACAAGGCAGTTATCTACCACTGTTTTCGTCGGTACAAGGCAGTTATCTACCACTGTTTTTGTCGGTACAAGGCAGTTATCTACCTCTGTTTTCGTCGGTAGAAGGCAGTTATCTACCTCTGTTTTCGTCGGTACAAGGCAGTTATCTACCACTGTTTTCGTCGGTAGAAGGCAGTTATCTACCACTGTTTTCGTCGGTAGAAGGCAGTTATCCACCTCTGTTTTTGTCGGTACAAGGCAGTTATCTACCACTGTTTTCGTCGGTACAAGGCAGTTATCTACCACTGTTTTTGTCGGTACAAGGCAGTTACCTACCTCTGTTTTCGTTAAATCTAAATAGTTAATAAATGCTTTTTTTATAATCAGCCGATACCTGCGGGTTATCGCACCAAGCCAACACTAATCACCAGTAACCAACAGTGCTGACAATCACAGTGTTTCCACTAACACTGGGAAAAATGCCCGACAGTGGAAACCAGATTATTACATTTAGGCCACGGCCACCACTATTTTCCAAGGACTGCAATGACCACCAACAACAACCATATTTTAATTTGTTTTTAATCATTCTGTTCTGGATCTGTCATGCTTCCACTAAGCAACGCTGGTTAAAGGATCCTGCTAGTTGATTGATAAACCAGAGAAGATAGTGGAGTCTAAGATCTAAGGGATGTATTTTGGCCCACATCGTCATTTTGTTAAGCAGAACAGTGCATTATTTACCTTCCTTGTTAAACTTTGAAGTCTTTTCTCGACAATTGACAAAAAAAAAAGAAGAAAAAAGTCATTATATAATAACATGCATCTGAAAAGCTACGGTATAACTGGAAATGTTTTCTCAATTATTAAATCATTTCTCTCTGATAGACTCATAAGAATAGTGGTTGATGGGTAGAAATCAGAGGCCTGCAGTATTAATGCTGGAGTCCCTCAGGGGTCCATCCTGGGCCCAACTCTGTTCTTGATCTCCATCAATGATCTCCCAAAACATACTTAAATCATTCGTTGACATCTATGCTGATGACACGACCATCTATGGCAACACATCAAAGGCCGTAAATGACAAAGTTCTCTCTGATTGTCTCTCCTCTGACCTTAAGTGTGTAGTACAGTGGGGGAAGAGGTGGCTGATTACCTTTAATGCATCTAAAACCAAGCTCTTATCTTTACATCATCAACGTTCTCATCCCCATCTGGCATCAATTGAAATGAATAGCTCTCGTCTAGGGGAGGCCCCATGTTTTGATAAGCTTCTGAGTTTGACCTTTATTCCTGATTTGAAATGGAACACGTACATCAAGTCTGTTGCCAAGGTCGCTGGGAAAATAGTGAGACCTTTCTACCGCTCCAGAAGATATCTCACTACTGATGCAATTCTCTATCTATATAAAAGCCAAAAACGTCGAAGGATGAAGTACTGCTGCCACATCTGGGCAGGAGCTGCTAAAAACAGCCTATCCTGCCTTGACAGAGTACAGAATAGACTTTGTGGCTTAGTGGGGGATGCCCTTTTCTCTTCCTTGCAACCTCTCTCCCACAGAAGAGACGTTGCAAGCCTATCTTTGTTTTATTGTTATTTCCGTGGCAAGTGCTTGTCTGAGCTCAAATCTCTGGTCCCCTCTCGCCAATCTTTCACGATAAACACCCCTCTAGCTGAAACCACTGTCAATAATTTTCCCCATTCTTTATCTGTGCCTAAATCAAAACGTAGATTCCATGAACAAAGCTTCTTTCTTAGAACTGCACGCCTGTGGAATTCTCTTCCGCTTGCCTGTTTCCCACCTGACTTCAAGTTGGATGTCTTCAAGTCCAACATAAACAAATTCCTGATGAACCGCCCCCTTAAGTAATGACACTTTATTAAATCTCCAATACTAACGAATACTACAACACTATCCTATTGATTACTGTACACGCAATAACCCTTATCCCCAAGTGGCTTCTGGGCCTTGATAAGTCGTGACCTCCATGTAAAAGAATAAAAGAAAAAAGAAAACTCCAGCTTTTAAACGTGTAATTTCCTGACATATAATCTTATCAAAAAGACAATATGCAGTAGCTCATTTTTCTTTAGATTGACATAATGAACGTACTGACATTAAATTTTAATGTTAATATATTCAACATGTCAATTATAATTATTAAAATCAATTCAGTGTTATAGGAACCTCCAACACATGCCACAGTTTTAACCCCCCCTATATGTAACTGCAATTTAATTTAATATTATTGTTCTTTAGTTGATCAACTCACGAGAAGTCGTGACAGCGGTCCACCAAACATGTGGCTAAAAATCCAACAATCGTAAAAGGTCACAATTCCACTTCTCAACTCGGGCTTCTTTTATACAGCCTATCTTCCCCATTTGCATGTGTGCGGCAAGATTTTGCGAGATCAGAGCTTATAAAACCACAGAGTCCATCTTTAATCTCTATATCTTTATTGCCCGACACACACATGTGGTAAGACTTCTGTTTTCCTTAACTTAAAACAACATACCCCCTGATTTCTAGATCACATTTTGCAGCAGTTATCTTTTTCTACTCAGCTTCCAAGGTGTCTTGCCACCCTCTTACTACACATCACTGTTTCACTTTCAACTGGCCTGATGTCAAGAATATGCCTCGGCACCCCATCTACCGCAATGTTGTTGCTCGTATTACTTCCGGTCATGCATCCTCTGCTCCACTGTGTGGTACATTGCGCACCTAGGGGCTTTACTCATACTTCATCCCTGAGTTTGATGGTCTCTGTTGTCTCTGTCTCCCTGCTTGCTGAAAGAATCCTGGGATACCTCCAGAAGTACATGAATATCAACAGGTGTGAAACGGTCTCTTGCACTTGTCCTGATCCAGGTAACATATTGTACCAGTAGACAGCTTACTCGGGTGAGGTGCTCCCTCTCTCTGCCACTGTCTTTAGTGTCCGATGTTTCTTTCCACAATCTCGTTGCCACTGGGTCTATAGGCAGTTCTGAAGAATTGACGGATATTTCATTTCTTCAATACATTGGCCACTGACACCGATCCAAATGCGGTACCATTGTTGGTTAGAATCTCTTTCACCGGACCTTGCTCCAGAAACATCATGTCGAGGATGACCATTATTTCACTGGCTGTTTCACCTCGCAGCCTTCTCCATAGATCCATAGGGCAAAGCGCCTGAATCCACAGTCGATCATTATCATGTAAAGACCACCACTGTAATAGGTTACATCAACTGCCAATCTTTCCCAGGCCCCAGTCACAGTTAGTTCTCCAGCTTCATGCATGCTTGGAACAGGGTCAATTGACTAATACCTGTGCGAGCCCTTTCTAGTCTCGCACAAAAACACGCGTTCACATCTCAAGCCATTTTTCTTGTCATACACATGCGCGCACGTACACACACGTACATATATTCACGTTCACGTACATACACTCACATTCATGTGCATACACACACACGCTAACGTGCGCACACATACGCACACATACGCACACATGGGCAACGTCACTTCCCCTTTAAAGGAAATCCACCCATGCACAAAAGGACGCCAGAAATAACTAAAAAGCAAGGGACCTAAGCTGTTTCCTCCTTTTTGATTCGGCTCCCAAGCTGAGCGGTCGACGGACCAACCACTCCCTTTCGGGGGGGATGCACCTCATGTCCCCTGCTACTATGTGTGGGGCAAGAGCCAACAGACAGTACGTACACCTTACAAACTTTCTCTCTCCATGGCCTGGATTGATTTTCTCTCTCTACAATAATAGACTTTCCCTCTCACCAGCTAACAGCGAGAGACGCGCGCCACATTGGATTGACTTTTTCACTCTCTACAAGAATAAACTTTCCTTCACACCAGTTAACAGCGAGAGACGCACGCCAAACTAAACACGTTCTGTACCCTTTTCTTTCATTTCTTTCTTCATGAAATAAATTCTAGGTCGTTTATTTCAATAAATGCGTTGTTCGTTTCTTCCTCAATTCAATTCATTTTTCCTATTTTGTACGACTGGGGGATATATATAATATATCAATCAATCCTCTACACACCTGTCGCAAGTCCTGACCACTTGCTTTACTTGTTCCTTGGTGACACTTGGGTCAAATTTTCTCACCAGGTACAACGTCCTTTCTACCCCCATATGGTGCAACTTTCGCAAAAAGTGTATACATGCTGGTTTATTTGTTTTCCTTTGGTTGTGTTTTATTTGTATTTATTTATCGTCTTTATTTGTCTTTTTTTTTTCCAACCTTATCTTGACTAAAGCTGAAATTCGTTACCCCCCCCTCCTAATAGGCAAAATGCTCTTTCACTCTTATATTACAAGTAAATTAAAGGAAAAAAGCCTTTGCAAAGCAAATCCCAGAAGTTTAAGAAACCTGGACTTATTTTTTTTTCCACACTAGAAGATACGACTTTATCCAAAAATAAAAACTTCCCCCATCCATCCCAGTTCTTTTAATCTGTTGAATTCCTCAAACGGCCCCTCGGCAAATGTCTGAATCAGTCTTACTTTAATTGTATCTTGTTCCCGCTCATTCAGCTCCAAGTATAGGTCTAGTACATCTCTCTCCAGGAATAATGGTATCACTGTGGCAACATCACCTATCTTTTGGAGCTTTGCCACTAAGTCCACTTTCTTTAGCCAAGCCACCACATCTCCTTTGCCACTGAACGGCTTTATCATATTGTTCAGGCCAGTGGTCACAGCCAGAAATAGCTTGTTCTTTAGTTAATCAACTCATGAGAAGTCGTGACAACAGTCCCCAAACGCGTGGCTAGAAATCCAACAATCGTCAAATATTACAATCCTATTTCTCAACTCGGACTGCTTTTATACAGCCTATCTTTTCCATTTGCATGTGTGCGGTGAGATTTTGCGAGATGGCAGCTTATAAAACCACAGACACTATCTTTAATCTCTCTCTTTTTATTGCCCGACCTTGCCCGACACACACACGTGGTAAGACTTCTGTTTTCCTTAACTTAATACAACAATTATCATTCTGACTTTTTTACCATTTAGAAGAAGAAACTTCAAATAAACTACTAATATTTATTAAAAATATTTCACACCATACATAAATAATGAAAATGCGAGACTAGAATCATGTTTACATAATCGATGCTTAAAAACAACGTTCCTATGTAGTAACGTTTTTGAAGCCGTAAACACAGCCAAGTTTTAAAAATCTAACAAAAATCAAATAATAGTATATTTGCTGATGACACCACGCTCTATAACAGGCATGAGGGGAAAACAAATGAACCCATATCTAAGGAAATAGCAGAAACACTAGAGGATGATCTCCAATCTGTAGTAGAATGAAGACAAAAATGGATGGTCACATTCAATGCTGCCAAGATTAAGCTTGTCTCCTTCAATAACTACAAGAAACCTTTTCAACCACCAATAGCTATGACTAAAGATACATTACCTGAAAATACTTCTTTCAAACGCCTCATCTGAACATGCACAAGGAACATGAGTTGGAACAGATACATTAAGCGCATTACCAGGACCGCTGCGAAGAAGGTAGGCTCTCTCTATTGTGCTAAAAAAGCTACTAACGCCCGAAAGTATCCTGTACCTCTATAAGGCCACCATTCACCCATGTATGGAGTATTGTTGTCATATTTGAGCTGGTGCATTTGCTACTAGTCTCTCGCTCTTAGACAAGGTTCAAAAGAGAGTCGCCAACCTGGTAGGTCCTGAACTATCATCCAAGCTTCAACCACTGTCCCATCGACAAAATGTTGCATCCCTCTGCCTGTTTTACAAGTATTTTAATGGTGGATGCTCTGACGAACTACAAGGCCTTATACTCCTTCAACGTAAATAGCCCTGACATCTTTTTTTGTTTTTATTACATTTTCACTCCAAACAAGGCACATTGCCACTTTGGTGTGGGGGCTACTATCAGGGGAAACAACTACTGGGGTACTATGTAGGGATTTGGGCAGCAAGATGTTGGTTCACGTTGCACTTGAACTTTTGCATGTTAGTATAGTTGGGGAAGCCGTGACCTGGAATGGAATTCCAAAGTCTAGCAGTTCTGGGGAAGAAACTACTGGAGTAGAAAGATCTTTTACATCTAGGGATCTCTACAGTGTGGGGGTGGGATTTTGCAGCTTGTCGGGTCTGTCGAGGGTGTTCACGTCGTGGGGGCACAAGTGCTTGTAGTTCATCAGAGAATTCACCATTAAAATCTTGACAAGCAACCAAGTCCCACCCTTACACAATAGAGATCCCTAGATGTAAGAAGGCATTCTACTCCAATAGTTTCTTCCTCAGAACTGCTAGACTCTGGAACTCCCTTTCGGTTTCATGTTTTCCTAACTGTACTTACATGCAGAAGTTCAAGTGTAATGTGAATAGACATCTTGTTGCTCGACTCCCTACATAGTATCCTTGTAACTACTGTCCCTGATAGTAGCCCCCTACATCAAAGTGCTACTGTGCCTTGTTTGGGGTGAAAATGGAATAAATAAATTAAAAAAAAAAAAAAAATGTACGTTCCCGTCACGGAACAAAGATGTCATACTCCAAAAATCACGTAAATTGATCAAGTATTTTATTAATAAGAAAAATAAATTTTATGACTAAGGGAGAAAGAGACCGGGCGGGAGACACTGTATGTTTTTTAGAATGTGTTAAAATTCAAATAACCGACAACTTAATTTGACTACCGAGATTTACGAACTGTTCTATTGTGTTTTTTTAATTTATTATTATTCTCTAAAAGTCGTAAAATTTAATTTTCTTAGCTAAAAAACAAAGAAAAAAAACTACTTCATCAATTTACGTGATATCTTTTAAATATGACATCTTTGTTCCGTGACTATATGAAAGATCTTTCTGTATTTTATTTTTTTAAGTAAGCGTAATTTTAAATAAGCACCCATTTTTTTTTCTTTTTTTTTTTTTAATAATTTAGCCGACATACTTGCATAAATCTGTTGCAGACCAAGATATAATAATACCCTAACTCGCTACAAGAGAATAATGAAATGAATGGAATTGAAGAAAACAAAGACTCAATTGATGCATAAGATAAACGTGTCATTTATTTACTGTTGAAAGAATGAATGTTTTAGATATAACATGTGTTCATGTCCGCGCGTGTGTAACCAATGTTCATTGCGGGACTGGTGTTGTAGAAAGAAAAGGAAATGTGTGTTCATCCCAAGTTTGGGTCACTATCGTTTGTTCGCGCATGGGAGAAGAAGTGAGTAGTAGAAATGAGAATGATAGTCCAGCGTGTAGGCAAAAAAAAAGGATAGAGAGTTGACGTCAGTTAGCAGTCAGCTACGCGAAGGTGTTCTCAGGGACCAGTAGTAGATAGAGAGAGAAAGAGTGAGAATGTGTACATACGGTCTGTTAGCTCGTGCCCCACATAGTAGTTAAAGTGGTGTGAGGCACGTGGTGTGCACGCGCATGCCGAAACGGCGGCGGCTAGCACGCCGACCAATCACCTAGGAGGTTAGTCTTGAAAAAAGGAAGAAGCCGGTTGTTGCTCTTTCTTTTATAGGTGTTTCCGTTGGTCTTTTGCGCATGTGTGGATTTCCTTTGACAGCGGAAGTGACGTTGTCCATGTGTGCGTTCGTATGAGTACATGTGTGTACGTTAGCGTGTGTGTATATATACACGTGAATGTGAGTGTATGTACGCGAACGTGAATATATGTATGTGTGTGGACGTGGGCGCGTATGTTTGTGTGCGCGTATGTATGCGACAAGTAATATAGCTTGAAATGTGAATGTGTGTTTTTGTGCGAGACTAGAAAAGGCTCGCACAAATCCAAGACTGCCGTGTCTAGATCTTATCGATATTTAGTACGGCTTCAGCTCAAACGTCTCCGATTACGATTTGCAGACAAACCAGAAATGGCCGAAGTAATTTACGATTTGAAAACCGCGAAAACATTTTTTTAAATAATATAAATAAATAAATAAATGCAGACGACATGAAAATGATTTCACTTTCACATTCTAATATTTGAAAAAAAAAAAAAAAAAAAAAAAAAAAATTAGAAAAGGGTAAAATAGAAGATATCCACTTCGTCACAGCTGTCTGAGCTGTATTGGAAATTGAAAATCGGTGTTAAAAAAATCCCCAATTGTATTTAAAGTCGGATTTTTTTAAAACAAATAATTTGTTTTAAGCATCTTGCTTAAATGTCAACAAATAATCAAATCAACTTTTTTTTATGCTTTTCTTATTTTTAGTTTAATTATTAACTAAAAAAAAATAATTATATTACAAAGCAACAAGCAATCATTAAATCATTTATAATAATTTTTTAAATGATCGAAATCTATGCTGTCTACTATTTTTGTTTACCAATCGACCTTATATCTTAAAGCAAGAAAGAAAAAAAAAAAAAAAAGATGATGTTTTACACAGTAAATATTCGTCGACGGCCGCTGCTCGCTCGACTATTTCGGCCGCAATCGAAAACATTCGGGCCGATATGGATTCCCAGCTAAAGAAGTGCAAATCACACGTGGTTATAAATCTGTAAAATGTTTACATTGTATTATTTTCCTATTTTGTGGGTCAGGTACCAAAATTAAAAAAGCAATAATTCCGTGTAAAGTTCGCAAACAATAACAAAGAAAAACATTATATAACAATAACAAAGAAAAACATTATATAACATTTGCAATAATATATATATATATATATATATATATATATATATATATATATATATATATATATATATATATATATATTAGTTACATAGCCGTAGAATGTGTATGCATGTATGTGTATGCATGCTCATGTGTGACACGAGGAGGTAGAAAGAGATATAGATAGAGAGTAGGAAAATATAAGATGCCGCCAAGGTAGCATTTCTCCACGGAAGTTTTCATTAACCTGAAGCGTTGCTAAGGTAAGTTAAATTTTTGCATCGGATTCAATTCATTTCATTCATAAAAAAATAAATATTGTTACTTTTAATTATGCGATCACAAAAATTAATAGAATTTTAAAACTTTATTTTTGTATTTATATGCAAATATATATATATATATATATATATATATATATATATATATATATATATATATATATATATATAGATTGTATTTACCCACCGGGCAGAAACTGTCGGCTGGGATCACAAAATCTTCAGTTATTACCTAGGAGGAGGCTTTGCCTCTTCTTTTCAAAAAGAGGGGTTAGCTATAACAAAGCATGTTGCCCGAGGCGGCCACATGATTGGATATGCCGACAGGTTTTTAAAATAACATGACTACTTTTATAATGATAGCCCCCTTTTGAGTGTGTGTGGGGGGGGGGGGGCTGGATTTGCTACTTAAAACTTGATCATCGATTATTGGCGAATGACAGTTAAAAAAAAAAAAAAACGACCCTGAGAATTATATTGGAATAGAGAAGGTGTGGTTCTGTTCGGTCCTCCGAGGCATTAATTTTAGTAAAAGCCGGTCGCCTGAGACCTTCCTACACCGGGGAAACAGCTACGGGTTGAATCTAGGTAAATTTAGCAAGAATTGAGAATGCTCAGCTCTTTAAGGAGGTAGTGATTTAGAAGCTAGATTTGCCACGTTAAACTGATGCTGACCACACACTACTATTAGTGACAAAAAATGGTGCTTGTTAAAATAGTCGACAGATCGATACACAGGGAACATAACTCGGAACGCAATTTTAGATTACATGCAATATTTGTAGTCTATAGTGATAGACTTCTTTTATTATTATTAAAAACACAATAGACGTTGTTTTACTCGATGAATTTACGTGTTTTTTGGGATATTACTATTTATTTCCACATGACAGTTCCGTAATATCGCTTTTGCTTAAAACGATATATTTTTTCTTAAATCGATGTGTGCCAGAATTTTGGAGGAATTTTTGACACCCCTAACAAAAAAACTGCAAATAAAATATAAAAAAACTCATGATTTCTCTTTTTAAAGTGGGTTGTTTATTTTCTTTATGGAATATACTTCCAAAATAAACTATTAAAGCCGTTTAAAAAATAATAGAAATATTATTATTTTTTTATTTTTTCAAAAATAGTGTTTAGTGCCTGCGCGCCTTCATGTAGCCATTTTGTTTACGTATGAAATGAATTGACTTTTACGAGTTAATTTGTTTTCAATTTTTTCAGTTTAAAAATCTATCAAAATTTTTCTATTGGTTCAAATTTTACGATATTTTCAGGTTCAATGTGAAATTTTATGCTCTTTCCAATAAACCGAATATAATATTCTAGACAAGTTTTTTTTTTTTATTCACCCCCCCCCCCCATTTTGAAATGTCTATTAAAGAACTTTTTTTTGGTTTGTATTACTGTACACATAGATTCGAAAAAGTTGTCAAAAAAATTTATAACATCTTTTCCTCAACTTACTTGTTAAAGAGTGTCGGGCGCCATTTTAAATTTTCCAACACATCGGTAACACTGCATGTTTTTCGAGCTGAATAAACATGTTACATTGAATAAAAACACAAAAAATGTATCCATTTTAGTAGAAAAGTAACTTATCTTGCCTTTGATAATATTTGTTTGTTATATATTTGTTTTTTGACAACTTTTTCGAATCTATGTGTACAGTAATACAAACCCCTTTTTTTAAAATGTTAATAAATACATTTTTAAAAATAAGTATTTTTTTTACATTTCTTAATTGGAAAATTCATGAATTAGGATTTTTTATCAAAGTATTCACACATTTTTTAAATTAACCTTTTTTTTTCGCAGAATTAAAGAAAAAAAAATTATTATTCTGAAGAATCTACTATTTAAGTTTTTCTTTTTTTTTTTTTTTACTTTTGTCAACGGATCATTAAATCTAAGAGAGATAACCAGCAAATTCATAGCAAAAATAAGCATATTTGTCAAGATATAATTTGGGACCCTGAAATAATCAGAACAATGAAAGAATGTTAAATGAAAAAAAAAAAAAAAAAATGATTACACGATTACTGTAGCCGAGTTCCGGAAATTGCTGAAACAGTTTACGAAAAGGAAACAAGTTAGCGAAGTTAATCAACGAACTTAAAATATAACGATGTTAAGTAACAAAAAAAAAAAAAAAAATTAATTAACATGCACAAAACAAAAGTAAACTGTTACAAGGTAACGATATTAATTAATCCACAACAAAAAATCAAATAAAAGTCGCTCGTGACACCACCCGCCCCGCCCCCCTGCCCCTCAGTGTAAATAGAATTTTTTTTAACATTAAACAGTTCTGCTCGATGTATGTCGGCGCGTTACTTACGGTAAATTGGGGAGGGGGGCGTTACTTTCGGAAAAACGGTAAATTAAACTGTAGGAAGCACCTGCTGTGCTGTCTGTACTTGTTCTATAATTGAATACCCCCCCCCTAAAAAAAAAATAAATAAATAAAATAAAAATGCTTTTGTAAACCGCTCGTGAAAACTTATATTTTTAGATCAATTAAAAAGCATCGAAAACTACGTAACACAGAAAAATGAACCACATTTTTTTTTTGTTTCTGAAAACTTATTTCAAATGTCTGCTAAAAAATTCTTTCGCGATGTGACAAGTCACCTTACTACGCGCGTCCATGCGCGAACGCATCATGTAAGAATAGCATAAACGTATCCCAACTATCATCAATGGCCCTGAGGTCATCTCGTCAGCATCAGACAAGGCCAGACTATTTGCCAAGAACTTTGCAGCTAATTCTACCCTATGCGACAATGGCCATCAACTCCCTGTATTTCCTCCTATAACAGACAACACGCTATGCAACATACAAATATCTGTGCGTGAGGTCGCCAAGCTAACCAAGAACCTTGATTCCAGTAAAGCAACTGGCCCTGACGGCATTCCAGTTATAGTGCTGAAAAAGCTCCAACCAGAACTTGCCCCCATACGTACAAAATTGTTTAAGCGTTGCCTTAAGGAGAAATGCTTTCCAACACCCTGGAAAACCTCATCAGTATGCCCTGTATTTAAGAATTCAGGTGAAAAGTCCTCTCCCTCTCAATACAGACCAATAAGTCTCCTGTGTGTCATGAGTAAGTTGTTGGAATCCATATTAAATAAAGGAGTAGTCAACCACCTCAACAGAAACAACCTTCTTAGTGACATGCAATATGGTTTCTGCTTTGCAAGATCTACAGCAAATGTGCTAACGGTTATATCACATAGGATTAGTGAATCTTTTGACAAAGGCTTCCTTTCCAGGGCAATTGCTCTTGACATATCGAAGGCCTTTGATAAGGTATGGGCCTACTTCACAAGATTTCCAGCTACGGTATTACTGGAAACGTTTTCTCAATCATTAAATCATTTCTCTCTGATAAGCTCATAAGAGTAGTGGTTGATGGGCAGAAATCAGAGGCCCACAGTATTAATGCTGGAGTCCCCCAGGGGTCCATCCTGGGCCCAACTCTCTTCCGTATCTACATCAATAATCTCCCAAAACACATACTTAAATCATTCGTTGACATCTATGCTGATGACACGACCATCTATGGCAACACATCAAAGGCCGTAAATGACAACGTTCTCTCTAATTCTCTCTCCTCTGATCTTGAGCACGTGGTACAATGGTGGAAGAGGTGGCTGGTCACTTTTAATTCATCCAAAACCAAGCTTCTATCTTTACATCATCAACACTCTGATCCCCATCTGGCATCAATTGGAATGGATGGCTCTCGTCTTGGGAAGGCTCCATGTTTTGACAAGCTTCTGGGTTTGACCTTTACTCCTGATCTGAAATGGAACACGTACATCAAATCTGTTGCCAGGGACGCTGGGAAAATGGTGGGATCCTTCTACTGCTCCAGAAGATATCTCACTACTGATGCAATTCTCTATCTGTATAAAAGCCAAGTACGTCCAAGGATGAAGTACTGCTGCTACATCTGAGCAGGAGCTGCTAAAAACAGCCTATCCTGCCTTGACAGAGTACAAAATAGACTTCGTGGTTTAGTAGGGGATGCCCTTTTCTCTTCCCTGCAACCTCTCTCCCACAGAAGAGACGTTGCGAGCCTGTCTTTGTTTTATCATTATTTCCATGGCAGGTGCTCGTCTGAGCTCCAATCCCTCGTCCCCCCTCGCCAATATTTCACGAGAAACACCCGTCTGGCTGAAACTACTGTCAATAATTTTCCCCACTCTTTATCTGTGCTTAAATCCAAACGTAGATTCTATGAGCAAAACTTCTTTCTTAGAACTGCACGTCAGTGGAACTTTCTACCGCTTGCCTGTTTCCCACCTGACTACAACTTGGACGTCTTCAAGTCCAACATAAACAAACTCCTCACAAACCACCCTCTTAAGTAAGACACTCTATCAAAACCTCCAATACTAATGATTACTCCAATACTATCTCATTGATTACTGTACACGCAATAACCCTTATCCCTGAGTGGCCTTCAGGCCTTGATAAGTGGTGACCCCCATGTAAAAAAAAAAGAAAAAAAGATGGCGGTGAGTTGGCATAAAATAGTGCGAGGGTTCAGGGGTTAATACCATGCAAATGGTAAATTTGCGACAGGTTTGAATATCAGATTCGTTTTCAGCGACCCCGAAAACCTATTCAAAACTAAATTTTATTGGTTGGTGTTCTGTTGTAGTTAAAGTAAACATTTACCAATACTTTTTAAAATCATTTTTTATGACTTTTCATTAAATTTTTATTAAATTGTTAGATGATAGTGAAGAATAGTTAACCTCACCCTTATTTTTTTTTAAATTTCAAATGTTCTAAATATATTTACTTTTAAATTCGTGGAATTTCTTCAAAGAAAGCCGATTAATAAAAGAAACACGTTCCGAGTGGTGAACGCTGAGTTACGTCCGGTTATTTTAGAGTAAAAAAAAAAAAAAAAAGGCGGAGTTCCTGTGGCGTGCCGCGTGCGCGTAGACCTTAAGTTCGTGTTTAATTTACAATAGAAAACTGAACAAGCCGTGAAAAGTCGTATTTTTTTAATTATCTGATACATAAGTCTCTATTGGATGATATTAACAAGAAAAAAGTTTTAAAAAAAGTGAAAATTGTGGAATTTATAAGGTAAGGCAAGGCTTAAGGCTCAGATTCCCAACGTCTGCCCAGTTTACTTTTGTTTTGTGTACGTCAATTAATAAGTTTATTTTGTTACTTAACATTGTTATATTTTAAGTTCGTTGATTAACTTTTTTTTTTTTTTTTTTTTAAATTTCCGAGACTAATTTCAACTTCACCCTGCGCTTGCAGGTATAGTATAGTATTCGTGTAATCATTTTTTTTTTCTACTGATTATTAAGCATCCCAAATTATATCTTGGAAAATATGCTTATTTTTGCTGGTTATCTCCCTTAGATTTAATGATTCGTTGATATAAGCGCCCTTTTTTTTTTTTTATTTATTTTAATTTTGTTAAATCTACGCAAGTGGTTGTATATGGAATCAGGTGGGTCGAAAAAGTTGTCAAAAAACAAATATATAACAAATAAATGTTATCAAAGGCAAGATGTTACTTTTCTACCAAACTGGATATATTTTTCGTGTTTTTATTCAATCTAACATGTTTATTCAGCTCGAAAACCATACAGTGTTTACCGAGGTATTGGAAAATTCAAGATGGCGCCTGACTCTCTCTTTAACACGGTAAGTTTGGGAAAAGGTGTTATAAATAAAAAAGATAGACAAAATACTGTTAAAAACTCGCTCAATATATGTTACCGTGACATAGGTTGACCTATATTCGGCGGGGTTTTACAGTATTTCGTCTAGTTTTTTTTTATTATTTATAACACCTTTTCCCAAACTTACCGTGTTAAAGAGAGTCATCATGCGCCATCTTGAATTTTCCAATACATCGGTAAACACTGCATGTTTTTCGAGCTGAATAAACATGTTATTTTTACACTGAATAAAAACACAAAAAATATATTCAGTTAGGTAGAAAAGTAACTTATCTTGCCTTTGATAACATTTATTTGTTCTATATTTGTTTTTTTGACAACTTTTTCGAATCTATGTGTACAGTAATACAAACCCAATAATATTTATATTTTTATATTGTAAAATTCTGATTGGTTAAACTTTTTGTTACTTGTCCAGTTTACAAACCAATGTCTGAAAACTTCGCGTCGGGAAGATTCCAACGTAAAGTTCATTAAGCTTAGACAACGTGGCGCTTATTTGGAATTTGATCTTTATCTAAGGGAGATAACTAGCATTTACTAAGGAAATAATGCTATTTTGTTCCTATTTACAATGCCTCCCCACGGGACAGAGTTAGACACCAGGGTCGTTTTTTAACGTGGAGAAAAGGAACAAAAATAAAAATTGTCTCAGTCGTGAAGGATTTCTCTTCCACTGACAGAGAACAAGAAATTGAAGTGCAGCATCTGAAGAACAGATACTACACTTTGATCTTGTCCCGGTGGATAATTTAGGACAATTTATGTCGCTGAAATGGTCAGTACAAAAAAAACCAAATTTTTAAAAATTTCTATTTTGCCAGGACGCTAAAAAGGAAGATTTTTTTTTTATATAAATTCAAAAGTTCATCTTTTGAACAACGCTGAAATGATCAGTAGAACAAGGAAACAGGTTTCTTATATATAATTTCTCCCAAAACCTCTGTCCTTGATGGAGAGGAGACTAAAACTTGCTGCTATGGTTTCAGATGATCAAGGAGAGACTTGATTCCAAATATTTCTATTATGTTTTAGGGTTTATACAGTATCTCCCCTCTTTTGGAAATAGGATATGATTATAGATATCTTCAGTACCAAATAATCCTTGTACACTGAAATTTACTTTATGTATGAAAACCTAAAAAGGGAGATATAACGTATGAGAAATATTTGGAATCAAGTCTCACCTTGCTGTTATTTCAGATCATTTGAAACCATAGCAGTAAGTTTTAGTCTTCTCTCCATCAAGGCTAAAAGGTTTTGGAAATATCAGATATTTTGTAATTCATATGCAAAACTAAGAAGACAAATGACTATGATTTTTCAGAATTTTATTTATTTTTATTTTTTTATCCTACCAGCTATCAAGCGGTGCCAGGGGTCAGGGTGGGATTTGGCCTTCTTTTGCCTTTATTAAGTAGAGTGCCTACAGTTCTTGACCTGGTGTGGCTGGCGATGGTGATGGTGTTGAGATTCTTTGCTTTTCATCATTGTCAGTCACCTCGTCTTGCTTGTCAGAAGTGGAGAGGAGTGAAGGAGGAAGAGCGTTTTGGGGTTTATACAGTATGTGAAGGACGTGCTGATCGTAACTCTTTTAAGAAAAATGTTTTTGACGTTAAATATTATGTTCTGGATTTTTCTTCCTTTATGAAAAAACCATTTTCAATTTCATTCCCAGTTAATAAAAAAGCAATATGGCTTCACCAACTGGGAAATTATTAGCCTCAAAGGATTAATGGAGAAATCGTTTAGTTTTTGAGATTTTTCTGTAAGAAACAGAAATTTAATTTGCCGGCCTGACAAGACAGGCAGATTCAGCTCATGCATTTTCCATGAAAGGAACTAAGGAAAGAGACCATTTCACAGGCTATTCTATTGACATTCCATTCTCATCAGGACATTTTTCTTTTAAAAGAAAACAAAATCATTAGAACCAGAAGGTTCTAGATTGTGAGAATGCCTCTCAAGAAAAGGACTGAGAAAAAAAAAAACATTTTTAAAGACCCCTTTTTGCATGCCTCTTTTCTTTCAGATTTTACAAATCAAGTAAGACTATTTTTGTATGATTATTTTGAAAGGGACCCCATATATTTTCCCGTTTTATTTGTCTCTATCGTTTAGATAAATTTAACTATCGTTCTATTTGATAGAATTAATTCCAGAATTAGTCTTTCAATTAGGAACCCATTTTTGTATGTTCTATTGTTTTATTTTTATAAATGGTACCTGAGGCTAATTGTTAACCCCTACTTTGGGAAATAAAAGCAATTCAGCATTTATTTATTTCAATAAAACTTGACTAATTTATATTTTTTGAGTTTGGTTTTCATTTGCTCATTTTTTATATTTTGCCTCCCATTTGTTTGTCTCTTTGTCTTTATTTACAATGCTTTGCTTAAATTCTCCAGCACTTTGTTTTATTTTTTCCTCACTTTTTAAATATTTGTTACACTGAGAAAAACATGTTTTGGCAATGACAACTACAAAATACGTCAGATTGAAACATTGTATGGCTGTAAAAAAAAAAAAAAAAAGTGCCAAAAATAGGTTCTGGATGATGGATGATTCCTTTAATGTTCGACCTTAAGGGCAAATGTCACATAATCCACTACACAATTCAGGTCATTACCTTTCTAACAAGCTTTCATTTATTAAATTTTGATCAATAGTCGCTGAGATTTGGAACTTATAAAATTGTCAAAAGGTGATATATGTATATATGGATATATCTATACTCATAGCCAAATTGAATATTGAAATGGTTCTTTGGTTATATGGAACGAAACTACATGAACATTTGCAGGCTTTTTGAGAATTATGATACTATTCTATGGTAAAAATTTTTATGATAATTGGTTAAAAAGAATCTATATTTTCAAATCAATAAAATTGTCCTGCAGACTAGCTTCAGTTTTGCTGCTTTGGTTGTCTCCTCAGTGACCTTGCCAGGCCACTAATAAGATCTCTCTCTCTATCTATCTATCTATCTATATATATATATATATATATATATATATATATATATTACTTATTTATTGTTAAATAAACATGTTTACATCCTGCTGCTACAAACAGCCATTTGTTTCAATTAAACAACAGATATCATCAGGCAGCGACTTGACTATTCAAATGTTCAATGAATAATCATTATTCATTGAACATTTGAATAGTCAAGTCGCTGCCTGATGATATCTGTTGTTTGATTGAAACAAATGGCTGTTTGTAGCAGCGGGATGTAAACATGTTTATTTAACAATAAATAAGTATTATTAGCTCTTTTTTATTGAGCACTATCTAACAACCTCGTTGAATTCATTAGTTTATTACTTTTGAATAACAAAAACCCGAGTATATATATATATATATATATATATATATATATATATTAGTGGCCTGGTAAGGCCACAGGAGAGACAACCAAACAAAAAAAAAAAAACGTCAGCAAAATTGATCCCGAAGCAGCAAAACTGAAGCTAGCCTGCCAGGACACTATATATATATATATATATATATATATATATATATATATACATATATATATATATATATATATATATATATATATATACATATATATACACACATACAAACATAGGGGACAGTAATTAGCTAGTTCTAGCATATGCCTTCAAACTTACAAAAACCTACTAAAACTCTGTACATCTGTCTGTTTGTCTCAGCATTAGCATTAACCCTCTCCATCCGATTGCAGGAACACAAAATTGGAAGGTGGGGATTGAAAAGCTAGTGTTCAAAATGAAGAGCTTCTTGACCCACAAAAAATGATTGAACAAACCTGTTGGCATTTCATACTAGCAATAAACTAACAATTTTTGAAAAAAAATCGTAAAGCCTGGGAGGGGTGAAGTTCCTAAAACTGCAGAGAACCATACCTTAATCTGACAGAAAAAAGCCACTTAACTCAAATCGTCTAGACTTTGATTGATAAGGATATATACTCAACTATATTTGAACAATACAACCCATTGGCAAGATCAGATTGACCCTCCGGTTGAGTTTTCTGCATGACACTGAGTCTTTTAGAAAGTGATGTTTTTATTTATCTTATTACAAAATTATAATTTCATAAAAGATGTGGCACAAGGCTAATAAGGGATATGGGAGGTGTCGGGGGTCGTCCATCTGTCTATTCCCTACATTAGTTTTCAGACACCACAATACTGCATTCGCTCTATGGACCTGAACTACTTAAAATATCCTCTGATGTTTTGATGTGCAAGTAAGGCATGATATCTTCCACTTAAATACGTGTGCAAGTCACATGACAAATCCTTTATGATGTCACAAAAGTTCATGATCCATGCAGTCAAAGGTTGTCTATTTGATTAGTGACATATATATATATATATATATATATATATATATATATATTTCATAATTTTGGTTCACGAATACTTCCGTTGTACGAAATAACATTTTGTTATGTCATTTTAGGAAATAAATAACAAAAACCAGTCAATTACAGATTGCTACAACTCTACGTTTTATTTATTAAACCCCTCCAGTTTGATTGGACATTTTATTTTTGAAAGGATAAGTTCAATTGCAGACTTAGCACTTGTGTAAGCTGACTCACTACTGAAAAATTCACAATTATAAAAGGAGATTCAAGTATAAAGCAGTGAAACAAAGTTAAATTGTGAAATAAAAAAACAAAACAAAAAAAACGGGGATCACCAGATGTTTACCATGCAGCTGTTTTGGATATTTTAAGACGGTACAGCTATTGAAAACGTTTTTAAATATGTAAGATATTTTTTATCTATATGCTCTTTTTCTTGGTTAACAATTTAATAATTAAAATAAAGAATAAACATTAATGAATCAGAAATTTATTAAAAATAAATTTTAAAAAATGGATGACCTGCGTATTTGTCATTAAAAAAGAAAAATTTTAACATTAATTACTCTGCGCTCACACCTTTACAATATATATATATTTATTTAGATGTGGAAATTTTCTTGTGTGTGTTTTTTTCTTTTTTTAATTTTTTTTAAAGTTTGTTCATAGAAGTTTTTATCGGCAGACAATAAAATTTCTTTGAAAAAAGTTATTTCTTTTTTGTTGAAAATCATTCAAGATAGACAAGAGAATTTAATTGAAAAAAGTTCTTATTATACAAAGTTACTTGAAGACCTGAGCAAATATCTGGTTCATGCCTTTTTCTTTTTTTTAAGTAATAAATGTTAAAATGTTACTTGTGATTCTAATAATTTAATAATTATTATCTCCTAAATTAATTACTAATAATATTAATCTATTTCCATATATAATAAAACTAGCCTGGGTGCTCAGTATTGCCCAGGTGTTTGGAGGTGTGTGTTGAGCAAAAAAAAACAAAGTAGTAGGCAGGCAGACCTGAACCCGTGAATGTGGAGAGAGGTGTTAAAAAAATGGTATTAGTGTAGGGAGGGAATCAAAACAACAGTAGGCAGCCAGGGTGAAGAGAAGTGTTAAAAAAAAAAGTAGTAGGCAGGCAGGCTTGAACCTGTGACGTGAAGGCGGAAAAAAAAGTGAAACAAAATCTGACGTTTTAGTCGATGTCTCCATGATGCAACCAGAAGTCAAAAGTGTTGAAATTAACCAAAGTCAATCCAACGGTAACAATGACTTGCTAAAATTTTGGTGAAAAAGATCGACCCCTCCTTGTACAAAATGGCTGAATTTAGGGTAAAGGAATGAATGTTTTTTGGCTAATTTTTTGATTTGTCGTCCGAGACGTTGAGCTTCAAAATGATACCGATCTTGTCAGGATCCATCGCCTCTGTCAAAAGTTTTTGCGAGACATACATACATTTAAACAGATAGGTGAGATTTATATTATAGATGACTGCAGAAATTCCCCTCTGGACCAAAGTATCGTAGGTTTGCAACAATAAATGCCACATACAAATTTGTTACATCTAGGCTATTAGCCACTATCTTATGTAGCTTATGAACACCATTTTAGACACATTCAGTTGTGATAATTAAATGCTACATTGCATCCTACGAGCAACACTATCACAATCGCAACAGCTTTAGAAGAGGGAATCCCTATTTTTCTTTCTAAATATTTAATCCTACCACTGCTACCAGTTGTTACTGACACAAATTCTACATGTTCTACAAATTCTGTGATTACACCAACCATAACTGGCTCATAGATACATTGACATAACATAGTATTTCCAATTCATAAATAATAAAGGCTCCCTTTCCAAAGTCTGTCCATTCTGATTAGCTGAGTTCTGAAAATTCTCATTATGGAATCAAGTTCTTTGCTTTATAAATGAACGCTTTAATTTACATTAAAATATGGCGTCAAGAAGAGACATATTATTTTGCCTGGAGTCAAGTTCATTTAATGCATAGGTCATTACAGGCATGTAAAACCAAAGAATACAAGAGAAATATAATCATAAAACTAATGTTAAATAACCCATTTACTTGCTTTCTTTTACAAAGTTTAAACCCGCTATCTTTGATAAGAATCTACTTTGTCGTCATCAACGTTTGCGGCGATTACAAGCAAATAAAAAAATTAACAAAATACGGAAGTGTATTTCTTAATCGTTTAATCTTTTCCATGCAATTTAACTACATTTTTACGTTTTCTGGTATTATGATAATGATTACTGCATGTTAAATTGTTGATCTTGATCTTTACTTTTTTAAAACAATATATCACATTTGATCAATTTCAAAAGCAGAAAAGAAAAATGAATGTTTGTGTAATGTTAGTGTAGACAAAATTTCACTTTTAAAAACCCGTTAATTAATATTTCACTTAAAAAAAACATTAAATTTTAACTTTTGTTTAAAAACGTACATTAATCAAAATTTCACTTAAAAAAACAAAAACAAAAATTAACTTTTTTAAAAAACACATTAATTAAAATTTTACATCTTTTAAGTTTTATTAATTAAAACTTTGCATATTTTAGCCCTCATTAATTAAAATTTAACCTTTTTTAAAAAAAAAAAAACGTATTAAAAATTCAGAAAACTTCTTGAATTTACATGAAATAATTTTTAATGTACGATCATTAGTGTGAATATTGTATGTTTCTTAGTAACAAATATATTGTGCAATGATTTTATAAATAGTTTCAATTAGTTGTATATACCACTCAGTATCACAAATTGACCCACATTGGCTTCAGGGGATCCTGTGTTTGACATGTCTGATTTAGTAATTATGTTTTAGAAGCTGTTTAAAAATAAAAGGTTTGTGTTTGAAGGAATTTGTTTAAATTTCTCTCTGAAAATATTTAAACTTACTCTTTTTCTGTTTGTTTATTTTACCAAGAAAGAACATGGCTACCCGGCAAGAAGTGGTCCAGGTCTGGAGAAAAGCGGATGCGGTATGTTTTGATGTTGATTCTACCGTGTGTGAAGGAGAAGTTATAGATGATCTTGCAAAATTTTGTGGAGTCGGTAAAGACGTGCAAATGTTGTAAGTTAAAGACTTCTGAATTTATTAATTTTTTTTTATCTTTTAGCAATGTTTTATTTTATCCAGAATTTTGTTTATTTGAGGCAATGAAAGTGATAAGTAATTCATTTTTTTTTTTTTTTTTTTTTTTTTAAAGTAAAAAATGAATTTTAACTAAAAAATTTTATTGGAAAAAAAAAAAAAGTCCACACAAGAAGCAGAATTCTCTGATCTTAATAAAGTCTTGAGTATTTCCTAATTAATAAATGAAATGCGTCATGAATTACATGCCCATAGTCGAAACTCTTTGGCCACCTTTACAAAGAGATAACATCCTGCACGTAGCTCGGACAATAACGGCACTGGAGAAAATCTTCTGACATCTAGGGAACTATAGTGAAGGGGTGTGATTTTTCTGCTAGTCAAGTGTGTCCTGAACATACAAATGCAAAAATACAAATTTTGAAGGTAGCCACTATTTAAAACATTTAATTTTTTTCTATTTTATACATTTTAAATTCATAATGATCAGTTAATTAGTTTAAGATTGAATCCTGTACATAGAAATTTTAGATTTTTTTACTGTCATTTTCTATTAAGAATTAAAACATTTTTTGTGATTTGCACTTTCACCCTTCTAAAAGTGGTCACTGAATTTTTTTTACTATGGGTATAAAACATATTTTGTCCTTGCTCTTGACTATGGTTGACCACTTTACTTTGTTTAGGGGTATTTATTGTTTAGTTAAAAAAAAATTAATTGATTTAACTTTCATTGCTCATCCCTATGTATATCTGTTAGCAAATTCACTGATTGGATCATTATGCAGAATTTAGTGACAATTTGTTTCTGAATGAAAAATTAACTATGGAAAGCTTTCTGAATTCTGATCCAGGTACTTAAAATCATCAGCAGTTTAATGTCCATTTTACATGTTGGTATTCTTTTGATGGCTTTAAGAAATTGACTTCCAAACAAACCCATCTGATCAGGTCATTCTCTCAAGACTATTTTTATCACTTCCTCCCATGTTTTCTTTGATTTTTTTTTTTTTTTTCCTGTGACGCAGACTTTTCTCTTTCTCTCAACTGTTCTACATCTAACTCAAGAACTCTTTCATTCTTTCAATAATGCCATGTCATCAAAGTCTCCTGTTTTACACAGATTTCTCTATAGTGTCCCGATTTAATATTTCTGAGGTCATCAGAACTAAGCCTGCCTTTAAGATTCATATTACAAATCCATTGTATCATTCTCATGTGGTTTCTCTCCATGCAACACATATCCTCAACCCTCCCTGACCAAATTTCACTTCCATACATAATCACATTCGATACACATACCTGATAGACTCTAGGATGAATTGAACCTGCTACCAAACTAATTTTACATTTACTAAACCCTCGGCCATTCTTTTAATGTGCTCATGCCATTAAAATCTCTTGTTCTGCACACATTCAGATTTAATCTTCCTGTGAGGTCACAACAACTAATTATATCTTAAATACTTACATTACACATTCAGCCTATCATTCTCATATTATTTCTCTTCATGCAACGCATATCCTCAACAATTACTGGCCAGGTTTCATTTTCATTATAGACTCTTCCCTTGATCAACAGTGATAATGCTCTGCTGCTTAGTGATGACAGAAGTTCCTTGAACTTATTCCATCCATTCCTAGTTCTTGCAATCACACTAGAACTTGCTTTACCCTAAAAAAAATGTTATTTTTATTTCATTATTTGAAAGCTTATCCAATACTGTGTTATGGAATTTTTATTTTTTTAGCCTTTTTCTCCTGCTTGGAAAAATGCAATATACCAAAAAGATATGGACCCCCTCTCCCACACGTATATAAAAAAAAACAGTGATGTGAGATCTATGCTTTTTTTTCTAAATCACAAAAAGCGAAATTCTGCTTTTCTATCAATTCAGAAAAAGTGATCTTTTTTTTTTCTTTTTTTATTTATTTATTTTTTTTTTTTAAACAAAGTCTGAAGTGCCAAATCCTAATCCACTAAAGTTTAACGTCCTATTTTTCTGTCCTGATTTAATTTCTCTGTTTCTTCCCCTCTTTCACTTTATCTTTCTTTCTCTCTTCCTATTTTTCCTCTTTTCATCTTTCTCTTTCAATTTTGGCTTAATTTGTTTTGCTGGCCTCATATTTCAAAAACGATTCATGATATGGGTAGGGGGGGGGGGATAGAAAACGATTTCATCAAAGAATGACACTCCTACTCCGCCCCCTTAGGTTGGAAAATTTATCTCAATTTCAGTTTTTATTTATTTATTTATTATTATTAGATATTTTTTTTTTTTTTTTTTTTTTTTTTTTTTTTGCCATTGGCCAATGTTAAAATTCATTCAGGTAAAACTTTAAAAAATGCTGCTTAACAATATTTCCAAACTTATTGCAATAAGTTATTGTATTTTTTTAGATGAGGATTGGTAATTTGGATTATTTGTACTACTATTCTCATCCTGATCGTTATTTTCACAATGTTTTGGCCAATGTAAACTTCAACCTTATTCTTAATCATTCAGGTGCATCTTTTTGGACTCTGGAACATTAAAAAAATTTTTTTTCTTTTTACCTTTGTTCATATTGCCACTGAAGTGTAAATGGCTACTGTGATAGGGGTCAGATTTGTTAGGGGCACATTGAGTGGGGAGTTGGGCATCAAGAGGTTTGTTCACAACACATGTAAATTTCTGCATGTTGGTATGATCAGGGTAGCAGGGTGAAAATTTCAAAGGCAAGCTGTTTTGAGAAAAGAAGCTGTTGGAATAAAAAAAAAAATAACTTCTGGCATCTAAGGACCTGTACAGTGAAGAGGTCTGATTTTGCTGCTAGTATAGTGTGTCGTGGGTATTTTCTTGGAGAGAAAGTGTGGTAAGTTCATTGTAGCATTTTCTGTGAAATAATACAAGCATAGGGATGCAGCACTACAGCAATGTGATAGTAGTTGGAGTTAGGGAAACGGCGCAGGAACTATTAGATTCAAAATATTTTTGCAGTCTGTTTGAAAAAGAGGCTAATCGTTGGTGTATGGAATTTCTAACTGAACCCTTTATTAAATCCATGTGAAGTTGTGACACAACAGATAATGTCATTCTAAGTGGCTATTTTCTGGAGGTTGAAGTTTTAATCCTCACTTCAGGCAATGATAACTAAGAGTAAAATAAAAATGTAAAAAATAACATTTCTATCCAATCATGGCTGATAGAGAATTGAAAACCATCTACCCTCTGGGTTAAATAAAGGATTGTTCAAAATTCCATGTAGATTCCTGAGCTTGGCATAAAGATTTCCAAATTTTTAAAGATGCACCTGATGAAGGTTGAAGTTTACATCAGCAGAAATTTTTGATGGTGGGTTACTGGTTAATGACCCAAATTGAAAAACTGGGTGTTCCAAGTTCAAATTCACATCTATAGAAACATTTTCATCAAACCAACACTTGTGTCTAATCTCTTGAACGGTAGGTAAATAAAATAACCAAAATTTGAAATTTATTTTTTTATTTTTTTTCTCCAGAACTGAAATGGCCATGAATGAAAAGACAGACTTCCGAGAAATGCTACACCGTCGACTGGCTCTCATTAAACCAAGTCAAAGTGATCTGAAACAATTCCTTAATGCTTTTCCTCCAAAACTTACTCCAGGAATTCAGTAAGAACGTTTGTTTGATGTTTTTATTTATCGACTCACAATATAAGGGCCACTTCCTCTGTGTGTGTCAATCTGTCGGTCACAGTTTAATAATAATAATAATAATAATGTAATACATTGAGAAATTTGAGTCCTTCTGAAATAAGGATTTTAACACTTTTTTTTTTTTTTTTTTTTTAGATAATAAATTCCCAACAAATAAAACAGAAGTCATGATTGGAAATTGAAACCGTAACCTTGAGATCTTCAGTCTGATGTTCTACAAACTGAGCTATTTAGATTTTCTTATAAATACATCTTAAAAGATTTCCTTAATAACATAACTTTGACATGACATCATATATTTATGTTTCAAAACATATCTTCCTGGGTTTGACCTTTACTCCTGATCTGAAATGAATACGTATATCAAGTCTGTTGCCCGAGCCGCTGGGAAAATGGTGGGATCCTTCTACCGCTTCAGAAGATATCTCGTTACTGATGCAATTCTCTATCTCTAGAAAAGCCAAGTATGTCCAAAGATGAAGTACTGCTGCCACATCTGGTCTGGAGCTTCAAAAAAACAGCCTATCTTGCCTTGGCAAAGTACAAAATAGACTTCGTGGCTTAGTGAGGGATGCTCTCTTCTCTTCCCTGCAGCCTCTCTCCCACAGAAGAGATGTTGCGAGCCTGTTTTTGTTTTATCATTATTTCCATGGCAAGTGCTCGTCCGAGCTCCAATCTCTGGTTCCCCCTCGCCAATCCTTCATGATAAACACCCGTCTAGCTAAAACCACTATCAGTAATTTCCCCCACTCTTTATCTATGCCTAAATCAAAACGTAGATTCCATGAACATAGCGTTTTTCTGAGAAGTGCACGCCTGTGGAATTCTCTTCCATTTGCCTGTTTCCAACCTGATTACAACTTGGACGTCTTCAAGTCCAACATAAACAAATTCCTGATTAATCACCCCCTTAAGTAAGACACTTTATCAAATCTTCAATACCAACTATTACTACGATATTATCCTATTGATTATTGTACACAAAATAACCCTTATCCCCGAGTGGCTTCCAGGCCTTGATAAGTGGTGATCCCCATGTAAAAAAAAATAAAATAAAATAAAAAAAAAAAATAACACTGGATACTTTTATCTGATTCTCAGGTAAGTTCTCTTCCATGATGCATAGGTAAAAAAAAATGCCGTCTTTCATCATCAGTCCATCATTTTAATGACAGTAATCTGATTCCGTGTCACCTGTATAAACAGGCATACACAATAGGTAGAAGTGAGAGAGAGAGAGAGACACCACTCAAATTCTGGTTAGCCAGAATCAAGCAAACCATTTCTGGCACACCTGTTCTGCATTCTCCTTGTACATATGGCATATTTTAATGTGCATTTCTCCAGCTTATTTTTTTCCCCCTTTTCTGTTGTAAAAAAAGGCATCAGATGTCAGTAGTGCGCTGTTTGATCTTTCATTTCAAAGCCTAAAATATAAGCAAAAATGTAAGAAATCCTCTGCTCGGAGGCTTATTACACACCAACGCCAGTATCCTCACTACACAAAATACGGGATTTGAAAAATTGACTATTATATAAAAGAAACTTTGTCTGCGTGTGAGTTCCCTATGGACTCTAAAATTACTAGGCTGATTTTTATGAAATTTCACACAAAGGTACTGTATGTGCCTGGTAGTGTTCTTAGATAGGTTTTGTAGCGGAATGTCTTTGATAAATATCTATAATCGAAATAATCTGATGAAAGAATGAACAGGTGATTTGACCAAAGTTAACATCTTATACGGCCTAACATCACAAGTGCATTTGAGAAGTTTTATTAACACACAGGCTGAAAGGCCTGACATAAAATCTACAGTAGTGTCTTTGATATGACAGACGCGCGTTTGAAGCACAATTGCACTATGATACTTGACTTTTTCATATAAAACTTTAATTAAAACGATTATTACCACACAAGCAGTAAGGCTAAGCATATTAAATCAACAGTAGGTTCTTTGATGTAACGGCATGGAAATGAATGTTTCTGTTTAGAGCACAATTGAAACATGATACTTGACTTTTTCATTTTAAATTTTAATTGAAGCCATTATATATAAAAAATAATTTTATCAAATCAACAGTAGGTTCTCTACAGTACAATGTAGACTACAATTTATTGTTAAGTCATCACTATGGGGAAGCATATGAAGCTTCTTCCCAGTTTACCGTGATAGGTTCCCAACTGGAGCAGGCAATCAATCAATTTGATTTAAAAACGGTTGATTTCACTGATTTCGATTACGCTAAAAATATGGGAGTGTAAAACGTTTGTTGATGATCATTCAATCCCTGGCAATGTCAAGTTTCCCTGCTAATAGGAGTATAAAATGATCTTAAGTACACTAGAAAGATTACATTAAAAAAAAAAAAACGAATAAAATTTTTGGCCAACCCAATACTGCAAGTGAAAGGTAACAGTTTTTTTTAATAATTAAACTATTGATCAACATGTGATATTTATTAAAATAATTTTAAATTTTAACTTCATTTAAAAACATATTTGTTGATTTTTCACATAATTGTGCAAAAAAAAAAAAATTGCAAATAAATAGCAGAAAATATCTCTTTACAGAGTTGTTTTGGTTCTTGTCCAGAATTCCATCTGTATTAAAAACGAAAGTAAAGAAAAATCTGTATGATGTACATTAGGGCAGGTCGATTTGCAACTTTTTTCAGAAAATCAACATGGCACTGGTGATGATAGTTGGGATTTGATATGATAAGTACATATAGCAAAAATTAGATTCCCATCTCGAACAGAAAATTGAGCATTTAATTTTAAATATCGTGTAGAAAAATGTTGAAAAATCCTTCATTTTCATAGCATTTTTCACAACACTGACTTTTAAATTTCACTATTTTTATAAAAGAAATCCAATTAAAATTGATATATTTATATGAAATACATTGAAAGAAAAATAAATACATGAATTATAATTTTAATTATAAATCACAACTAGCAAAATATCTCAACTTTTACTGCATTGATTAAACAAAAATTGTAAAAAAAGCTAATTAGCAACTAAGTCTTTTAAATTTCACAATTCAAAAAGATATTTGGAGATGTATTACACTATATAACAACTTGATACAAGTTACAGAACCATGTATTTCAATTTTTTATTAGAGGCAATAATATAAACTTATAATAGAACTAAATTGTTCTGTATAATTTCCTTTTGAGGAAAATGAAGATCTAATTTGCTGGCATGATGACTTTGTAATAATGTGTCTATGTCTTGCTTCCTGCTCATATACAATGTTTTGAGAAAAATTCAATCAAATTTGTGGCTGCAAAATTGATAGCAGTAATCTTTTTCATTTTTTTTTTTTTTTTTTTTTTTTTTTTTGAGTTGTTCACTATTTCTGGAAAAAACAACACGCACACAAAAAACAATTATTTGAAAACACTTATTTTTATATTTTTGCGATGTAAAACTAACTATTGTTTGGGTAAATTAAGAAAACTAATAAAATTTAATGGATAAATATTTATTTACCTTATTCATCTGAGTTTATCATCGATATTATATCTTCCGGAAGTAGTGCAAAAACACTATATTTTGAACAGTTTAAAACAGTAATTTGGATTTCAGTTAACTGTTTTGTTCTCTGAATCATTAAAATATACTGTTGTTGGTTAAAAAAATATTGTTGGTTTGGATCTCAAACCAACTAACTGCATACACTTGGATGATAAATTTGACCAAAATGCTTAATTTATCATAGTGTTTGAGGATAGACACCTCTGGTCCATAAACACATTAATCTTGTGGCTTATGTTAGCCATCTTCCTTGATTCAAGGGCCCAATTTTCTAAGTTAACTTTTCCACAAAAAATGCCAACAGCATACTCAAAAAGTAGCCTCTGGTCTTCACACTTAAATTATTTGTTTCTTCTGCTGTCAGATAATGATGATCGGGAGGGACACTAATTTTTTAGAATTCTACTTGAGGCTAATCTCGATAATTATTGATACAAAGTTTCCCCCAAAGGACCAGTAAATGTTGTTAGGCTTTTTGTTGTTCCATCAATTAATTAAAAAATTGCTGTAAATGGCAGTTCTTCTAGTGGAACCTGAAAATTGGAAAATTTGCATGTTTAATAATAGAGCTAGATTACATAATAAATACCAATATATTTTATTTTCCACAAAAAAGGAACATAATTGCAGGTGAATCTATAGAATTAATTTTACCTCCTTGTTAGGAGGACAAGTGCAGACTATGTGCCTTGTTTGACAATTTTCAGTCCTGCACTTTACTGCAAAGTCATCACATCTCAAGACAGAAAGTTTACAGCTACAAGAAGATATATCAAACAGTCTGTCTAGCTGTTCCTTCATTTTTTCACTTTGATTGCTGCAAGAGATTTCCTGTCAATCTGTTTGGCCCTCTTATAGCAAAATATATTGACCTTCTATCCTATATAATGTTACCTTAACAAGGGCAATTGTGGATTGACTGTTTGCCGAATACTAATTATTTCCTTGGCAATTAACTTAGAAATCTCACTATTTTTTTAAGTGGGGATAACTGTTCTCGAGGAAATAACTAAACTGGACGGCTTGTTGTGAAGTTGGGGGTGCTGTTTCATCCAAATGATAAGGTGGACCAGCAAATTTTGTGAACCACGGGTTAAAACTGAACGTCGTGCTTTTACTGACATTCTAATCTGAAAAGTAAAATAAATAAATGGATTATAACTGAAGGAAACTGTATTAGGCTATCTTCCAGTTTCATACGTAAAAAAATAAGCGCTAGTTATAAGAAATAATGAAAAACTTTGTAGAGTTGAATTAGATGTATTGAAGAGAGAGGACCAAGCCAAATCAGAGGTATAGTAGTGTTTAGTTTAAACATTTTTAGCAGATTTTACTTCCTCCTTCGATAACATGAATTTATCCATAAATAGATTCATTCTTGATGTAGCTGTGCCATTTTAAACGAACGTTTAGTGTTTGAAAAACCAGTGCTTGTCCATCTATGTTACTATGCTATTTTTAATAGTATTTTCAAGTTAAATTTAATTTTTATGAAATTTCTGTTTATTAAATTTTTAGGTGAAAGTACAGAATAGTTACAATGCAACCTCCTTCCCATATTAAGAATGGCTTTCTAAATAACAAATTTATTTTAGCACAATAACATAGATGCACAAATAACGAAAAACCTTTAAAGGAGTTTCCTTATTTACTCGTATTAATCTTTGTAGGTTATCTGATTTTAAAACTATAATTTTAGAAGAAAAACACTGCTTAAAAACAATTACTCCCTAAAAATAAAAGAAATTAAAATTTGATACTAATTTTCTGCAAAGTATTTTTTATTAAGTAGAAAAACTTGAAAATTTACGTGGTTATGTTTCGTAAAGAATGTGTAGAATAAAATTGTATGGACTATTTTTTTTTTTTTTTTTTTTTTTTTTTTTAATATAAAACTGGAGTATTACCATATTTTAATAAAAATTTAAAGTAGAATTTGATGTGAAATATTAGGTTGGTGCAAAAATAATGTTTTTGACGTTCGTTTAAACGTCCAAAAAATGCCATTATTTTTGCATCAACCTAATAGAAAAACAAATTAAAAAAGATAAAACAAATATGTTTAAATTCACTACAGACACTTGAAATATAATAATATATATTTTAAACAAGTCTTTTTCGTTTTTCCTTTCGAAATAATTAAGCCTAAATCATAATGTTTTCAAATTAAATAATAAACAAAAGTTAATTTTCAATATCAATAACGAGCGTGTTTTGCAACGGTGAAATCTAAAATGTTTCCACCCAAAAAAAGTTCCTGAAATGAAAAAGCAAACTTTGGTTGTTATTATTTAAAAAAACAATTTTGCCTTTATTTTATTAATTCATTATCCTCACTCATTTTATTTAAAAATATAGTTTAAAACATATTCTAAATAATGATTCCATTTTCTTAACAATACGGATTGTTTGGATGACAGGACATTCTTAACAATTCACCGAAAAACTTTTAATCGCTTCAATTTTTCAACTTTTAAAGTCATTTCCTCAAGCAAAGATAACGATTTTGAGAAAAATATTTTGTGTAGGTCTTTTTTATGTTAAACCCCCAACTATCATCAACATTGCCTTGCCGGGGTTCCAAAATCGACCTGCCCTAATGTACATACCTGTGGCAAAACGAAAATATCATATTCCAAAAATTATATAAATTGATCAAGTAGTTTTATTTTTTAATAAAAAAGTCAAATTTTATGAGTATTGGAGCCGTGTATTATCTTGTCTGCCATTTTGAAAAAAAAAATCTAAGAAAACGCTAAGGGAGATAATTCAACAATAATTCAAAACTTGCAAGATTTATGTTGTAGTGCCTATGAATTCCCATTAATCGCTTAAAAATGATTTTCTTTGTAAAAATAAAACTATTTGATCAATATATGTGATTTTTGAAATATATTTTTGCTTCATCAGTTACATGCATCATGCAGATTTTTCTTTAGTTTTATTTTTTACTATAGGAGGAATTCTGAACAATAATAGTTTAAATAACTTTGTGTATAAATGAAAAGAAATCCCCAGCCAGAGAAGTGTCTAAGATTAATTTTTTCTATGTTATAAGTATTAATTTAATTAATTAATTTAATAATATAATATTATTAATTTTTGCTTTATTCATACATTTTAGATTTTCTTTATATAGAATGTTAAGTTTAAATATATAGTTTAGAAATTTGCAGAAATACATCCAACGTCAGTGTCTCTTTTTGTCAGGAATTCTATATCATGTGCCGAAATAATACTTTTGTGTGAGATGTAAAAAAAAAAAAAAAAAAAAAAATTTATGAGATGAAATAAAAAGGTAACTTTAACAATCTGTTTTTGTCTGTCAGAGATCTCGTTCGAATCCTGAAACAAAGAGGAGTGAACGTTTACTTGGTGTCGGGAGGATTTTATTGCGCCATTAAAGCTGTAGCAAACATTCTGAACATTCCAAAAGACCATGTGTTTTGCAACAGGTTACATTTTGATTTTGAAGGTGAGTCATTTTCTTTTCATGTTTTTCAAGGTGGGGTATTATAATGGATGTCAACACAGGCTATGTAATTGGCAAGTCAAGTTCAAATCCTATCAGATACATTCATTTATGTACTAATAACATTAGGAAATGTAAAGAGTAAAACTAATTTAGTATTCATCCAGTTTATGACACGATTTCTGGCAACTTTACATCAGCATAAGATTAAATCTGGACAATATAAGGAGGTGTGTGCAAAAGAGTAAATTTTGATGGTATGGTCGAATTGATTAGAGTTCATAGGGGAAGGCTAGAGAGGAAGTTTGCCGGTTTTCCAGCTGACTACAATTTGGTAGTTTTTAAGTCCAATGTAAACAAATTCTTACCAAATTTCCACTACTAACGATTACTACGATATTATCGCCCATTGACTACTGTACAGTCAATAACCCTTATCCTTGAGTGGCCCCTGGGCCTTGATAAGTGATGACTCCTATGTAAAAAATTAAAAAAAAAAAAAAAATGGAATCTAGAGCAAAATAAAGAGATAAGTTAGTTTTGTAGTCAATTTCTTAAAGCTTTCCAATGTATACCAGCATGTAAAATGGGCATTAAACTGAATATGTAAATGATGATGACTAGGTTAAGTAGAAAAAAAGAAAATTTTTATTATAAGTTAAGTTTAGAATCAAGATATTACATCTGATAAGAATTCATGAGTGACACATAACAGATAAGCTGATCAAATCTTTATCTGGACCATGAGAGAGAGCAGTTTTTTTACTTTGTAATTTTATTTAATAAAGGCAAAATCAGTAATAGTGGCCAGACACTTAACAAATGTTAAGAGAAATTAGCAGTTATTATTTTAATGTGTCAAACTATCTGATTAGTCACTTGGCGGTAATGAAATGGTTTAAATTTAATAGAAAAGAGAAAAGTAATTAATTGGCCAATTAATCAGTACACCCCTAATATCTATCTATATATATAAAAGTGAAAGTGTCTGTCTGTCTGTGTACATTTCCCTACGCAATAACTCTGTCAATTTTAAGTCTACAAACTTGAAATTTGATATACAGGGTACTGAGATTTGGGAAAATTGATGTGATCGGTTTTCGGCCAGAATTTAAGGAGTCAAAGTTCAATGATTTGACCTTTGAGAACTCTACCAAACTCTTCCAACAATTTTGGGTCTAAACACTTGAATTTTAGATATAGGTTCATTGGACATGGATCTAACTTAATTACTTAATTTGAGCCCAAAACAATAAATTTTAAGGGGTCATAATAGGGGTCAAAGTTAAAAAAAATTGACCAATTCCTTTTTTTTTTTTTTTTTGCTCAACATACATCTCCAAATACCCGGGCAACGCCGGGCACCCATGCTAGTATATCTATAAAAGTGAACGTATCTGTGTGTCTGTCTGTCTGTGTACATTTTCCTACGCAATAACTCTGTCAATTTCTAGTCTACAGACTCGAAATTTGATATACAGGGTACTGAGATTTGGGAAAATCGATGTGATCGGTTTTCGTCCAGAAATTCGGCTGTTAAGGGGTCAAAGTTCAACGATTTGACCTTTGAGAACTCTATCAAACTCCTCCAACAATTTGGGGTCTAAACACTTGACATTTTAGATATTGGTTCCTTGGACATGGATCTAACTTAATAACTTGATTTGAGCCCAAAACAATAAATGTTAAAGGGTCATAACAGGGGGTCAAAGTTTAAAAAGTTTTTTGCTCAGCATACACCTCTAAATAACTGGGCAACGCCGGGCTGAAATGCTAGTATATATATATATATATATATATATATATATGAAATCTGCATGAATTGAAATATATTTAAGTATATTTCATCAGTAGGAAAGACTGGGCATTTCTCACTACTTTAATAAAAACAGTCAGTAATAAATGTTGCATGGGCAAGTTCTGACCCAGAAAACAGTATTTCTTCCCCCTTTGCCATAAACATCGCTCATGGAATATAAGGATTTAAAGACAAAAAAAGGGGAAGCAAAAGTTACAAGATTGCCAAAAATAAACCCAAGATCCACTTTCTACTCTCTTAAATTTAATTTGAATTTAACTTGAAAATCCCATCTAAAAAGTAGCATGGCCGGTAAACTGCAAAAGTACCCCAAAATCCCAAAAATGTATTGCTTTAATACAATCATATGAATATAAAAATAATCATATGAAGGTAATAAGATAGAATAAATGAAAAAATATATATTAATAAAAAAAACTTACTTATTGTAATTTTCAGTCTTCAACTAAACTTTAGAACCTTTATATTGAATTTGGGACCTATATGGAATTTTAAACTGAACCCTTTATTTAATCCATGGGGAAGGGGTAGATTATTCTAGTTTCGTCAGCGATAACCAGGTAGATTTTAATTATTATTCCATTCTTAGTTATTAATAAGGATCGAATCTTCAACCTCTAGAAAACTATCATTTAAAACTAATTTTTAATAAATGCCTTTGTGATATGGGTCCATGTGAACCTGGTCATGGCTGATGAGACGAAGAATCTATCCTATTGGATTAAATAAAGTGTTCAGTTTGAAATTCTGTATTGGTTTTTTTTCCAAGTTCAGAATGATGCACATGAAAAAAATCAGAGGTTAATCTGCTGAAATGTGTAAAAATAACTAATCTGAATAATGCAAATAATGCCTCATCTCACTAATTCTCATCTAAAAAAATAGGTTGTTCTTGTACCATTCGCCATGACCAGATGGTTATTTTATTCTTAGATATTATCGTCTGCAGTAAAGATTGAACCTTCAACCTCCAGAAGACTGTTGCTTGATTAACAATCTTCTTGCAGTTAAAGATTCAATCCTTGCTACTTAGTTTGAATAAAATCTAAATAATAAGCTTTCTGAATTTTATTGTTCATTTTCAAATCTTTTTTTCAATCTTCCTTGTTTTGTTTTCTTAAGGCAATTATGTTGGTTTTGATAAGAATCAACTGACTTCTATGAGTGGAGGAAAAAGAAATGTTGTCAGTCTTTTGATTCAGCAATTTGATTACAAGAATTTGGTCATGATTGGAGATGGTTCCACAGATGCGGAAGCCTGTCCACCTGCAGTAAGTTCTATTAAACTTGTTAACGCTACACTTGAAAATTTAGAATATAATATCCCTTACATTAATTGTAGTAAAATGGTATGATCTGCTTTGTATGGCCATCTATGTATATAAAAGCGAATATGTATGTATGTTCGCTTTTTGTGTATGTCTGCAAAAGGCTTTTTTGTCGACCTTCTCGCTTGGCTCGCTTCTTCTCAAAACTTTTTATATCACGTCTAAATGATAATATCTACAACTTAAGAACGGGGGTTGCGTGTGTATTTAATTTGTCTGACTTGCACACACTATTTTTTCAAGATATTTTGATCGCTGGGTGCTTCTTTTGTTTTTCAGTATAAAACAAGTGAAAACTGGCTTGCAGCCGCGTCATGTTTCAAGGTCAAACATCACGCAACTTAAGTTTCTCGCACCTGTTAATTTCATTTTATAAACGTTAAATTAAGATACTTTTCATTCCTCTTCTCTCATGGCCGAGTTGGTTAGGTCCCAGGCTTTTTTCCAATTCGTTTCCACCTGCAGGTGAAAGGTTCAGGGTTCAAGCCTAATTTCCTACTAAAACTTTTTTTTTTTTTCTTTTACACCTCCAAACATGCAGCCAACGTTTTTTTTAAAACAGGGTTGTTTTGACCCCCCCCCCCCCAACACACATACCTACAAACACCTGGGTCACGCAGGGTACTCCTCCGCTAGTCTATCTATAAATATAAAAGCAAAAATGTATGTATGTATGTTCGCTTTTTGTGTATGTCTGTAAAAGGCTTTTTTCGCTGGACTTCTCGGTCGGCTCATTCCTTAAAACTTTTTATATCACGTCTAAATGATAATATCTAAGAGTTACGAATGGGGGTCGCGTGTGTATTTAATTTGCCCGACTTTCACATGCTATTTTTTTTTTTTTTTTTTTTTTTTCAGATATTTAGATTGTCGCGTGTATCTTTCGCTTTTCAGTATAAAAAAAGTGAAACTGGATTCGAATTGGCAGTTCCCGGTGGTGTCCGGAAAGCGATGTAAACGTTTGGTCAGTGTCGGCTTTTTTAGCATCATATCAAACAATTGCTTTCGTCTGGACACTCCCCTAATAAACGGAGAGCTGGTTTTCCCCAAAGTTGGACAAAAACAAACAAACTGAGTTATTGACCTCATTAAAAACTGTCCTACAGAAAATGTTAACTGTTGACTAGCTATTGTTTACGTCGTCATAACGCTTGCAGAAAATGTTAACGCCACGATTTCCACTTGACCTCATTAAGTCATTAGGTGCGGGCACCTGTCAATTCTCTTCCTACTTAAATAAATTCAAACGTCTTTCAGTAACTCTTTCTTGCTGGCCAATTTTTTTTTTAACGTTCTTTTCATCCTTTGCAGTACGGGTTTGAGCCTGCCTACTATCCTTTTTTTTTCCTCAACACACACCTCCAAACATCCGGGAACCTAGGCTAGTCTATAATAGAAGACATGGAGTAAAAAAAAGATGGATTGAATTTTCTGTCTGATCAGATTCTATCATGTCCAAAATGTTAATATATTCAACATGCATCATATCATATGAATCCAAAGATTCTATTGCTGGCATTGGTCTCCATGATATTTTTCTAGTCAGAATTATTTCTAGAAAACATCAAATACTTAGGAGAGGGTTGCCAATATCCTAAGTGGAATGAACTGGATTTGAACTTGGGACACCCAGGTTGTCAGTTCATGTAGTTAACTACTGAACGATTATCACCATCTTATATTCAACACTGCTGTAATCTTATGCTAATCTCTTACAAAATGATGGATGTGCGTACATGTACTACTCACAAATCATACTTTTGCAAAAATGATAATGAAGATAAAGGCCCCTAGGGAAAATGCGCACATTTGAAGCGTAACATTGACCGGCAGTCAAACACAGACTGTTGGTAATTCATGGCTGAAACTTGATGGCTCCAAGTGCTGGCTATTGATCATGAAGACGAAAATGTCATTAGGAGTTTTGCTCTGACCAGACTATTATGTCCAAAATGTTGATATATTTAACACTGTTGTGTTATTATTATACATGGCTTCCGTTCAGTCTTGAAAGACAATAGATATCCCCTCCCCTGTAAGAAGAAGGTGGCCTCTCTTTACCGTGCTAGAAAGTTACTTACGCCTGAAAGTATCCTGTACCCCTATAATGCCTCCATTCGCCCATGTATGGAATATTATCACATTTGGGCTGGTGTAGCTGCTACTAGTCTTTTGCTCCTGGACAGGGTTCAAAAGAGAGTCGCCAACCTGATAGGTCCTAAACCGTCATCTAAGTTTCAGCCTCTGTCTCATCAACAAAATGTTGTATCCCTCTGCCTGTTCTACAAGTATTTTAATGGTGGATGTTCTGATGAACTACAAACCCTTGTATCCCCCTCAACATACCGCCTGAAAAATAGCAAAATCCCACCCTTACACAGTAGAGATCCGTAGATGTAAGGAAGCCTTCTATTCTAATAGTTTCTTCCCTCAAACTGCTAGACTTTGGAACTCCCTTCCGGGTTGCTGCTTCCCCAACTGTACTGACATGCAGACGTTCAAGTGTAATGTGAACAGACATCTAGCTGCTCAACTCCCTACATAGTACCCTTGCAACTTATGTCCCTGATAGTAGACCCCTACATCAAAGTGGTACTGTGCCTTGTTTGGGGTGGAATTGTAATAAAAAAGAAAAAAAAAAAGGCAACAGCACATGTAATTGTGAAGCAATCAATACACTTTCTTGAGTTGGCACGGCCGGATTCCAGTGGCACGGAAAACAAGAAGTCCAGCAGGATTGAAAACAATGTCAAGATAAGTAGAACACAAACACATACTGCACATGTCATCTCCAAATGGTCACCCATTTTAGTACTTACGAAGTTCAACATTGCTTAACTTTGATGATTTACCAGAAATTGTTGTGTCAAGGTGATTATGCTGTACATGTTATCGTTATTTCCAACAAAATAATGGAAAATCGTCTGAACTAGTACAGACATATACTGCTCACAAGGGATGCCCCCATTGTAAAAATGGGATTCAAGATGGAGGCTCCTGGGGGAAAAAGGTGCACATTTGGAGCATATCATTGAACTGTGCACAAAGTGTTGGTCATCCATAACTAAAACTTGGTGACAAGTCAGACATAGATTTTTACTGATTTATATTTGTAGTAAATATGATCGAATTGCAGAAAAGATTTTGAATTTTGTTAATGATTTCATAAGTGGCATTTGAGGAGGGAGAATGTCACCCTGTAGGAGTAGAGATAATGTAAAATTGGTTGCAAAATTTTAAAAGATCAGGAAGAAAAAAGCCAAAATTCATTTGTTAAAAAAAAGTTGAAATAGTGAGATTAAATTTTTCATTTATAAAACACATTTTTATATTTCTTTAAAATAGCTTAAAAATATCTACATTACATTTCTAAGTGACTTTCACAGTTTCTCACTTTAAAAAAAATTCCTTATCTTTTTGTTTTTGCTGGGATTGAGCATCCTACTAAATGCCAAACATTTCAGAGACTCCAACTTAAGGGTCTTTTTAGGATTCTTACAACCTCTTATTGATGCTAATGAACTAAATAAAAGCTATCATATAAAAAATTAAAAACATTTTTTTTAAATATTTTACTTTGAATTCAACAATATTAGTATTTGTTTTGGCAAAAATGTTTTAATTTTTTAACATTTTTGGTTACTGCATTCTTTGAAAAATTACCAAACAAAAATTCATTGATTTTTTTTTTTTTTTTTTTTTTTTTAAATTTTTATGCAATTAAAATAAATTTTAATCGTATTTTGGTGTTGAATTTTAATTTTACTGTTAGTTTAAAAAGAAATATTTATCATTTCATCATTAGTACCAGCAATGGAAAATTCAGTTTTAAAAAAAATCGTTTATCTATAAAAAAAAAAAAAAAAAAATGGAAATAAAGCTCAAATTATTTTTTGATACCGATTTTGATATTTCAAAAAGTTCTGATTTTTTTTTTTTTTTTTTTAAATTCTGATTAAAAGGTATCAACACTAAACAAAATATAAATATATACTTGTGTATTTTTACCATAGACTTTTTTTTTTCTTTTCAGAAAGCATTCATTGGCTTTGGTGGCAATGTAGAACGACCAAAAATCAAGGAAATTTCCAAGTGGTATGCTACCTCCTTTGAAGAACTAATTAAAGAATTTTAAACATGAAAAGTATTAAAATATAATCATCAGTAATTGTTATTTTGAATAAAAATTTTATTTCAAATGTCTTGTTTCAGTTGAGTTTATTGAATTTAAAAAAGTACATTCCAATCAAAGTTATTTTTATGAAATCATTGAAGCAAAACAAGTATACCTTTTCTCTCACACTGTTGGAGAAAAGCCATTTTCAAAATTGTCCAAGACTGCTGGTCTGATTTTGGTATAAAACTAACACAGAAGGGTTAAGTACAGAAATTTTAATAAAGGGTTTATTCCTGGAAAATGGCAGGTGTGCCTCAAAGTGGTTAAATACTATAAATCTAGCGAAATTTATTTCAATTTATGCCATTTTATTTACACTGTCTCATCCAATTAATGCTAAGTATTTCACTGACAAAGGGAGAGGGCGAACAAATATTATTGATTCTTTATTTTTTTACTCCGGTAATCTTTTTAGATGACAAATACAGCTTACTTTTAACTTTAAATTCTTAATTTTAAATAACTACGAGGTGCCTTGAATAAGTTTCCAGACTTTTGTACAGACATTTAAAATTGTCGTAGACTCTTGAAAATTCAGTATATTATTGCAATACATTTTATGAGAAGATTGAACAATTTTTATGATTTCAAATTCAAATGAACAGCTACAGCAGGAATTGGAATACACACTACCAAAGCCTAATTGTCACAGCTGGTGAATTTCAAAAATATAATCTGGTCATGAGGACACTTTAGAACGATATGCAATAAAATTCTGTTTTAAACTTGGAAAAAATGCCCCAGAAACGTATGGGATACTTCAGATTGCTTTTAATTATATTGCATAAATTGAGCATCAGTTTCTCAGTAGCTATTAATAAAAATGCTCATATGAAAGTCTGGAAATGGAGGCAGAGCAAACACTGGCATAGAGTAGTAAAAATGTCCTAAACTTTGCTCCTCCAGTGAGGATCCAGTAGGTACCCTAATGTACATAAAGAAATGAGTTGGAGTAAGATACTGTCAACGTAAAATCCTATTTGTTTGAGCCTTCTTTGTAGTCAAACCTGCAAAAGGAAATACTTTTTAAAATGCTAGACAAATTCATTGGTCAAAGAAACCAAGTATGTAGTTTTCAATTATATAAAGTAATGTGGAAGCTTGACGAATTATAAGCAAATCCCTTTAAGAAAGATAATGGCTTCATGACACATAACCATAAGAAGCAACGTCACATAACCATTTGAAGAACTTAAGACTTTCATACGTGGTGCCCCTAAAAATGATTAAAAAAACTAAACATTATTTATTCTTTTTTACTCTGGGAATCTTTTTAGATAGCAAATACAACTTCTAACTTTATAGATGTAAAAGATGGAAATTTTGTGGTTTAATTAGAAATAAATTTTAATTTTAGTTGTAAACGCCAAAAAAACAGGTTAAGGAGAAAAATAAGTTTAGTTTGTTATCAACCATTTGGTTTAATTAATGCCAAATAAAGCTGTCAAATATAATTCTAGAGGTAGGATATTTATCAATATATATGTCAAATCTTAAAACTGCCTCAGGTGGCAAAAATAGTTGCTATGCCACTGGTTACATTGTGAATTGAGAAATCATCTATGGTATGGCACATTGGCTACTGCACAAAAATCACCAAAAGGGATTGCAGACTGTTCTGTGTCGAACATGTCTATCACACAGATTGCAATTCTGATTTGAAGTGGACGTATCCTACAACAAATGAAAGAGAGGCTGAGTGATCAGATTTTGGTGTGTGAAGTAATTGGGAATGGAACTTGACCTTGAGAAATAATGTTTTCACCTTGAAAAATCATGCAGACAAGCAAAATTTTCCAAAGCCATGCAAAAGTGAGGAATGAAGACAGAAAAAAACATGGCATAGTTTATAAAAATAAGTAAAAGTGACACATCAAGTGACTTCTGGAGTGATTTCCACAAAAAATGAATAAATAAATTTAAAAAAATATAGGATAACTTATCCAATGGGCGTTTTCTGTATCAAAACATTTGACTGAGATTTTATTTCATCATATTTTCATATCATATCTCTAATGTATAAAAACAGTCTCTTAAATTATTTCTTATTCATCAATGTTTTTTTCCTACATTCTATAAAATCAATTTTTGTAGTCTAGTCCATTAGTTGTTCTTGGGGATTATTGCAGCATGTTGTTAAGAATAAAATTTAATTCGATTTAATTCTTTCCAGTAAATACTCTGTCCAGATCAATTATTTTCAAATAACAGTCATTTAAAATTTAAAAAAAAAAAAAAAAGAGGGATTGTATTCATTCATATAGTGTTACCTCTGGAACAAAACATTTTGTAAAAAAAACCTTAACGTAGTTTATAAAAATAACTAAAAGAAAAAAACAAATTGTAAGTAAATACACAACCAGGCAACACCAGGTTGTGGCAGTTTTTTTTTTTTTTTTTTTTTTTGTGCTTTTTTGTTATCTTCATTAATTAAAAAGTCCAAAAGCCCTGAGGGGATAGGCCAAGATGCTATGAGGTTTATCTGTTTTGTTTACAAACTCTTCATGATTTTCATTTCATAAGTTCTTGAATCCATATATAGAGAGAATTTTGTGAGTATATCATCAGCAGAAGGGTAGTTAAACCGGAGGCAAACACCACAGCTGTCATGGCAACACCAAAGAGGAAACGTGGTGCAAAGATCGTCCAGACCATTAGGTGCCGACGATGTAAAGCTGCAGCACCCATATTGCCAAAAAGCTATAAAAAAAAAAATTAAAAAATAATTTTAACATCAATAAACGAATGGGAAAAAAAAAAATTAATAAAGTTTAACAGAAATAGAAAAATAAATCATCGTATTTTAGATTGAATTTTAGGTCCAGACTTGATTAGACTCATCCTTTACACATCCTCCTCAAGTAATTCATTCTTAATAAAAAAAAATGAAAATTTCAAACATTTAAAAAAAAAAAAAAAATTTCAAAAATCTAATATATAAACGGCTATGTGTCTGTCTGTCAGTTGATCTATCTGTCTCCATATTTTCAAACTATCTCCTACGAAACTAATGATTGGATTTTATGAGTCTTTAGCCGGTTTAAATTGTTTTTAAGGGGTCAAAATTGAAAAAAAAATCATTAAACATTTTGTACATACACCGTAGTTTATTTTTAATCGATTTATATGCGTGTCATGTTGGTACCGTGGTAACGTCACCAGCTTTGAATGCTAGTTTCAGTTTCGATTCTAGCTGATGGCGCTTAAATACCTTTTATTTTTATATTTGAAATCACAACTCTATAATAATATATATGCAATATGGAGAAATTAAAATATCATATTTAAGCATATTTTAAACAAAAATCTGTATGATGTACATACCCATGACAAAATAAAAATATCATATTCCAAAAATTAGTTGATCAGTAGTTTTCAAAAAAGCTGATCAAATAGTTTTATTTTTAAAAAAATATATAATTTTTAAGTGATTAATGGGAATTCATAGGCATTACATCTATATATAGAAATCTCAAATGTCTGTGTGTATGTATGTTTTTATGTAACGCTAAAACTTTTGAAAGACGGAACCAAACTTGACAAATTTGGTATCATATTGAAGCCCCATCCTTCGGATGACAAATATCGAAATTTCACTTCAAACGGACCACTAGAAGTGGGTCAACTGATCAGTTTTCTGCAAGGGGGCCCCCCCAAAAACCTGTCATTTTAACATTATTCATTACGTATTTCTTGATTGATCTAATGATATTTATACATAATTAGAAAAACGCTTAGTCATGTCACGTGACATGACGTCAACATCCAGTAATGGCGACGTCTGTAAATAACGACTTTTCTTATCGATAGTTTTGCAAGAATAATTCTCCTTCATTATATATAATATTATACGTCATGACAATGTTTCCAACGTGATTAACTGGTTAAAAATAGTAATTATACGAGAGTATAACGAAAAATGTCAAGAAAAAATGATAAGGGATAAAAAAAATTCAGCTTAAAAATATTCATTGATAAAAATATAAAAATCGTTATATTTAAGCTACAAAACAAACATCCATTTCCTTTTTTGTATTATTACCACGTGACCTCCTACCTCTGTTAAACTGTGGTGGGGGGGAAGAGGCCGCTTGACAACCAACAAAAACGGTAATTTTCTTTTTTTATATTAGTAACACTACGACCTAATTCTATTGAGAGGGAGGAAGTGGAGGATGAGTTATGAAACCGCTTACACCGTCTTATACAGCTTAATTTTTTCCCAAGCATTACCTCCTATTAAAAAAAGATGCACACTTTATATTTACTTAGTGGGGTAGTGGGGAGGAGGATGGAACCGCTTTAACGGGCGGATGAGTTATTCAGCGACTACAACCTATTTTGTTATATATATATATATATATATATATATATATATATATATATATATATATATATATATATATATTTTGTTAAAATGGGCATGACCACTTATCAAGGCCCAGAGGCCACTCGAGGATAAGAGTTGAAAAGTAATTTTCTTTTTTATATTAGTAACACTACGACCTAATTCTATTGAGAGGGAGGAAGGGGAGGATGAGTTATTCAGCGACTACAACCTATTTTGTTATATATATATATATATATATATATATATATATATATATTTTGTTAAAATGGGCATGACCACTTATCAAGGCCCAGAGGCCACTCGAGGATAAGAGTTGAAAAGTAATTTTCTTTTTTATATTAGTAACACTACGACCTAATTCTATTGAGAGGGAGGAAGGGGAGGATGAGTTATTCAGCGACTACAACCTATTTTGTTATATATATATATATTTTGTTAAAATGGGCATGACCACTTATCAAGGCCCAGAGGCCACTCGAGGATAAGAGTTGAAAAGTGCACAGTAGTTAATGGGACAATATAGTAATCGTTAGTAATGAAAATTCAGGAAATTTGTTATATACCTATTTTTTTGTTGCATAGGCATTACCACTTATCAAGGCCCAGAGGCCACTCGAGGATAAGGGTTGATAAGGGTTGAAAAGTGCACAGTAGTCAATTGGACAATATAGTAATTGTTAGTAATGGAAATTCAGTAAATTTGTTATATATATATATTTTTTGTTACATAGGCATTACCACTTATCGAGGCCCAGAGGTCACTCGAGGATAAGGGTTGAAAAGTGCAGAGTAGTCAATTGGACAAAATAGTAATTGTTAGTAATGGAAATTCGGGCAATTTGTTATATACCAAAATATATATATTTTTACATAGGCATTACCACTTATCCTCGAGTCACCTCTGGGCCTTGATAAGTGGTAATGCCTATGTAACAAAATATATATATATATATAACAAATTTACCGAATTTCCATTACTAACGATTACTATATTACTAGATTAATATACAATTATCGTTATAATATGTAAGTGACCTCCTTTGAGTGTAGCTTCATATCTATACTAGCAAAATACCATTCATTTAGATTAATGTACAATCATTGTTATAATATGCAAGTGACCTCCCTTGGATGTAGCTTTATTGTCAAATATCAGTAGGTTGATATACAATCATTGTTATAATATGCAAGTGACCTCTCTTAAATGCAGCTTTGTTGTCGAATACCATTAGAATAATATACAATCATTGTTATAGTATGCAAGTTACCTCCCTTGGATGTAGCTTCATTTCCGAATGCCTTTAGAATAATATACAATCATTGTTATAATATGCGAGTGACCTCCCTTGGGTGTAGCTTCGTTGTCTAATACCATTAGATTAATATACAATCATGTTTATAACATGCGAGTGACCTCCCTTTGGTGGAAAGTCATTGTCGACTACCATTAGATTATGCAAGTGGCCTCACTTGGCTGTAGTTTCATTTTCAAATACAATTAGATTAATATACAATCATTGTTATAATATGCAAGTGGCCTCCCTTGGATGTAGCCTCATTGTCGAATACCATAGGATATGGCTTCATAGCTGGATATTTGTACTAGCATAATACCCAGCGTTGCCGGGGATTGTATAAGAATGTGGATATATGTACTAGCAAAATACACGACATTGCCTGAAATTGGATGACATGGGTGGTATGTTTCCTAGGAGAATTCCTGGGATCGGATCAGATGGGTGGATATTTGTGCTAACAGAATACCCCATATAGGAAGATGGTGTGATTATGTCGTAAAATCATGAAAAATTATTGTCCAGCCCAGATATAGTCTTAAAGTTAATATTTTATTAAGAGGGGGTCGATTATGTGGGTTACATCATTAAAAATGATTGTAGAAATTAGTAACATATCCAAGAAAAGTGAAAAAGTATGAAATGTGAGTTATGTGATTGGTGTGTTTGTAATGAAATTACCAGCACAGACAATGTCTCAAATGTATTAATTTAGTAAGAGGAAGGGTATTATGTGGGTTAACTCATGAAATATGATTGTCGAAATTAATAACATATCCAAGAATTATGAAAAATTATGAATTGTTAGTTATTTGATGTGCATATTTGTAATGAAAGACACCCTAGACAATGTCACATGGTTGTTATTTTAGTAAGAGAGGGGCGATTATGCGTGTTAAATCATCGAAAATGATTGTCGAAATTAGTAACGTATCCAAGAATTATGAAAAATGATAGAATGTGAGTTATTTGATTGGTGTGTTTATCATGAAATAACCAGTATCAATATCTCAAAGTTTTTATTTTAGCAAGAGAAGAGGGAATTATGTGGGTTAAATCATGAAAAACGAATAGAGAAATATACAATTATTGTCATAATATGCGAGTGACCTCCCTTGGGTTTAGCTTCATTGTCGAATTCCATTAGATTAATATACAATTGATGTTATAATATGTAGGTGACATCCCTTGGGTGTAGCTTCATTGTAGAATACCATTAGAATAATATACAATCATTGTTATAATATGCAAGTGATCTCCCTTGGATGTAGCTTTATTGTCGAATATCATTAAATAAATATACACTCATTGTTATAATATGCGAGTGAGCTCCCCTGAATGTAACTTCATGATGGGGCGATTATGTCGTAAAATCATGAAAAATTATTCTGTAAATAAGTAACATATCCAAGAATTATGGAAAATGATGAACTGTGAGTTATTTGATTGGTGTGTTTGTAATGAAATAAACAGCCCAGATATTGTCTGAAAGTTAGTATTTTAGAAATGAAAAAAAAAAAAAAAACCAGCCAGACAATGTCTCCAAGTTATTATTTTAGTAAGGGTAAGGGGATTATGTGGGTTAAATCATGAAAAAAATGATTGTCGAAATTAGCAACATATCCAAGAAATATGAAAAGCAATTTAATGTAAGCTATATGTCTTTATAATGAAATAAACAGCCCATATATAGTCAGAAAGTTATTATTTTAGTAAGAGGGGGGGTTAATTAAGTGGGTTACATGATAAAAAATGATTGTAAAAATTAGTAACATATCCAAGAATTATTAAAAATGAGTAAATTTGAGTTATTTGTTTGGTGTGTTCTTAATAAAATAGAAAGCCAAGATGATGCATTAAAGTTATAATTTTAGTAAGAACGGGGCTATAATTAGTGTTAAATGAAGAAAAATGATAATCGAAATTAGTAAAATATCCAAGAATTATGAAAAATGATTACATGTGAGTAATTTTATTAGTATGTTTGTAATTAAATAGACAGCCCAGACAATTTCTCAAATGTATTATTTGAGTAAGAGGTGGGCGATAATGTTGGGAAACTCATGAAACATGATTGTCGAAATAAGTAACATATCCAAGAATTATGAAAAGTTATGAAATGTAAGTTATTTCTGTTTTTATAATGAAATAAACAGCCGAGAAAAAGCCTCAGAGTTATTTCTTTAAAAGGACGGGGTAAATTATGTGGGGTGAATCATGAAAAATGACTGTTGAAATTAGTAACATATCCAGGAATTATGAAAAATGATGAAATGTGAGTTATTTGATTGGTGTGTTTGTAATAAAATAACTAGCCAGATAATATCTCTAAGTTATTATTTAGTAAGAGGAAAAGGGATTGTGTGGGTTAAATCATGAAAAATGTTAAATAAAATAAAACGATTGTCAAAATTTGTAACATATCTAAGAATTATGAAAAATGATAAAATATGAGTTATTTGATTGGTGTGTTTATATAATGAAATAAACAGCCCAGATATTGTCTGAAAGTTTTTATTTTAGTAAGAGGGGGTCGATTATGCGGGTTAAATCTTAAACAATGATTGTCGAAATTAGTAACATATCATAGAATAATGAAAAATGATTAAATGTGAGTTATTTGATTGGTGTGTTCGTAATGAAATAGACAGGCTAGAAGATGTATCGAAGTTGTTATTTTTGTAAGAGGAACAGGATCATGTCGGTTAATGAGGGGGCGATTATTTGGGTTACTTTATTAACAATAATTCTCGAAATTAGTAACATATCCAAGAATAATGAAAACTGGTAAAATGTGAGTAAATTGATAGGTGTGTTTGTAATGAAAAAAAAAAAAAAACAGCCATATCATGTCTGAATGTTATTATTTTAGTAATAGGAGGTGGCGATAATGTGGATTAACTCTTGAAAAATTATTGTCGAAATTAGTAACACATCCAAGAATTATGAAAGATGAAGTTTTAGTTATTTGATTGGTGTGTTTATAATGAAATAAACAGCCCAGTCAATGTAGCAAATTTATGATTTTAATAAGAATTGGGCGATTATATGTGCGCACTCATTAAATTTGATTGTCGAAATTCATAACATATCCAAGAATTATGAAAAATAATGAAATGTGAGGTATTTTATTGATGTGTTTGTAATGAAATAAACAGCTTAGAAGTGTCTCAAAGGTATTATTTTAGTAAGAGGAGATGAAAATGACGGTTGAAATTAGCAACATATCCAAAAATTATGAAAAATGCTGAAATGTGAGTTATTTGATTGGTATATTCATAATGAAGTAGATATACCAGACAATTTATGAAAGTAATTATTTTATAATTATTTTAGCAAGAGGTGGCGATTATTTGGGTTACTTCATTAAAAACAATCGTCGAAATTAGTAACATATGCAAGAATTATGAAAAATGATATAATGTGAGTTACTTTGTTGGTGGGTTTATATTGAAATAACCAGCCATACAATGTCTAAAAGTTATTATTATAGTGATAGAAGGGGTGATAACGTGGATTTACTCATGAAAAATGATAGCAGAAATTAGTAACATACCATAGCCTATGTATCGATGTTTTTATTTTAGTAAGAGTGGAAGCAATAATGTAAGTTAAATCATGTGACATGGCTGTGTAAATTAGTAACATATCAAAAAATTATGAAAAATGATTAAATGCGAGTTATTTTGATGATGTATTTGTAATGAAAAACCAGCCAAGACAATGTCTTAAAGTTATTATTTTAAACAGGTGAGCGATAATGTCGGTTAAATTGTGGAAATGTGTAACAATCCAAGAATTATGGAATTCAATGAGATACGTCAACATATATACTTACAGATTACCAGGAGTCACCCTGGATTCAATGAGATACATGCAAATGTATGCAAGCAGAATACACGGTCGCCTGGGATGTAATGAGATAGATGCAAATATATACTAGCAGAATACTTGGCGCTGCCTTGGATTGAATTAGATTGATTGAAATATATACTAACAGAATACCTTGCGTCGCCCAGGATTTCATGAGATTGATTGAGATATATACTAGCAAAACACCCAGCGTTGTCCGGGATTGAATGAATTAGGTGAGAATATATATTAGCAAAATACCTGGCATCGCTTGGGATTTGATGAGATAAATGTGTTGCATATTACCTGTCCTTGCATATGCATGCTGTAAATTACCTACCCTAGGTAAGATACAATTATTTCATATGTGTAATACCCGTCTTATGTAGGTAAAATATTCTTTTGCTCGAAATAGCAAATGATACATAAACATACAAAATTCCTCTCTCATAAGAATAATCAATTTTTTCATTATGTGTACGGTCCCGAGCAACTTTCAATACTGTGCACTGATATTTTCTTTTTTGGAATATAAGCACATTCATGATTTTTTTTTACAAACGTTAAAAAATTTCACATTGTGTAGCAATGTACTGAAACAATTATAAAAATATTTGTTTTTATTTTGGATGATGCAGGGCATCCGAAGAGAGATTTTTCTAACAAAATGAAAGTATAATTTTTAGCAATAGGTATCTAGGAAAAGGCCACTACATATGCTATAAATTCCAAATTTCCACAACCTGGCAAATACTGGTACACGCTAGCAAATTTAGATTTGCAATTACAGAATATGATTCTAATTTTTTCCTTTGCTCTTTATTCTAACACTACACTAAGTTTACTGTTTTATTTCGCTACAGTTGATATTGTGTAGAACAATAAGAAAATCATAGTGAACAATGCATTCAACAAAATTTCACACACATTTCGAGATACCTATATCTAATAAGTTCAAAAGAAAGGACACACTTAGGGAGGTATTTTGGTGGTCAAGTCACTAAGTAGAGATTAGCTGGTTTCCTGGCATAGCCCAGGATGTAATATAGATTGACTGAAATACATGTTCTAGCTGGTTTCTAGGCGTTGCCAGGGATGTAATATAGACACATTATGTTGTATATTACCTGTTCTCTTCTCCCTAAGGTAAAACAATTTCATATACATGCTGTAAATTACCTATGCTAGGGATAAAACATGAACAATACCAGTCCTAGGGTAGATAAAACAAATAATACATAGAGATGAAAGATTCCTCTCCCCTAAGAATAAAACATATGTTCAATATCTGCTTTTGTTTTTTCATTGTTTATACGGTCCCGAGCAACGCTGGGTAGCCCTGCTAGTCTATATATATAAAAGGCAAAATGTGTGTGACCATTTCGTGTATGTCTGGCAAAAGCTTTTCTCGCACATGGTCCCGGGTTCGTTACTATCGCTTAAGACTGTTTATATACCCCCTATATCATAATACTTAGGATTTGGGAACGCGGGTCGTCTCTAGATTTATTTACGTCGACTTTTATGAAATTCGCGCTATTTCGCTCTGTCCCCTGTTTGTCCTGCATTTTAGTATAAATACAGTGAAAAACGTTGTGTTCTCGGCTTTCGCGCTGTTCCCCCCCCCCTTCTCACCATCATCTGGGGAAAGTGAAAACTAAAAATAACGATTCCGCGATGACCTCATTTAGCGTCTTCCCGTCAATCAAACTTCTTTTAGCTTTATAAGCTTGAACTTGACACGTTAATCAATTACTCTCACTCGTGGTCGAGACCGTTAAGTAGTTGGTATTGGTTTCCACCCCCGCGTCAAGGGTTCAATCCCTCCTCCCGACCAAACCTATTTTTTTTCTTTTACGTTTTTTTTATATTAATTCGCTTATTCTTTAGTTTTTTTTGCTCAACACACACCTTCAAAGACCCAGGCTAGTTAATAATAAATTAGGAAAGAACAGTCCCGTCAAGGAAAAGTAAAGTTTAACAAACACAGACGCCACATATAAATTTAATATGGTCAGACTACAAGCCAACATCTGATGTAGGTTTTTCGCATATAAATCCGTTATCATAAAATCTTATATTAGTTCCAAACATTACACAAGACGTATTTATTGGTGGTAGCACGATTTTCACTCACTAATTATTTTCTCCTTTTGCCCGGGTGTGGTGAGGTGTGTGTGTGTAGGTTAAATCAAAACAAAATGCAAAATAAAGAATAAGCAAATGAATAAGAAACGCCATAAATAACCCTGTTTAAATGTTAAACTTCTTTAAAAAAAAATTGAAAAACAAAAACAAAAAAAAAAAAACAGCAAACGTGATGGAAAAATTAAAAACAAATGAACATAAAAGATGGTATAAATAACTTGTTTCAATATTAAAACTTGAAAAATCGGAAAAAAAAAATATCTATATCTAGGCTTGAATGTGTAATCTTAAGATGACACTGCCACTATAACAACTGCTCTATGGTCGTGTGAGCGAAGTTAGATCGTTTTTTTTTTTTTTATATTTAAACTAATTCAAAAAAGAACATTTTTTGCGCATGTGTGTTTGGCTAAATTGTTATGAAGGAACAGTTTTTTTGCTACCCCTTCCTGTAGAAAAGCGCCCAGTTGAGGGTGAAGGAATTAATGTTTTTAGTCAATTTTTCGATATTTGTCATCCGAAGGGTTGAGCTTCAAAACGATACCGATTTCATGAAAATCGGTCACCTCTGTGGAAAGTTTTAGGCAAACATACATATATACATACATACTTACATTTAAACAGATTTTTGCTCTTTATATCATAGATGAGCTCATATCCATAACGAACATTTCACTTCATACATGATATATACAAACACACATGTACACACACTTTGTATTATTCAATACTTGTGTGTAAATAAATAATCCTTGTATATATGTAAATACATAACCTTGTTTTAGCATGTTTATTCCTAATGCTTCTTTAAATGTACTTTGGTTTTAATTATAATACTGACATATTTCGTGTGCTCATTTCTTGTCTAGAGAAGCAAGCGACTACAATCTCTTTATTCCTTCTACTTAACAAAAGTGGGCACTATTCACCCGCTACAAGGATAGCTAATGTGCTCCATCCTCTACAGATATCTAATTAACAACTTCAAGGTTGCTATGATAGTAAAGTCTGTTTAATATGATGCTGTAAGTTATTATACACCCTAAGACTGCTAGGTACTTGTGCACAATTTGAACCAGACGTAACTGTCCAGTTGGCTTTGCTTGGAACATAGCGTCATGCATTCGGGTTTGACGTACGACAGCAATCAATGCAAAGCAAAGGAGCAGACGATCTTTGTTGAAAATATTGAGAGTAAAGTAAAAAAAGCAACCCTGTTTTAGTGTGCTTGTTTTTAATGCTTCTTTAAATGTACTTTGGTTGTAATTATAATACCGGCATATTTTGTGTACTCATTTCTTGTCTGGAGGAGCATGCGACTATACCCCCCCCCCCTCGAAAATGTGGCTCATTAGTTTGGCTTTTGTTTGATAAATAAAAACATTAAAAATATAAAGCAGCAAAGATTCTTTTTTTGCTGTAACAGTAGTAACACAAAAAGCACGCGAGAGAATAGAAGACAAATTAATTGCAAAGCAAACTGTAGCCATTCTGTAAGATTTTAATGTTGGTTTTGTTTAAATACATGCAAGCGGCCAAGAAGTAAACAATCTACACATAATGTTGGTGTCATGTGTATATGTTGTAAAAATTTGTCGTAATGCTTGTCTTGCAGATGCCATGTTGTGTATAATATGTAAGCGTTTGTTTTTGTTGAAGGTTTAAAATCTGAAATAAGAGAATTATAACTGGCATCCAATGAGAAAGGGTGGAATTTGCGTAGCGAAAAATCATTATTTCCTGAATCTGCAAATCAGAAGTGAATGTTATTTCTATGAGTTTATGATTCAGTTAATAAGAGTGACGGGGCAATACAAATCTACTGTGTGCAATTTTACGCAGTGTAGAGTGAGGACGGTGATGGCAGTTATGAATTAGAAGGAAAAATAGGAATTACCTCCTCTAATGATAATGGCGATAGTGATAATTTCTCTCCTAGGATGAATTTTAGTTATCCAATATGGCTCTTCTTGTTGATCTGTCCTCATAAATAATCAAACTCTACCCAATTTACACCATTAACGATTATTACACTACCACCTTACATTCATTAACCCTTATCCTCAAGTGGCATTTGAGCCTTGATAAGTAATGCCTCCTAAGAAACCCAAAAACATTCCCATTTTGGGTCGCATAGGATAAGTTTAGTTAATGTTTACATATTTAATGCATGTATTTCTCGATAAAAACATGTATTTTTCAATATATTTTAACTTAAGATTCTTCATACAATAATATTTAACAACAACAAAAAAATGTTAACACAGAATTTTTTTTTTGTCACAATAAACTTACATCGCAATTTAATGACTTTGCCAAATTGTTTACATTTACAGTCACGAACACTTCTCAAGTTCGTATTTTGTACACGTTGTCCTTTTTGGAACAGTACAAAGCAGACACGTGATCCTACACGTCTAACCAGATCTACTTTCGTTAACCTGCCTCAACTTAGACTTAGCTGTGCTGATTTAGATTTGTTTAACCAAGAAATGTTTTTTACTGTAACTTTCATAGAGCTTTTTTGCTTTTTTAAAAACATCTATTTCCTATAATTATTCACGCAAAGGGTTCTATATTTACACACTACATGATTTATTCTTATTCTTTATGCATTTTCATGTAATACTTTATTATAATGATACAAATATATTTTTGTTTTTTTACATTTACAGTAAATTAGTATTTTATGGTTCAACTTATGCACACATAGTCAATTTTGGTACAGAGTACAAAGACCATAGGGGCTTCTACAGATTTTTAACCTAACCATATCTACCTTTGTTGCCCTATTAGACAAAAGAAACTTAACTGTCAGTTTTGATTGGTTTAGACAAACAAACATTTCTTATTCACACTTGCCTACTTCTATTTCAACTTCCTCCGTCCCTCCCATACATGTATAAAATTAGTCACGCAAAAATTTTACTTACACACTGACTGATTTAATCTTACTATTCATCTTAAATAAATAATTTTGGACCAACTAAAGAATAGATACCCTGTAGCAAAAGACGACGACCAATGAAGACCGGCGCACATTTCAAGTGACAGCAAAAAAAAAAAACACTAAAAAAACACACTGTACATAAAAATCAATCTTGGCCGCAAGAACCTGCAAAAATCTGAACAAGTTAGTTATTTTTATATTGGTTTCCGCCATTAATAAGTCTGGTTTAAATAATTTTATTTAAAGTTTTTAAAATTATGTATTTTTTAATAGACAGGAGAGATCAATTATAACATCGATTTTTAATGCTTTGTAAGTAATATAGCTCATTCTTTTTATTTATTATAATTATTCCAAGTTTTATTAAAAAGTTCTGTAAATATATTAAAAACGCACTCGGAAAGACGCCCATTTATTTAAATACATTCGTTTTGTTACTTTTTGGTCAAGATCAAAGTGTAGTATCTGTTCTTCAGATGCTGCACTTCTATTTCTTGTTCTCTTTCGGTGGAGGAGAAATCCTTCACGACTGAGACAATTTTTATTTTTGTACCTTTTCTCCATGTTAAAAAACGACCCTGGTGTCTAACTCTGTCCTGTGGGGAGGCATAGTAAATAGGTACATTAAAAAGTGTTTTGTAAATATATATTTTTTATTTTAAATCTTAAAAAGTTTTGTAAATATATTTTTAAAAAATCTTGCTCGCGAACATTCGACCATGCCTACTATTTGACATGTTTACAAACAACCAACACCATGTGCTTCTGTCAATGTTAATATCGAATCACCGGTTATCGTCTTCTGCTTTACTTGATCCATAATTTTATACAACGATACCGATTTGTCTACATTATTTTTTTTTAACAAAAAGAGTCACCACTTACCAAGACCCAGAGGCCTTTCAAGGATAAGGGTTAATGATTGTACATTTGTCAAAGGGAACATGTCGTAGTCATCGTTAGTAGTGGAAATTTGGTAAATTGGGTTACTTAAGGGAATGGCTCGTTTAGAATTTGTTCGCATTGGACTTGAAGACAGTCATATTGTAGTCAGTTGGAAGGCAGGAAAACAGAGCAGAGTTCCACAAGTGTGCAGTTCTAAGAAAAAAGTTTTGTTCATGGAATCTAGGTTTAGGTATAGATAAAGAGTGGGGGAAACTGTTGATTTAAAGTCATAAAAAAATTTTCTAGTTCAAATTATGTACAAGTAGTCTGTTTTGTAAAAGAATACAAAAGGAGAGAAGTTCTTCTACAAATTTTTCACCTAACTAGCATGTTGATTTCAATTTATTTAACCAAAGGGTACTTGTACAGTTTAATCAAGACATTAAAAAAATGAAAATATCGAAAAAAGTTTAAATTGTACGTATCCGTTATGGAATGAAGTTCTCCAAGAAAAATTTCACTTAATTTCATTAAGTAGTTTTTTTTACAGCGAAAAAACAATTTGTTATGATACCAAGCAAAAGGTTCGATTTTTAGGAAGAAAAGCTTAGTATTAAATGATAAAAGAAGAATGAATAAGAATGCCTTTCGTAAAGGTTTTATCAGCTTAAAATATATACACGTGTTTGGCAAAATCAATATGGCGGAATCCTTAGTTCCAGCCAAGGGGAATAACTATGATTCATTTCCTGAAGAGTTACAGTAATTTATTATAACATTTTCCCCTTCAACAATAATTAAGTATGGAATTACAGAAGTTAAATTTAGTCTGTTCAGTACTAGGTTAAAAAGTTTCTTATATTTACTTGGAAATCGCAGCATTCTGGACGATCTCCGCACTGACTCACAAGGATTTTTGTTCTCAGCATCCACATCGTGGCTAGTATGGATATGTTCAGGATCAGGTAAGGGATTCTTCTCCTCCACGTCGATATTGTTTTCGTCAGGTGGCGGTTCTTTACAGGCTTCAGGGCTTGCAGTATTGTTTTCATCGTGTTCGTCTTCTTGGTTTGAGGAGTTAGGGGCCAGGTCTCGCACATTGACAGTAGTTTCCGCACCAGAGGGTAGTCGTACATGAGCATAGTAGGGATTGATGTCTAATAAGGTAGCAGAGGTTACTGGAGGGTCGAGCTTACTAGACTTAGTATGGTTTCTGACATATACTGGGCCTGGTTTCGCCCAAGTGGGAACAGAAGTTCCGGAGGAAGATCTACGACTATATTTGAACATTCTCTCATGAGGAATCGTATTGGTGGCAGTGCATAGTAACGACCTGATTGAATGGAGAGCGTTTGGTAGTATATCTTCCCAATGAGGCAGTTTCATGTTGCTAGAGTGTAAGGTCGTTTGGATGGCCTTCCATAAAGTTCCATTGAGCTTCTCAACTTGCCCGTTACCCTCAGGGTGATACCTACTTGTTTTAGAGGTGGCGATACCTTTGCCACGTAAGTAATCTTTGATTTCTCCTGCAAGGAAGTCGGCAGCCCGGTCAGTGTGTATCATATCGGGCATGCCAAAAATAGCAAATAGTTGGTTTAGGCAATGGATCACGATTTTACTAGTCATATCGTTACAGGGGAAGGCAAAGGGAAAGCGAGTGTATTCATCAATTATGGTGAGTAAGTATTTGTTACCACGTACAGAAGTAGGTAAAGGGCCTTTAAAGTCGATGTTTAGTCGCTGGAAAGGTAGTATAGCCTGTATGAGTGTTCCTTTGTCACAACTGGCAAATTTAGGTTTCAAATACTGACAGGAGGGACACGAGTCTGTTATGTTTTTAATTTGTTCTAAAGAGAAAGGAAGGTTTCTTGTCCGGATGAAGTGGCTGAGTCGCGTGACTCCAGGATGGCATAGTGTAGCATGCAAGTCGCGGAGGTCTTGCAAAGTGTGCATTAATGCAGAGATGCGAGAAAACGTATCAGCAGCTGTATTTTCCGTTCCTGGGCGGTAAGTAATGCTGAATTTGAATTGTGATAGTTCGATCTGCCAACGACATATCTTATCATTTTTAATTTTTGATTTTCTCTTATTATCGAACATAAAACTGACGCTCTTTTGATCTGTAATAACTTTGAAATGTCTCCTGAGTAAGAAGTGTCGCCACTTTCGAAGAGCTTCGACAATCGCAGCAGCTTCTTTTTCGACCGCGTGATGTCTAATCTCATTTGGGCTTAGTGTCCGAGAAAAGAATGCAACGGGTCTATCCTGTTCGTTCAGCGTAGCAGTAATGCAGTATTTACTGGCATCAGTTTCCACTACAAATTCTTTGTCCGGGTCAACAGTTATAAGGGTGGCATTACTTAAGTCGGTCTTCAGCGTCTGAAAAGAATTTAGAATAGACGGGGGTAGTAGAAACTCCCTGTTATGGTTCAGCGGCAGTATCTTATCAGAAAAATTTCGAATGAATTTACTATAGTAAGAGAACATACCAATTATTCGTTTTTGCGACTGTAAATTTAGAGGCGGTGGCATTTCAAGGAGTGGTTTTAGCCTCAGGTAATCAGGAGTAATTTGGTTGTTCTGGATTGTGTACCCAAGAAGTGTGATAGAAGTAGTAGAAATGATGCTCTTACTTTGGTTGAGTGTGATGTTGCATTTTTTTGCTACATTATAAAACCTTTGAAGGTTGTAACCATGTTCTTGTTGATCCTTTCCGCATATCGTGACATTGTCTACATACACAAAAGTATCTGTTAATTTTTCTCTTTCTACAATGCCATCGATGCATCTTTGAAAGGCACTCACTCCGTTAGTGACTCCAAAAGGGATACGAGTAAATTGGTAAAGTTTTCCATTTACTTCGAATGCTGTGTATTTCCGATCGGCGTGACTAATTGGGATTTGATGGTAAGCAGACTTCAGGTCAAGTGTTGTAAAAACGTTGTATCGAGCTATGTCATCAATCATTTTAGTAATGTTAGGCATGGGATAGGCATCTAGTTCTGTAAATCTATTTATGGTGTCGCTGTAGTCGACCACCATTCTTTTTTTTTTTATTCTCGTTAGAGGTCACTAAAACTTGGGCTCGCCAAGGAGATATAAAGGACTCTATTATGCCTTCCCTCAGCATTCTGGCAGTTTCCTCTTTAATAAAAATGTTGTCAGTGAATGAGTGACGACGAGATTTGGTGGCAATAGGGGTCGTCCGTGTAGAAAGATGAGAGAAGAGGGGAGGAGGAGAAATTTTGATACATGGAAAACTGTTACTCTTACCCATCGCTCCAATAACAAGTTCTTCCCTGGGACCGTCGAATTTCAACGTCACAGTTTTATATTGTTTTAGAAGGTCTTTTCCAACAATGATATCCGTAAACAGGTCCTTAATTACTTCCACCGTCATGGCGTGGTGGTTTTTACCGTTTAGAGAGATGTCAACAACAGTTTCGCCGATGATTTTAGCATGATGATTCGGGTCCGCCAATGCTACGGTTTTCAGTTTGGGGATAACAAAAAGTTTCAGCTTTCTTGCTGTATTTTTGCTAATGAACGTCCCCACGCTGCCGGAGTCTACCATAGCATTCACTACCTGCCCATTTATTTCGCATTTGGTGTAGGTGATGTCTTTGGCACCCGTTCCTAGTCAGGAGAGATTGGGTGGGGGGGGAGTCCGGGTCGTACAACACAGCAGCAGGAGAGGAGGATAATCTACATACCTTAGCCCAATGGCCATTTTTTTTACATTTTCTACAGCATTACGCGCAGGACACATCGCCCGTGCATGCCGTGTGTTCCCACAGAAGAAACAAATTCCTTTTTGTAATGCATTTCCTTTTACAGCGGCTAAGGGAGTTTCTTCTGGTTGAACTACGGTAGCTGTTACGCTCGGGTGGTAATCGAAGCTGGCCGTATGCTTCTCCGCTTGTTCTAGGGACCTAGCCATTGTAAATGTCTCTTGTAGCGTCGAGAAAGGTTTTTCAAGTAGGCGCTGACGGATAGACGAAGATGAGATGCCGCTAATGAACGCGTCCCGTATATATTATTTTTTGTTTTCCTCGCACTTACCGCTTGAAATTCGCAAGATTTAGCGAATACTTCCAATTGTTGCATGAACTCGTCGATGGTTTGTGTCGGTTTCTGTTTACTTGTCAGGAGTTGATGTCTGTTAAATACAATGTTTGTTGGTTTCATATAAATAGCGTCTAGCGTTTCTATGGCGCCGTTGTAATCCGTGGCGTCGCTTATAATTTCGAAAATTGTCGCCGAGACAGAATTGATCAAAGCGAAAAGATTTTGTGCATTGTTTTTGATTTGGCCGTTATTTAACGTGCGTAGATAGTATTCGAATGTTAACTTCCAATGTTTGTATATTTTTTCCGAATTCGGAGCAGTTGGTTCTGTGTTAAATCTGTCTGGTCGCAGTAATTTGTCCATTTTTTTATTTTTTTTTATTTTAAGCTGATAAAATTGAAATGATAAAAGAAGAATGAATAAGAATGCCTTTCGTAAAGGTTTTATCAGCTTAAAATATATACACGTGTTTGGCAAAATCAATATGGCGGAATCCTTAGTTCTGGCCAAGGGGAATAACTATGATTCATTTCCTGAAGAGTTACAGTAATTTATTATAACATTAAAGATGGGGAGGGAGTGTCAGCGCTTTAAATTGAGTTATATCCCCGTGGCATGTTAAAAAAATTCAAAGATGTCTACCTTCAACGCACTGTCATACTCGTGTTTTTCTGCTGTAAAAAACAAAAAACTACGCAATCAAATTAAGTGAAATTTTTTTTTTTTGAGATCTTCATCCCAAAACAGATACGTACAATATAACCCTTTTTTTGATATTTTCATTTTTTAAATGTTTGGATTAAACTGTACAAGTGCCAACCAAAGAAACATTTTCTTATGCTGAATTTCCTTCTAATTCGAATTTTTTTTCATATATTAATCTATAAGTAATCATATAAAAGGCTTTCATTTACACACCGTGTGATTCAATCCTACGCTGCATTTTCACTTGACAATTTTATACGATACTGATTTTTTTACATTTTTACAATCATAATGAATTCTCTGGTTCGAATTATGTACATGTCAATGCACAGATATCATTCATTGTTAGCAAAAGTGCATTGAGAATGGTGGTGACTATGTAGAAAAATAAATTCTAGAGCACAAAAGGTCAATTGTTTTAATGGTACCACTCCCGTCTTCATAGCTCTTTAACGTTTTGAGTTAAAAAAATAGGAGGCTTTACTTTTGGAACGACTCTCCTATAATAAAACATTAACAAGGGAAACAATAAGCAAAAGCATGCAACAACACAATATTTTAGTGCCATTTAGTGTCTCCATCCATCAAGTTTCGATACTCACAATGATTGAAGAGAAGAGGAAGAGACTAGCGTAAAGTCTGTACAGCATAAAGGGCACAGATTTCTTTTCGAACAGGACCATGTCGCCTTTCCATGAAGAATCCTCGCCTTTCTTTTTGCTGCTAAAATATTCAACTGCAGGTTTGTTCACATGTGGCCAGAAGACGAGCAACGGGGCGGCAACGGTGAAGATGATGGGTCCGGCAAAAGTATTGATGGTGATGAGGATGGTGGGGATGATGTTGCTGGAGAAATCACCATAGAAACCAACAAATGCTGCATGCCATTGGATGCTTGGTATGGTGGCTTGATGACCAGTTGCATAGAAAAAATACATGGACAATAAACCCCAGAGAGTTATTGCTGACCATGGTGTGTCGAGATTGTTATCTGAATAAAGAAATAAAAATAATATAAAAAGAACAGACAGAGATTTATATAAGGATGAAGAAAAAAAAAAGAGCCTTAATTAAAATTGTTAAATAGAAATAGACTTAGAACTTGCATCAGCCAATTTCTAAAAAAGTCTAAAATTATTAAAGAGAATTCAACTATATAAGGATGAAAAAAAGAAAACCTTAACTAAAATTTTAAAAATAAAAAACAGGGATTCTCAGCTGCCTACAATGTAGCTGTTTCAGAGATTTAAAAACAGGACAGCTCTTAAATACATTGCTCTCTAGTGGATAATACCACTTCCTAAATAAGTAAATGTAGAACAATGCGGTTACTAAACTATTAATAAGTAAATTTAACAAGATTACACTTAATCAAAAAAAAAAGAAAACGTTATTAAAACCCCAACTTATCAAAACTTGGTATGAGACATGCAAGAGATATATAAAAATGCCAGAGAATAAAATTAAAACAATGATATTCAGAAATGAATCTGAATTTAATATACATAATTTTGATGAAAACAAAAAAAATATGGCAAAAGAAAGGTGAGCAATTAAAACAAAAAATGTTTGTGGAACTATAAAATTTGGAGGGTCTGTTATGGTTTGGGTTTTTATTTTCATATGGCATCGGAGAATTAGTTTTCAAAGAGATGAAAATAGATGCTGCATATTACTGCAACGTTAAGTTCTTCCTTATTTAATTCTGTTAGAAAATCTAGTATATTGGCATTTTCCGAATACATTTTTGTCCAAGACAACGACCCAAAACACACTAGCAAGCTTGCAACGGAATTATTTTAGAGAAAATTCCATAACTCTAGAAAGCTAGCCGGTACAATCACCGGTTTGCAACACTGTGGGCAATTATAAAATCAAACATTGGCAACAAAATATTCAAAAATAAAGCTGAACTAAAAGCAGCCATAATGGAAGAATGGAATAGTACACAAGTGCTGGAATAGTACACAAGTGCTAAAAACTTGTTTGTTTATTCAAAAAAAGAGAACCTATATGTTGTATAAAGCTATGGTATGAATAAATAATTTGTAAGTGACCATTTTTTTTATTTACAGACGAAAATTTGCTTTTTAATATAACAGTTAAAAAATAATTTTCATCAGAAAGAAAAAATATATATTACACGTGGGAAGGTATGGCGACCGAAAAATACAATTGTGAATTACTTGGGACCTCTATTCAGTCATGGCTGACGGAACAAGAGCATGTTATTCCTGTATAGTAAATAAAGGGTTCCGCTCGAAATTCTGTCCAAATTTCAGAGTTCAACAGAAGCATTCCCGAATTCGACAAGATACACGTGAAGAAGATTGGAAGTTACATCAACCGAAACATGAAAATCACTCAAGATGAGAACAATAGTTCGATGAATCCAAATACAAATAACTAATCCTCATCTAAAAAATTCAGAAACGTCAGAAATTTCTTTAATATAAGATATTGCTATTGTTAAAAATTTGCATAAATTTATGTTTATTGATAAAACTATGGATGACCACTTTTTTTTTAGACTGTATATCTTCATAATCTTTACAATATTTCTTCTCTAATACTTTGAAGTTTTCATTTTTTGTGCTAACCAGCAAAATTATAGCTAGTCTTAATTGTTTTTACTCCGAGGAAAAGAGTTATTCTTTAAAACTCCATAGATTAAGGAAATAATCATCTTTATTTTGTATTGTTTGTTCGAATAATAAATGTTGTAAATTGTAAAATTTTGACTTACTTTCATATAATGATGCTCTACTTTGAATATTAATTATTTTCATTTAGGATTTTCCTATAAATATTACTATTAATATTTATATATCCACTTTAAGATTTAAGATTTTAAACTCTAAACTATATATATATATATATATATATATATATATATATATATATATATTCAGAAATTTAGATAAGATAAGCTTCTGAAAATAAAAATATCAATATTACACTCTTATTTTGAAACTTTTTTTTCTTATAATGGAGCACTCTACTGGAATCCCCCCCCCCACCCCAAAAAAAAGAAATATATATATATTTATAATGATTGTATTTTTGTTTTCTAGATATTAATCCATTGAAGCTCTAGTGTTTATAAGATAGTGTTCAATAACAGGTAGAATTGTATTGTAGTATAAATTTATTTATTTATACGAACATTATTGGCTACATATGTGCGTACTTGTTTAAGCTGTAATCTCATTCGAAGCCCAGCTTCCTCAGGCATTCAAATCATTGAACTATTTCAGCTGATATGAAGACCAGAGAATGCTGGATTTTGAACAATACAGCTGAAACATGTATGCACATATATAGACAATAATGTTTGCATGAATCAAGGAATTATATATATATATATATATATATATATATATATATATATATATGTATATATGAGTGTGTGTATGTATATATATATATATATATATATATATATATATATATATCGGTTTATGTGTGAATATGGATTAATAATGAATAGTATTTTTTAGAAAGTTATAACAAATAAAAAAAAAAAAACACATCAATCTAAAACAGTGATTAAACCCATTATGAAAAAATGATCAATGTTATAAATTTTGGTAGAGCTGATATTAAGTTAATACCTATTTTCTGAAATTACAGGTTCAAAAATTATCCAGCATTTCTTTCTTCTTAAGGTAATCATTGGATTAATTTATTGCTCTATTGTCTACGAAAAAATGATAAAAAAAAAATGTGCACAAATTTTACGTATTGAAATTGTGTCATACTTACCTTGTTTGTGAAAAAAATGATAGTAAGACGTATGAAATTCCAGAACAGTACACATCATGAACAGTGCAAGAAGAATGCTTGGTGCTATACCATCTCCAAGAAGCATGGCAACAAGCAGTGTTGCAAAAATCACGCAATATAACGCGCTTGCAGTCTGTACGGTTCCCAAGCCATAAACCATGGTTGGTGTATCTTTGTCCTGTTTTTTAGATTTCCACGTTTTGTGCATAGCTTTCAGAATTTGAGGAATATATTCTTGTAAGGAGATATGCCAACCTGGAGGAAGCGAGAGATGCTGCTTGTTTTTCTGGATAAGATAGACACATAACGGATTGACGAGAAAAGACAAAATCGACAGGGCGAGCATTGCATACGCTAGTTGCGCCAGGACAACATGTTGAATTGGTGGTAGGGTATCAAGCAGTTTAGAAGGCAGACTTTGCACGGCCCAATGAAGGACAATGCAGAGGGCAACAAACGGGAAGCCATATTTTGAAAAGAGGACTGATGGGGCATTGCCGTTGAGATTGCCATAAAAACGAAGCCACTGGTGCGAAACAACAACAATTGTCACCATGCAGACAACACTGAAGAAATATCGTATATTCTTGGTCTCGCTGTCCGAAATGGCAGAAAGAGGGGACAAAAAGATGGAGGGCTGGCAGTGTTGCTGCTCTTCTCGGCAATTTCGAAAAGATGAGGAGAGGTAGATCGATATGCTAAAAAGAATGGTTAACATAAACGTAAGAAATGCCGGATGAATCAGGATGTATCCAATGTCAAATTTCATGGAAGATTTTGAGCGTTTTCCTAGGTTCTCTCTGTGATTGGTTTCTTTATCATGAAGCATCTTAGCCAACAGCTGAAGGCAGTAACACCAGAGAAGCGTGAGAACTAGGAAGGCGGTCACACAATCTTCAAAGACAACATAGCTGTTCGAAAAGAAGCTAAGCACATACAAACTGCACATAAAACCAGAACACTCGCCAAGAAGGTTAAGATTTCTTAGTTTCATTTTAAAGTAAGCAAATATTGTTGACTTGTCGATCTTTGTAAAAATCATAGAAATTACTAGCACTAACACGAGAAAGTTGAAGGAAATGGTCAAAGTTGATACCCCAGATACTAAAAGGTCAGTCAAATAATAAGCTTGAACGACACACATTATAAAGATAAGAAAAGTTCCAATGAGAACATAATAAATGGATTTGGGAAATGATCCATCCCAATTAAAAGTAACCCCGAGTAGGAAGATGTTGACTAATATGGCCAAACCCATTGTGAAGAGACCAATTAAAATTTGTTGAAGGTCAAATGTTGCCCAGGACTCTTGACACATAGACTTAACTTGAGAAATGAATGATACATAGCTTTCTTTCACTTTGACTAGTTCAACTTCGCTCACGTTTTCCAACCGGGCCATCTTGTTCACGATTCGATTCAATTCTTCTTCGGTCGACATAAACTGGTCATGTAGAGATGTATATTTATTTCGGATGGATGATTCCGACGAGATGTTAGAATATGTCTGGAAATATTCGTCAATCTGGTGAGCATTCAAACGAAGAACTTTTACATTATGGTAAAGCATTTTTAGTCTGTCTTCTGTATTCCACCAAGGGCAATAGCTGAAAAGATCATTCATGACCATTCCCAGATTTGAAAACGGAATTGGTATTCCGAGCAACAGAGAAATAGTTGGAACCAAATCGACTTGAGAGACTGATGGTTCCAAAGAAGACTGAAAAATACAAAATGAATAATCCTATTTTATTAAAAACGAACATCATAAAATTTGTGCATTTAAATTAAAAGCTATTAATCAAATACAATAGAAGAAACGACTCACATAAGCAACAGTGCATCTGTTTGGCATGCCAGGTGTGGGAGAAGTAAAGGATTTATGTTTGTAATTGGATTCTTTTTATATGTGGCATTAATTTGCATATGAGGGAGATAGCTGCTTTAAGAACGACGGATTGGGGACGATAGGAAGTTGAGTGTTTAACAGCTGACAGAAAACATCGAAGTTGAAATTTGTTGTTGCGATTTACGGCTTGAGTGAAAAGAAGTTCTGTCAGTTTTGCTTTCAGGATTACAGAGTTTTGTCAGTGTGAATTACGGCATTACTGAACAGGAGTAATGTTAGATTGGGGGGGGGGGAGGTTTAAATTTTTTCAAACATAATTCAATCCCAAAACCAAAGAATATTTTTTGGTCCTGGATATGACCTTAAACTATATCCGATGGTGAGGGCCCCAGCTTGCAGGCCTTATGGAGTGTGGAGCCACCCTTTAATTGCCATTGCTCCCAGGTCCACTCTGACCCGGAGTGGTAGCACCTGTTAGGGTCCCAACTATGGGTTAAATAGAATACGACTTAAAAAACAAATATACTATATTTAAAAATCGTTCTTCAAAATCACCAGATTTGGCATTAAATATATTGAAAAGGGTTGATATGCCGTAAAACAAAACAACCAAACAACCAACCAAAGAATATTTTAATATAGATATTACATTCCTTGGATTCACACATTTATGTTTGTCTCCTCAATAATTTATATATTCAATATTGTAACTAGCTTGGTATCAATATGTGCATTTAATAAGCATTTTAATATTACCTGAACTAAGTTCTTTTTCTCCACTTAAAAAATAACTTCCCTGGAAAAGGGAGATGGATAGATACGAATATGTCCATTGATATAGGTTAGGCGCAACCATTGTAATCTGTTGTAATCTGTTATCCATGTATGTGTATGAATGAATATGCACTACATGTCTTATTTGTATTTGTGGTGATTCAGACAAACAGCTCTAATTGCTTATCCTCTTTCTTTTTCTGCTTCGTTCAGGGGTATCTAGTTCTGCAAGAACTGTGATACCAGGGTCAGAAAATGGGATTGAGAAGTCAGTGCCCCCAAGAAAAAAAGAAGTAAAAAAAAAAACTTGTGTTTGTAGATGGATTCTTTTTATATGTGGCATTAATTTGCATAGGAGGGAAATAGCTGCTCTGAGAAGGATGAATTGGAGAGGACAGACACAGTTGAGTGTTTGATAGATGCTAGAAAACATTGAAACCGAGATTTGTGGGTGTGAGTAATGGTGTTAGTGAAGAGTAGTTCCGTCAGTTTTTCTTTCGGGATTACATCTCACACAAGCAAAAAAAAAAAAAAAAAAACAAACAAAAAAACTATCTGCCATCATGTGCCTATTAATATAGTTCTAAGTATTCGTTTTAAACTAGTGTTATATAGTCACATTACCAAAATATGTATATATTACACTGCTGGCGGGGGGGGGGGGAAGTTTCATACCGTTTGTCTGGATGTCCTCTGTCTTTAACTGCTGGCTGCTGTGACAATGTACATTATACGAACACAATAGATCAATGAGACATACCTGAAACTTTTCTTTACATGTATGATTCCGAGGAATGACAAGACAACAATTTATATTTTATACATATAAATTTATTTTAGATTTGTCTCAGGGTTCCCCAGAAGACTGCCTTATGTATCTACATACTTGTTTTTGTCTAGCCTTGCTTCCAGAGCTCGTACCAACACATGTCTGCCCGGTTTGCCGATAATTTCTAGACTCTCAACTTTAATCTTTGACCTGTCAGTTCCGGTATGTCATCCGCAAAAGGACATGTTTCATTCATGAGTTCTGGTGATGTGAGTAATCCAAGAACACGTCTCATTAACGCGTGACCTAAAGGTCACAAACGCCAACTGCTCAAGGTCAATCTACTATAGATTTTGTTTATATTTAGTTAAATTAATTTTCGAAAGATTTTAGCTAAAACTTATTTTTAAATTCCAGTGACCAGTTTTATTTCTCTAAACAATAATTTTTAATATCAACTAGTTTTACCAAGATCACCAGCTGCTGTCAGTCTAATATCCAACACTAGCAGGTGTACCTGACATTGCCCAGGACCATAAAGAATAAAAGAGGTCAAAATGTGTGTTGATGTCTCCGTTCAGTCTCAAAAGACAAAGGATACCCCCTGAAGAGGCAGCTGTACATGTAATTGTGAGGCAAGAGTTGCGCATCCCAAACCACACCTCTCCTGAATCTGTACTGTTTGAGTCCAGTGGCAAGGAGAAGTCCAGGATGACTGGAAACAATACCAAGATAAGCGGAGAGCACATACAGCACCTAAAAATCACAAATGGTCACCCATCTGGTACTAACCAGGCTCATTGTTGCTTAACTTCAGTGATCTGAAGGGGACCGGTGTGTCAAACGTGACTATGCCATGTGTAACATCTTTATATTAAATCTCTCTACATCTTTCAATCCATCTATCTTCTCTCCTTCCCCATTTTTCCACCTCCATGCAGTCAATTACCTCTATTGTGTTTTAATATATTAAAAATAATAATAATGTAAGGCATTCACATTTTTCATTGCATAATAGATAAAATTAGAAATGGCTGAAAAATCGACTCTCCCCGTCCCGACTAAGCCTAAAATAATATATATTTTTAAGTTTTTAGCTATTATTCATCCAGAGCAACTCTGATCAAGAATACACCAACTTTGTAAGTATTTTGTAGTATTCTTACGTTTATCTGGACATACATAAGACAACTGTATATAATAGATGTATATTTATATATCTTTAATATAAATCTAATTTTAAAACGTAATAGTTTTTTATGTAAATTACCTCCCTTGAAAATTCAAGCACATAATATTTTAAGTAAGATTTTGGTAAGTTATTTTTTTTGTTTAATCACTTCAGTGAATTACTGTTAACATGGACAAAAAGTATTGTGTGTGTGTATGTATGTATGTATATATATATATATATATATATATATATATATATATAGGAAAAAGAAAACAAAGCTGGACAGATTGAATAGACATTACCTTTGAAGTTGAAGATATTAACTGTGATGGACTGTATACAAATAATCCAGATTCAACCTCATCTTTACTATCACCTCCGTGGTCTCCGGTGTTTGACATACCATGATCACCAAATACAAATAATATGGTGTCCTCTTTTAATAATTTCATGACAGAGCTGGAAATAAATAAAAGTTTGTATGATTTTCACTTTTAAAACCTGACAAACTGACATAAAGCTACCAAATATCTACTTAAAGCACTTTGTGCACGTGTGTGTATGTGTGTTTTGTGTATGTGTTTGTCCCCTATGGACTCCGAAATGGTTGGGCCAATTTTTTTTTTTTTTTTTTAAATTTCACACAAATGTACTTTATGTGTCTGGGAATGTTTTAAATAGGTTTTGTATCAGATTGCCTCCGATACAAATCGAAAATTGATAATTGGAAAAAAATCCAATTAAAGAAGGAATAGTCTGATTTTGACCAAAGTTAACACCCATAGACAGCATAATAATGTCACAAGTGTATTTTAGAAGTTTTATTACCACACAAGCAGAAGGACTTGCCATATAAAATCAACAGTAGGTTTTTTGATAAGACAGAAGTGCATTTGAAATGTTTTTGTTTAGAGCACAATGTAAGCATGATACTTAACTTTTGCATTTTAAACTTTAATTCCTGTTATATATAAAAATAATTTCATAAAATCAACAGCAGGTTCTCTACAGTGCAATGTACATTATAATGTATTGTGGACTAAGTCACTGTGGGGAGGTATGTGGAGTTTTCCTTCGGTGCACTGCGGTAGTGCCTGACTAGAATAGGCAATCTATTGATTTGATTGGAAAACGGGCGATTTCATCAATTTAGATGACAATAAAAGTATTGGAAGTGTAGAACATTTGTTGATCTTCATTCAATCCTGGGCAACATCGGGTCTCCTTGCTAGTAATCTAGTATTTCGAGAGTAGAAAGTGAACGTTGGGTTTAAAAACGGTACAGTTGAATGTAGATTTTTTTTCTTTGAAGAACAGTATAATTATCTGATGTTTAATGTAAATTAATGAACGAAGAAAAGTATGATAACAAAATGCGTTAAATTTTATGGATTGGTGATTACATATTGCTAGTAAATATGTATGACTGGTTGTGTGTAGCTTCATTTTTTTTTTTTTTTTAACTAGCTGCATTTATTGGAAGTTGTCTGGAAGTCTTTTGCTTTCAATTATGTTTTCTTTTTTCAGAATTTAAAATTTAACAGTTGAAAAGACCAGACAAGTGCAAAAATTTATTTTAATAAATATATCTAGTTATTACAATTAAATTCAAATTTTTTTTTTCTTTTCAAATTTTCGAATAGTAAATTAAAAAAAAAAAAATTTGAATTTAATTTTAATAACTAGATATGTTTATTAAAATAAATTTTTGCAATTGCCTGGACTTTTCAACTGTTAAATTTTAAATTCTAAAATATCAAGCACTTCTTAGACAGTAGATTTCCTATTATTATTTGACCAAGTACAAATAGCTCTTCACACTGTTAGCATTCAGCCTTAATTTCCAACCTCTGAGAATGTGCTAGCTGTTAGCCCCTAACATGACATGAAAGAAGAAGAAAAAAAAAAACTGTCTATATTCCTGATGAAGAATATTTTATTATTCAAAAATTTGAAAAAGAAAATTTAAATTTGATTTTAATAAATAGATATTTTTATTAAAATAAATTTTTGCACTTGTCTGGTTTTTTCAATCGCTTAATTTTAAATTCTAAATATCAAGTGTTTCTTAGACAATGGATTTCCTATTATTATTTTTTTTGTTTTCTTTAACTATGCTGTATTTTTTTTTTTTTTTTTTTTACCAACTAATATATTGAAAATTGTGCTATAGTAGTCATATTAAACACAATATTACGAAAATAAACAAATATTTTGCTTGTTTGAAATTTATAATTTAAAAATATTTCAGAGTCAATCTTTATACTCAGTATTCATGTTTTGAAGAATACAATGTGAAAGTAGAACTTTTTGGAAAATTGTTGTTGTTATGTTATGGAAAAAATTAAGTTACAATTCAAGTGGGATTTTTTACAGTTTGTCTCAGCATGTTTTGGAAAATTGTTTATGCAATTCAACAGTCAAACTCTACAAAAGTTGTCATTGTGTTATGGAGAAGTTTATATAACTATTTGATAGTCAGACAGTTTAAAAATCGGAATCTGCATTTTATGAAAATAATTACGATTTGAGTTGGACAATTTTATATTTGAAAGTCAGCAAGAGTGTGAAGGGCTAGCTGTGTCTGGCCATGTAGTGTGAGCCAGTTGTGTCTAGTTGTGTATTGAGAGCTAGTTTAGTCTGGCCATGTAGTGAGCACTAGTTTCATTTTATTTAGAGTGTTTGTCAAGAAACACTAAAAAAATTCACAAGCAACACTGGGTAGGTACTTATCCAGTTTATGACTTAATCTCTGGCAATTTATGTTGGCATATTCCGTCAGGTTCCAATTTATGTTGGCATATTCCGTCAGGTTCCAATCGGTTTAAAAAATTATTCTTGATTTATTGAATTTCACACTTTCATTGAAACTTGTTGGCTTATGATAACTGATTGTATAATTGCTTCAGCATTCTTGCTGAAGCAATTATACAATCAGTTATCATAAGCCAACAAGTTTCAATGAAAGTGTGAAATTCAATAAATCAAGAATAATTTTTTAAACCGAAAATGATTTTGTCAACATGAAATCCCACACTTTCTCCATGTTACGAATGGCTTTCTATTCTAAATAGAAAATCATTCTTAACATGGAAAAGGAGAAATGTTGTGTTTTGTCGTGTCTTGCAGTCTTTGCTTCGGCATTTTCTGGCTCCTATGTAACCAGCTGGAAGATGTCAACATAAAATTGCCAGAGATTGGGCCGTAAACTGAATAAATACCAAAATTTAAATTAAAAAAAAAAAATAAAAAAATTTTTTTCTTACTCAATCATGTCGTTCATTTGTGTCAACTTTGCAGCCATAGCCGTGTGATTTGGTCCGAATCTGTGGCCACAGTGATCAACTCCGAGGAAATGAGCGATGAGGACGTCCCAGTCAGGTTTTAACAATTCTGAGCTCAAATGTTTTTGGATTCCATAGTCAACAGTATGCAAGTCTTTTACATTAAACGATGGAAAAGGGAACGATCTATGGAATTGTTTTGGAAAAAGGCTGGTCCATGTATCATCTCCTAGAAACGTGATCTTCTTATCCTGTCGGATCAGTTGATCTATGATATTGTCCTCTGTTATTTCGGGCGTTTTGAAATTTGAACCAGCTTCTATAAAAGTGGGTAGGCTACCTGTTGTTAAGCCTTTTAATCGTTGCATAGTAGTCGTTGGGGGGTCGGCTATGAATTTGTACAGCAAGGAATGTTTATCTTCTTTTAGTAATTTTTCGTGGACAATTTTAAGCTTGTTTCGGTACGGTAAAGGGTCGGGATTCGGTGAGGTTGAGTTAGGGGCCAGGAAATCGTAACGAAGCCCGTCAATTACGATGAGGACAGCCCGCTCGAACCGACTGTCCATCCAACAATCAGCTTCGTTGGTGCTACTCATGTCGGCAAAATTGACTTCACATTCGTTCTGCTGCAAGATAACAACCTTTTGAAGAAGGAAGCCGCGTGTAAATATAAACACAGCCACACCATAGAAGCCGGTTATAAACAGCAGTAGACAAAAAAGGCTGCACATGTGTGACAACATTTTTGAGCATTAAATTACAATTATTAACTAATAAACACAGGTATTTGTCTGTTGTCCTTATTTAATTGCCGCCTCATGAGTCATAAGGTCATTTTTTAAAATTTTCTTTGAATGTGGGGACTATCTAGTTCTATCTTGGGTGGATCAGAAATAAAAATTGCCCCAGTTGAAAACTGTTTCTTCTCCTTTGAGAACAGAATATATGCTACACTACAGTGCTACACTTTGATCATAGTTGTCCCTATTTACTAGTCTCCCCACGACGGCAGATTTTGAGGAAAGGTCCAACTCCCCGGTAAGGTCTCTCCGGACTGGGACAAAAATTGTCTCAGTAAAGAAGGATTTCTCGAGGGAGCTGCCACTTACACAACGTTTTCAAACTTCGTAATAATCAGGTTTGCACACGGATTTTCGTTAGAACGCTGCAGTCAAGTAACGTTGAACTTGGTCAGTACCAGATGGGTGACTATTTGAAAATGACAGGCGCTTTATGTGAGCCTACACCATCCAAAGACTAACGTCGTCAAACTCGGTTTATTGTCTATATGCTCAGTGTGAGAAATACGAGGTTAATGTGGTTCACAACGTACTTACACTAAAATAAGAAATAGCTTCATGATGGTTTAGAATCATATTGTAAAAATGAATGAGTGTATATAAAAATCAATGTTCTCTGATCATATAATACACGTAGATGTTAAAAGGAAAGGATGACATTTAAATTGCAAGGCACTTATTAAGTATAGTTTTCGATGGGACAAGTTAAAAGCTTTTTTTTGTTTTTTTAATCACTATAGCAGAGAAAACATTTAAAGTTTTTAAAGAAAGTTTTAGACTGTTTTATAATTAGTTATATTTTCTTAAATTAATAAAAAAAACAAAACAAAACGAAAAAACGTTGTTTTTTTTTTCTTGCTCACTAATATTGTAGTTTAAAATCAAAATTAATTTTAAGAGCTACACACGCGTGGTTTAAAAGGAATATTCAATTCAAACGATATAAAAGAAAACCTAGTTTTTATATCGCGGAGAACACAATCTTAACTGTAAAACTTTTTTTTTTTTTTTTTTTTTAAACAAGATGCTTTTTTGTCCTTCGGCGTCAACCAAAATCCGTTAAAAATACATGTCAACAAATGTTGCCGTAAACTTAAAATAGAAAAACGCCGCGTCAAATTTAAAACCGCATCAGACAAAGCAATGGAACATTGTATAAGTGTTGTTGTCGCTACAAATTTCAATGCATTATTTCTTAATTTTTGCCTTAACTTACATTTGTCACTCGACTTTTCGGGGCTACGTTGCCTAAAACAAAGGAGGGGGGGGGGCAAGACTTATACTGAAAGCAATTAACACATGGCAGTAGCTGACAGACAAAGAAAAATCGTGGGCTTCTTTGGCGCGATCTACAATGACACCGGTCAAGCAGTGTTGCCAAAAGACTTCAAACTAAATCTAAGGTAGATAACTCTATTGTCCTCATTTGGAAGTTTGAATAAGTCGCTTCTTTAAAATGACCTTTTTTAAGAGTATTTTTCTCTCTAGATGTTCAAAAAAATGTAGCTTAAGAGATCTCCTAAAAAACGCTGCTCAGTAATATTACCCCCCCCAAAAACTCTTATCTATCTATCTATCTATCTATCTATCTATCTATCTATCTACTAAAACTCTGTGGATCTTTCGGTAAATGTTAAAGATCGAGCAGCCGGAGCAAAATACGGAAAATTCATATAGGTATCAAAAATGGTTTTATATTGTAAAATATTATTAAATGTGGAATTATTTAATGCATCTAAAACCAAACTTCTATCTTTCCATCATCAATGCTTTGATTCCCATTTGGCATCAATTGAAATGAATGGCTCTTGTCTTGGAGTGCTTCATGTTTTGACAAGCTTCTATGTCTGACCTTTACTCCTGATCTGAGATGGAACATGTACATCAAATCCATTGGCAAGACTGCTGGCAAAATGCTGGGATCGTTCTATCACTCCAGTAGATATCTCACTGCCGATGCAATTCTCTACCTGTATAATAGTCAAGCATATTTAAGGATGGAGTACTGTTGCCACATCTGGGCAGGAGCTCCTAAAAGCAGCTTATCCTGCTGTAGCGTCTACCCGGGAATTTATTTTGGCAGGACATTGAACATTCACCGTTTCCGGAGAGCTCCAAGAAAAAGACAAAAAAAGTTGTGGCGCCAAATTCAAGGAGTCTCTCGCTCTCTTTTTGCTCGCGCACCCAAAAAGGTAAGACGCGTTACTGCCACGCTCTGTCGCTCGTGCGCGACACATCCTGTGCCGATCCCATTGGTGAAACAACACACAAAAAGAAAGAAAAACATTCTTATCTATTCCTTCCGCTCCTTACTCGACGAATTTTCTAAAAAAAAATTAATTCCCAACGTAACGTCAAAAACATTAGACCAGTCAAGAAGGATTTCTTTTCTTTATCTTCGGACTAAAAATAACACGAGTGAGATACACCAGGCAAATAAATTCACATCTGTTATAAAGAACTAAGTCTGATGATTTGTTTTTAATTGATTTTTCCAGATGTTTACTTTCGTATTAATGTTTTGAAAAATTAATCGTATGTGAGCTGTTCGTTGTTTTTGCCCAGCGAACACCTCGCTTCACCGCCTTGACAGAGTTCAAAATAAACTTCGCAACCTAGTAGAGGGATGCCCTTATTGAAATGGGGGATAAACGAAATGGAGTTTCATTCTATATTAATAAACAAACTTTATTTGTCATTTTCATTAGTAGCTTTGATAGATGAGAGAAACGTATTAGTAAGAGAGTTCATTGAAAGAGAGAGAAAAGTGTCCAATGTGTTTAAAGATAGAATTAATACATTGCCAGCTGGTTGAAGGAGACAATAGTTCAGTATTCGTATGTACACGTGTTTACAGCTAGTAGTCGCCGGAACAAAAGAGAAAGAAAGGGCAAAGTCTTCAGTGTGTTGATGTGGGTGAGTATGAGTTGTATTGATGTATTTTCTTTAGCGTGATTGACCTGAAAATAAAAGAACTCTTCTTTTTCTTCCCTACCCCGAATTACCTCCCCTGTTTCTCTCTCCTTCTGGGAGACAGTAGTAGCAGTGATCGGCCATCTTTCTTTCCCCTTGTTTTTTTTGCCGGCGCTCTTTTTAGCTGAATAAAGCTTTATACAAGCTATATAAATCTTCAGTCTCATTTCGTCATACATCTACACAACAGGGATAAAGAATTTCGTTTCAGGATACCGCACGTCGAAACAAATAGTAGTTAGAAGAGAGTCACAGCTAGCTCGTTGCACTCACATCCTGCCTGGGACAGCAGCCCCAGGCAAAGTCTGCTCCCAGGCATGGTTAGGATCAAAGAGGATTAAAAGTTTGTGATTTCGCCTTTTATATACTCTGTCACGTGATAGAGAGCTGGCTTGTGATTGGACAAGCTAAGAGGAAATGGATTTTGAATCTCGAAGTGTGAGAAGTCGTCTCTACCTGTTTGTAGCAGCTGCTACACTCTTTTCTCTTCCCTGCAACCTCTTTCCCACAGAAGACACGTTGCGAACCTGTCTCTGCTTTATTGTAATTTTTATGGTAAGTGCTTTTTTTTTTTTTTACACGGTGGTCACCACTTATCAAGGCCCGGAAGCCACTCAGGGATAAGGGTTATTGCAAGTACAGTACGTTAGTGTGGAGATTTGATGAAGTGTTTACTTAAGGGGGAGGTTCATTAGGAATTTATTAACGTTGGACTTGAAGACATCCAAGTTGTAGTCAGGTGGGAAGCAGGCAGACGGAACAGAGTTCCACAGGCGTGCAGTTCTAAGAAAGAAACTTTGTCCATGGAATCCACGTTTTGATTTAGGCACAGATAAAGAGTGGGGGAAATTTTGTCTGAGCTCCAATCTATGATCCCTCCAGGTCTGACTTTCAGGAAAAACACTTGTCTTCCTGAAACCACTATCAATAATTTCCCCCACTCTTTATATGTGCCTAAACCTAAATGTAGATTCCATGAACAAAGCTTCTTTCTTAAAACTGCATGCCTGTGAAACTCTGTTCCATTTTCCTGCTTTCCAACTGACTACAATATGGTTGTCTTCAAGTTCAACGTAAACAAATTCTTGTTGAACCATCCCCTTAAGCAATCCAATTTACCAAATTTCCACTATTAACATTTTCCCTGTGACTACTGTACATTCATTAAGCCTTATCCTCAAGTGGCCCCCAGGCCTTGATGCGGTGATTCTTTTGTAAAAAAATAAAAATATTTCAAATCAAAATCCATTTAACTTTATGCATCTAACTTGAGAAAAACACTCTTGAAATGTGTCAACATTGTGATGATTAAGTGAAATCACAAGCTGTCAGGTCAAATTTAGTTGACATGCCTATGCTTGAAAGACACGAGAATTAAACAGAACAGGCCATTTCTTATCACAAACCACAACCAAACTAAGGTTTGCAATTACATCTGCAAGCTAAATCACTGTTTTCTATCACAAACAAATTTTCTCCTGCAAATCAAATAATAAAAATTAAAAGTCATAACAAGAATTTTAACATAACCACAAACCAGTCAGCCAGCAGTTAGGGGCAATGTAGGGGATACAGAACTGATTTGTTTTAGTAAAGAGACGACCACATGTTACAGAAATGACTTGCATTAAATAGGAGTAGTGGTCAAATTTATGTTGCCATTTGGATGATTCAATCAAAAAAGAACCAAAAAGGAAGAAAAGAGGAAGTGGACTTCTGATCCATGATTTTTTTTTTTTTATATGGGTAACCACGTGGGTAATGGGTGACTGCTTATTGTCAAGTGTGCTGGGATTCAAATGCAAACATATTTTTCTGAGGAGAAGAGTACCCAAGAGGTGCAGATTACTGGCCACACATCTGCGTAGGGTGAAGATTATTTCAACCAAATTTTGTTACATCTTTGCTCAGAAATCTGAATAAACATGGGTAAGAGAGTCTACCAGTGAAAATGTGCCACCCAGCTCTATCCCATCAACAAAAAAATCTGGGGGGGGGGATCTCAATGTGATACTGTGCTGTGTATGGGCTAATGAGCCTTATATTCCCTGAGTAGTGATTGGAAGTGTTAGTGGCAGGTTAGTAGGAAGCATGCATATCAATGGCGGGAGCAAATGAAATGAGAACAGGAACCCAGAGTCTAAATTATATTTTATATGTGCTTTCTTTTATTTTTCCTTTGTTTTTCTTTTGTTTTTATAAAAGTCAACCAAGTAAAAAAGAAGAAGAAAGAAAAAAAGAAGGAAAGAGAGAAATGAATAATTAGAATTACGATAATGATAATCAGGAGAACTGAGAGTCACTCAAAGTTCTTGATTACAGGATACAATGTTGAGACGCAAGGTTCTCATGGCTGCAAAAAGAAATATGAGTCACTACGTGGGCTGATGCATGCCAATTTTAAAGTGATTCAAAGTTCAAATTATAATTTCAGAAGGAAAGAACAATCCATCAATGTCTTCAAACAACCGATCAAAATATTGCGATTAAACCAAGAAGAAAAACAATTTCTTCAGCAACCTTTTTCCTGATTGTATATCCAGATAGATAAAGTCCTCAGATGTTTGATTCTGAAATACATAACAACATAGTGACTTCCTTGAATATGTTGGATAGCCGATGCTAAAGTAATATGGCTTTAGGCCTTCCATAGATACATCAGATTCACGATGCTTGAATAATATGGCCCTCTGCCTTCCTTGGGTATTTTTTGGGCCTGTGGTGCAGTGGATAGAGGCAATGAGTCTCTATGGTTCCAGGTGAGCATTGTCTGAAGATAACGGTTGCAATCCTACCCAAAGCAGGCCAGAGGATTAGTTGGGCAAAATGTGATGAGACAGCAACAACTATGGAAGGCAGTAATTATTGAGAATACAGTTACGAGACTCAGCATTCCTATGCCCTCGTGGTTAACCACCTGAAGAAGGCCAGAGGATAAGTTGGCCGAAACATGGTGAAACAACAACTATGAAGATGAGGATAACAGTCCCCAAATAAATAAATACATATCAGTCTTACTTGAATAAAGGATGAAAACAAAGAACATGCAATAAAAATTCAATATAAAACTGTCTTCTATAAAATGTCTCTTTAAAGGTCTTTCTTTTCCATCTTTTTCCCCGATATTTACTTCTTTTAAATATAAGTCACTAATTTTCTTTCTTTAACCTTTAAGGTTAAACACTGTTTTTTCCTTCTCCTGCAAAGCTAATTTTTTTCTTTAAAATAGTTTTGTGTCTGACTTTCTCCTCTTGACAAAATGTCTTTTTTTTCTTGAAAAAAGTCTTCTCCTCTTCAGTAGGGAAGTTCCCTATTATTTGCTGGTCACTTCTAAAAGCTGCTGATTAAATCTTCTAGTTAACCCGATCAGGTTAACCCCAAATACATTAGGGTTTTCTCGCCCTAATCAGGCAAGAAGGGTTGACCCCCTTTCCACTATCCCTACACTGCTTAGTGAATGATTGGTTAAGAAATAAAATTTCCGAAATACTAAAGACTTCCTGTTTTGACTTTTGTGGTTTTGTACTGCTTTTAATTAATTTATTTGTTAAATTGTAAGGTGAAAATACAGAATATTATTTTTGTAATGGAAATTGCTCGAAACAAGGCGTGAAGCCATTTGATGTTAGAAGCTAACAAGAACAAAAGATAATTATTGCAAAAACAGATGATACGTATTGACTTTTGTGTTAAAAAGACCAAAATTATAGGTAGGAGGAAAACAGTCAGCTGGAAGAGAGTTCCACAAACTTGTAGCTTTTGGAAAGGTTATGCGTTCATATCACGTCAGCATCACCATTTGTTAGGAAGTTTTATGCATGAGTGCACAAGACCCCTCAAGAAAGATTAATAAACACAAAAGCACAGCATAATTAAACAACATCTCTTTTTATGACAAAATAACGAAAAGGTTTATTTTGAAATAAGGACTGTGTCTGAGATGAAAGAAAAGAAAAGGAACAGAAAGTTCTCAGGTGTTCTGCTGTCAGGAAGAAGAAACTTGAAGTGTCCCCAGGTTGTCCAATGGAGGTCTTCAGTGGAGTAGTCATAGCCTGGGGGGATTCAGTGGACAGAGAGTGAGAGAAGAGAGGACTCTGTTCTTTTGTGGTCTGAGCTCCTCTACTGGCTGCTGGATCATTCCTAATGAGGGTAAATAGTCCCTTAAGGGACATATAGGATTAATGCTCCCTGGTAGCTGTCTGGTCAGTGTGTGGCCGCACCAGTCAGCAAGGGGGCATTAATCCATGAAAAAATAGTCTGTTATGGTAACTGCTACAAGCAACTGGAATAGGAAACTGTGTTACAGTGAGATATCAAAACAGTTAATTGATGGAGACCACTAGACCAACAAGTCAAACGAGCTGGAACAAAGGAAGCAGTGAATAAAACGAACAATTCTGAAGAAGACATACCATAATAGTATTTATAAAATAGACTGAGACAAGCTTCATCACGTCTGTGAGAGAGAGAGGAAGAGGTTGCAGAGAAGAAGATAGAGTGGGGCCAAACAAATTACAGATACATTTCTGCACGTTATCAGGAACACTCAGATGGAACAGAGATTCATCAGCTCAAATATGACAACAGTACTCCATACATGGTCTGACAGTAGATTTGTAGAGATACAGAATAGCCTTAGGTATGAGAACGTGTTTAGAGCGATAGAGAATCAGTTTTACGAGAAGCAGAAAAAGCAATGGATCTGATATATGAACTCCAAGAAAAATTTGATAGAAAAGAAAGACCAAGGTGTTTCAAAGTCAATTTCTCATGGAGAGTACAGTCAACCACGAGAATCTCAGGAAAAAAAGGGCTAGACATGATTGAACAAAACAAAGTCTTAACAGGATTAAACAAAACAGGCCATTTCTTACCCTAATCCATAAACTGAACCCAGGGCAACTTCTAGACTAGCTTTTTTTTTTTTTTTTTACATGGGGGGTCACCACTTATCAAGGCCCGGAGGCCACTCAGCGATAAGGGTTATTGCATGTACAGTAATCAATGAGATAGTATTGTAGTAATCATTAGTATTGGAGATTTGATAGAGTGTCTTACTTAAGGGGGCGGTTTGTCAGGAATTTGTTTATGTTGGACTTGAAAACATCCAAGTTGTAGTCAGATGGGAAACAGGCAAACGGAAGAGAGTTCCACAGTCGTGCACTTCTGAGAAAGAAGCTCTGCTCATGGAATCTATGTTTGGATTTAGGAACAGATAAAAAGTGGGGAAAATTATTGACAGTAGTTTCAGCCAGACGGGTGTTTCTCGTGAAAGATTGGCGAGGGGGGACGAGAGATTGGAGCTGAGACGAGCACTTGCTATGGAAATAATAATAAAACAAAGACAGGCTCGCAACGTTTCTTCTGTGGGAGAGAGGCTGCAGGGAAGAGAAAAGGGCATCCCCTACTAAACCACAAAGTCTATTTTGTACTCTGTCAAGGCAGGATAGGCTGTTTTTAGCAGCTCCTGCCCAGATGTGGCAGCAGTACTTCATCCTTGGACGTACTTGGCTTTTATACAGATGTGGCAGCATTACTCCATCCTTTTATACAGATGTGGCAGCAGTACTCCATCCTTGGACGTACTTGGCTTTTATACAGATAGAGAATTGCATTAGTAGTGAGATATCTTCTGGAGCGGTAGAAGGATCCCACCATTTTCCCAGCATCCTTGGCAACAGACCTGATGTACTTGTTCCATTTCAGATCAGGAGTAAAGGTCAAACCCAGAAGCTTGTCAAAACATGGAGCCTCCCCAAGACGGGAGCCATCCATTTCAATTGATGCTAGATGGGGATCAGAGCGTATACTTCAAGTTAACCCCCTGTCACTCCTAATGTTAAAAATGGCTTTCTAAATAATCTTCTGCAGTCTACTGACAGTACTGAAATAATAATGCTATAATTCTTAACATGAAGAGGGAGGGCTTTGTTAACTATTTTGTACTTTCATCTAATAATTTAATTTGAGAAAAATTGGGGAAACTGAAACTCCGGCCTGAAGTTATGTTACAGATGATACCAGGGACTAAATGATTACACCAAGATCCCTTCCATCATCGGTTTTATTCAGAGTGCAGCAGCTACAGTCATTGTACCTTATGGTGTATAAATGTTTGTGATTATTAATACTTATATGCATTGTTGTACATTTCTCAGAATGGAACTGCATAAATATGATGTTCAATCAGAACTGGACGAATTAATCTTTTTTTTTTTTTTAGGAGAGAGTGTTTAATGTATTCACAATCAATTCTAGTTTTCAAACATCATTTTATGCAAAAAATTACATGAAATCATAAACTTGCTTCACATGAATTCACATTTATGAAGCCGAAAAGTGATATAACTCTGATCTCCATTTCAGGTTACTTTAACTTTTAGGTAGCAGCGCCAGTTCTAAAAGTGAACATTAAGTGAACTTTCAGACAGGATTCGACTTCAGTATAAATTAATGGTAAGAAGAAGCCATTACATCATTATAACACTGTGCGAGAATCACAGCATGTGTATTGTTTGTTAGTTAGTAAAACCTATATCAACAGTATACCAGTCTCTTCTCCCTTTCCAAATATCTTTTCACTTACTACAATTTTATTAACTAACAAAGAAAAAAAGAGAAAAAAGAAATGGAAAGATTGATGTTGAACCTACTGCTTCAAACTCAGAAAAACTACGTAAGTACTGGAAACTGACTTTCAGAAACTACTTAACTATTATCAACAACGGCAAAATTGAAAACAATCTCCAAAACTTCTTTGCCTTAATTAACACCATTTCAGCCGCAGTCTATGAGATAAGGAGTGATGCCAGAGACTACAATAGCGTGATAGAAGCCCTTGACACTGCTTATATTAAGCTGGTAAACTTTATGTACAATAGACACCAACTACTTACAAACAAAAACTAACTGGCACAAACTATTGATGTTTTCATGCAACAGTATTCGCAAAGACATGTAATTTTCAAGCTGTAACCACCAAAGAAAACAAAAAACAGTACATATGAGACGCTTTTATCAGTGGCATCTCCTCTTTCTCAATTCGACAACACTTGCTTGAGAATCCCTTCCTAACACTCCAAGAAGCCTATGCAATGGCTAGATTGCTGGAACAAACGGAAAACATTCAGAAAGCTATGATAACAACCATAACATAACTGCTGTTGTAATTCCTTTGGGAGACACCCACTTAGCCTCTATAAAGGAAAATGCCCAACCTAAAAGAGTTTTCTTCTGTGGGAACTCATGGCATCCACAACTGCTATGCGTGGCACAGAATGTCGAGTGTAGGAAATGTAAAAAAAATGGATATTGGGTTAAGGTATGTAAATCCTCCTCATCTTCTGCTGCTGCTGCTGCTGCATTATATGATCCTGACTCAAGCTCACCTACTCTAGCATGACTTGAAACAGAAGCAAAAAAATTACATTCATTAAATATAAAATAAATGGGCATGTTAGAAATGTGATGGTAGATTCTGGTATTGTGGGAATATTTGTCAGCAGAAAAAAAATCTAAAGCTCGTTACATAAAAAAAACTATAGCTCTGGCAGACCCTAAACAATACGCTAAAATTATTGACAAAACTATTGTAGATATTGTGCTAAAAATAATACCCATCCTGACATGAGAGTAGAAGTGATGAAGGATCTCTTTATCGCCATAATTATCAGGAAAGACACCCTAAAAAAGTACAAAAGAGTGACTCTGAAATTGGACGATCCTGGGGATGAACTTGTTATTGGAGCTATTAACAAGAATATTTCTTTTCCATCTATAAACATTTCTTCCTCTCCTCTCTTTTCTCACCTTTCCCCACATAAACTCCTATTGCCATCAAATCACACTATTGTTGACAACAAGTTCATAACAGGGGAAACTGCTAGGATGTTGAGAGAAAGCATAATAGAGCCCTCTTTGTCTCCTTGGCAAGCTCAAGTACTGGTGACCTCTAACAAAAACCACAAAAAAAGAATGGTCATTGACTACATTGATAATATAAACAGATTTATGGAACTGGATGTCTATCCTATGCCTAACACTAGTAAAATGATTGCCAACATAGCGCAGTCTTTACAACATTCGACCTGAAATCCATATATCACCAAATGCCAATAAGTCAGACTGATCAGAAATACACTGTCTTTGAAGTAAGTGGCAAATTTACTCGTCTCCCTTTTGGCGTTGCTAATGGAGTAAACGCATTCCAAAGATGTATCAATGACTTCATAGATAAGGAAAACTTAATGGATATTTTCATGTACGTAGACAACGTCACAATATGTAGGAAAAATCAAAAAGAGCATGACCCCAACCTTCAAAGATTCTATGATGTAACATCACACTGAATGAAAGCAAGAGCATCATTTCAGCTACCACTATCACTCTACTTAGATACACTATACAAAGCAACCAAATTATTTCTGACTACCAAAGTCTGAGACCACTTCTCAAAATGCCACCATCTCTAAATCTCGTGTCTCACAAATGAGTAGTTGGAAGGTTTTCATACTATAGTAAGTTTATTCAAAATTACTCTGACAAAATACTATTGCTCAACCACAACAAGAACTTTCTACTGCCCCAATCTGTTTTAAACTCTTTAGACATTGAAAAATGACTTAAAAAATATTACTCTAATAACGGTTGATCCTGATAAAGAATTTGGAGTAGAGACGGATGCAAGTAATTATTACATAGCTTCTACATTAAATCGACAAGGTTGACCCATTGCATTCTTTTCACGGACACTGAACCCAAACAGAATCAAACATCATACTGCCAAAAAGGTAGAGGCTGCGATTGTCAAAGCTCTTCAAAAATAGAACCACTTCCTACTTGGCAAAAATTTCAAAGTCATTACGGATCAAAAGGGCATATTTTATGTTCAACAACAGTACTAAATCTAAAATTAAAGACGACAAAACATGTTGTTGGTGTGTTGAACTGTCACAGTTCAAATTCAGTATTGTCTACTGTCAGGGAACAGAAAATGCAGCTGCTGACATATTCTCTTGCATTTCAGCTCTGACTCACACTTTGAAAGACCTTCGTGATTTGCATATTCGATTATGCCATCCTGGTGTTACACAGCTCTGCTACTTTATCAGAACAAGGAATCTCCCACTCTCTTTATACCAAATAAAAAGCATAACCAACTCCTGCTGCTTCTGTCAGTATCTAAAGCCCAGATTTGTCAGTAGTAAAAAGGGAACACTCATAAAAAGTATGAAGGCCTGCAAGCAACATTATCTTTAGATACATAAGTGATGTGCCCTCTATAGTATCAGACCTGACGGAATGGTTAATTGTAGGTATAGACCGTTTCATACCCTCGAAAAAGTTCCAGCAAAAACCTAACAGCCAGCCATGGTTTTCTCCAGAATGTGCTGCTTCTATTGCACACAGAAATCACTTTTTCCACTGCTTCCAACGTAATAGATGTATGGAAACTAAAGCCGCTTTCAGGACTGCCAGCAACCATTGTAAGAAAGTAATAAAGAACGCAAGAGAGTAATATGCTCAGTCCGTCAAGTCCAAAGTAGCTGAGCAGCAGCTTGGTTCCCACCAGTTTTGGCAAATAGCAAACAGAATCCTGAACAGAAGCGTGTGCTCTATCCCAACTATCATCAATGGACCCGAGTTAATCTCATCAGCATCAGACAAAGCCAAACTCTTTACCAACAACTTAGCAACTAATTCTACCCTTTGCGACCAAGGCCGCCAACCCCCAATATTTCCTCCTGTATCAGAAAACACACTATGTAATATACAAATATCTGCACGTGATGTTGCCAAGCTAATCAAAAACCTTGACTCCAGTAAAGCAACCGGTCCTGACGGTATTCCAATTATAGTACTCAAAAAACTTCAACCTGAACTAGCGCCCATACTTACAAAACTGTTTAAACGTTGTCTTAAGGAGAATTGCTTCCCATCACCCTGGAAAATCTCATCAGTATGCCCTGTATTTAAGAATTCAGGTGATCGCTCATCCCCCTCTCAAAACAGGTCAATAAGTCTCCTGTGCATCATGAGTAAGTTGCTGGAATCTGTGTTAAATACAGAAATAATCAACCATCTCAGCAAAAATAACCTTCTTAGTGACACACAATATAGTTTCCGTTCTGCTAGATTTACAGCAAATGTGCTTACAGTTATATCTCATAGGATTAGCGAATCTCTCGACAGAGGCAACCTTTCTAGGGCAATTGCTCTTGACATATCTAAGGCCTTTGGTAGGGTATGGCATGAAGATTTACTTCACAAGATGGTATAGCTGGAAATGTCTTCTCAATTATTAAATCATTTCTTTCTGACAGATTCATAAGAGTAGTAGTTGATGGACAAAAATCGGAAGCTCACAGTAGTAATGCTGGAGTTCCTCAGGGGTCTATCCTAGCCCCAATTTTTTCCTGATCTACATTAATGATCTTCCAAATCACATCCTTACATCATTTGTAGACATTTATGCTGATGACACTACCATCTATGGTAGCACATCTAAGTTTCTAAATGACTAAGTTCTCTCTGATTCTCTCTCCTCTGATCTTGAGCACGTGGTACAATGGGGAAAGGAGTGGTTGGCTACTTTTAATGCATCTAAAACCAAGCTTCTCTCTTTACATCATCAACGTTCTGATCCCCATCTGGCATCAGTTGAAATGAATGGCTCTCGTCTTCAGGAGGCCTCAAGTTTTGACAAGCTTCTGGGCTTGACCTTTACTCCTGATCTTAAATGGAACAGGTACATCAAATCTGTTGCCAAGGCCGCTGGAAAAATGGTGAGATCCTTCTATCGATCCAGTAGATATCTCACTGCTGATGCAATTCTCTATCTATATAAGAGCCAGGTACGTCCAAGGATGGAATACTGTTGCCACATCTGGGCAGGAGCTGCTAGAAAGGACTTGTCCTGCCTTGATAGGTTTCAAAATAGACTTTGTAGCCTTGTAGAAGGTATCCTTTTCTCTTCCCTGCAACCTCTTTCTCACAGAAGAGATGTTGCGAGTTTGTCTCTGCTGTATCGTTATTTTCATGGCAAGTGCTCGACTGAACTTCAATCTATGGTCCCCCCTCACCAAACTTTCACAAGAAACACTCGTCTAGCTGAAAACACTATCAATAATTCCCCCCACTCTTTATCTGTGCCTAAACCTAAACGTAGATTCCATGAAAAAAGCTTCTTTCTTAGAACTGCACACCTGTGCAATTGTCTTTTGTTTTCCTGCTTTCCGGCTGACTACAATATGGTTGTCTTCAAGTCTAACGTAAACAAGTTCTTGATGAGCCGTCCCACTTGTTAACAAATTTACCGAATTTCCATTACTAACGATTACTATATTGTCCAATTTCTACTGTATACTCTTTAACCCTTATCCTCGAGTGGCCTCTTGGCCTTGATAATGTGGTGATGTCTATGTAAAAAAAAAAAAGTGTTAATGGAAGACGTTTAAATAATTTTATATTATTATCTCTCGTCTGTGTAGTTCGTTAATAAAAATCTATTTGTTTTATAATGTAAATATGAAAACCCGATAGCAACAACAAAAAAAGTTACTTCCATTAACCATTATAGCGCCAATGCTTATCTATAGAAATTGACACAGAAAATAGTAAACACACGAAATGATGACGTTGCTGCTATTGTGCAAAACGCTGACGTTTACATAAAGCTGTGGAAGTTCCTACTGTACCACATTTAAATTTGGCACAGATTTCTGGATATTAAGACACTTTTTTCCAATATATTACTTAATAAATATCAGTGGCGCTGTGGCGCTCGCCATTCTTAACATGGGGGGGAGGAGAATGTTTTCTAACACGTATGCGCAGTAGTATTTTCAATGGGGGGGGGAATGGCCTCTGGTAAAAAAAAAAATAATGGATTATATTGGATAATAAGTCTTAATATCTGCCTCAAAGTTAGATGTGATTTTCATTTTCAGCATACTCGAAAACTTTACAGTCGTCAATTTAATGGCGGATGCTGAAAAGAAAGTAAAAAAAAAAAAAAAAGAAAAAGAAATACCAAATTAATATTTGCAATCAATTTAATTTTATTTTAACGAAAACATGATTTTTAAGCATGAATAATTATTTTAAGAAATAACTTTAATAATTATTTAATAAATAATACGAAAATGAAACTAAAAAGACTTGTATATAATGGTCTGGAGATATAGTTTGTTAGAATAAAATAAAATAATTTTAACATTTGTACTTTGACTTTCAAGATGGCGACTCAAACTAATAATTATTGCTCTCAACTTTTTTGTACTTCGTAAAAATGGTGGAGAAATATTTTTAAGAAACAATCATATATGTTCGTTGTTTTGGTTTAAAAATTTCGTTTACAGATAAAATTTGATTGCGAGATAACAAACAACAACATATGAACTTTGATAAAAAAAATTTTTTTTTTAAAATCCTCTCCTTTTTCTTCCGTATCATTTGACTCTTTTTTGGAGACCAGATTACATTTTACAAAGGTATTCTACATTTTTTAAATTATTTTATTTTTAATTTTCATACAATCATGTTACATGATGCTTTTTTGCAGGTCTGCTGGCTGGTGACGTGAGATATCGGCTTTACTTTCAGCAACTGAAAGTCAGCCACACAAAATGAAAACAAACTTGTCAAAAACAAAAAACAAAAAACACGTACACAGAAAAATATTTTTTTTTTTTTTGTCCCCACATTTTTTACAGCGGATTATTCAAATGGAGTTTAATTTAAGAATCAAGGTTTATTGTTTATTTCCGGTTATCCTGGGAGAAGATTTCGTTGTATGGAAGAACAAAGCGTACATAATTTACTATTATTATAAAGCATAATGGAAGAAGAACCGTCCCGGTGCGAGTTAAAACCGGTGTAAGGTAAAATTCTTACATAGGCCTAAAAATGTTTCGCCATTAGACAACGACGAGACCGGGTTGCATTGTTTTAGTTAAAATAAATAATAATATCACGGTAAATGTTATTTTGGGTTTGTATTACTGTACACATAGATTCGAAAAAGTTGTCAAAAAACAAATGCATAACAAATAAATATTATCAAAGGCAAGATAAGTTACTTTTCTACCAAACTGGATACATTTTTTTGTGTTTTTATTCAATGTAACATGTTCATTCAGCTCCAAAAAACATGCAGTGTTTACCGATGTATTCGAAAATTCAAAATGGCGCCCGACACTCTCCTTAACATGGTAAGTTTGGGAAAAGGTGTTATAAATAATAAACTAAACAAAATACCATTTAAAAAAAAAACACCGAATATGTCAACTTATGGCACGGTAACATATATTGAGCGAATTTCTAACAGTATTTTGTCTAGCGCCTCTGAGGGAGTTTTTGGGCAGCCCCATCAGCATTCCTGGCAAGGGCGCCTCAGGCGATTAGGAATAAACTAACCCATTCTCAAAGAGAGAAAGCAAGGCCTGGGAGGATGGAAATCCTAGAACTGTACATAACTTTACTCCTATTGCAAAATCAACAGGAACTGGATCATTATAGGAATGTTCTAATCTCTGTTGAGGTATATATTTAAAATAATATTGGCTATCTTTTTTGATTATCCTTTGTATCTAGATTGGTGACTGTTTGGCGTTGTATGTACAACCTGGTCCTATGGTGGCTTGCAAAGAAAGAACTGATACCAACCAACAAATACAACAAAATACTGGACTTTTCATTGTTATCAGTCTCGAGCAAACAATGACAAATAAATTACTGATTGAATTTGGTGTGTGTGTGTGGGGGGGCTGATGGGTATTCAGTTCTCTGCTACTGCAAGAATTCTGACACCAGGGTTGGAAAGTGGGATTGAGAAGTCAGCGCCCTGGAAGAGGGGGCACTATGACCTGCAAAAAGTGCCTGGGCAGGCCCATCAGCATTTTCTGGTGAGAGCGCGTCAGGCGATTAGCAATAAACTAACCCCTTCTCAAAGAGAAAAGGCAAAGCCGAGGAGGGTGGACCTCCTAGAACTGCACGAAACTTAGCTCCTACTGCAAAATCAATAGAAACTGGATGATTACAAGAATGGTCTAATCTCTGTTGATTTTGGGGTCTGAGACTAAACTAAAATTGCATCATTTGATAAATTTTAGTTTTTCTTGTCATTATTTTTCTGCTCAGTCATTTTTTGTAATTTTTGTAATTTTTTTCTAATTTCAACATAACGTGTAATTACTTAAAATGCATTTTTTTATATATGTATATCTAATTATGATGCAGAAACATTGATGAGTCTTTGCCTTCTGACTGTAAGAAATATCTTTGGCTGGTTGCCTCACAAGCAACCAGATGTACTTATTTTTACATCTGGTCTTCAAAAATAGTAATCCATTTTGTTGTCAGTAGCAGTAATAGTAGTAGCAGTAATAGTAGTAGCAGTAATAGTAGTAGCAGTAATAGTGTAACGTTGTACACAGAGCCAACACACATTGTATGCATTAGTTGCAAAGTGGACAAAGAATAGAAAAGAACTTCAACTCTCTCTTTTTTATGGTCTTTTTTTTTCTTTATTGGAAACGTCATCTTGCATGCATTTGCATTTGCAATTCGCAATATGTTACAATAGTGCCATGGCTTTCCCTGTGTGTAAGTGATTTCTTTCTTTATAACACTAGCAGTTCAGCCCGGCTTTGCTCGGGCCCTATGTTCTGTTCATAACTTTATGTGCATATGTATATATATATAGTGCCGGCAAAAAGAAAGTCCGCACTTGTAATGGCTCAAATTAAATTAAAATGTTTGACTCATGTCCAAGTAACTTACATCTAAAATTCCAAGTGTTTAGAACCAGAATTGGCAGAGGAGTTTAGTAGAGTCTGCAAAGGTCAACTCTGTAAACTTTGACCTTTTGCCAGCTAAATTTTCGCTCAAAAACTGATTAAAAAGCTTGCTGCATGTCTGAATACCTTTTATGTAAAATTTCAAATGTTTAGATCCAAAATTGGCTTAATAGTTTGCTAGAAACCACAAAGGTAAAATCTTATCAACTTTGACCCCTTGAAAGCCAAATTTTCAGTAAAAAAATGATTAAAGAGCTTGCCCTATGTTTGAATACACTTTATGTAAAATTTCGAATGTTTAGACCAAAAATTGGCCGAGTAATTTGGTAGAGACCGCAGAGGTCAATTTTTAAAAAACTTTGACACCAATTATGACCCCTTAACATTTATTGTTTTGGGTTCAAATCAAATAAGAGCCAAATGAATCATCAGATTATATTTTATGTTTCATGTGATGTTACTCCCTTTGAAAACGTTAACCATAATTTCTACTAGAAAGTTATTTTTCTTACTAATGAGTTACTGTTTGTACAGGCCAAAAACCACTTGAGGATAAATGTTAATGAAATGGATGGATTGTCGATTTACTGATGCATATTATGAGAGGATTGGAACTACTAAATGGAATGAATAAAATTTGATAGCTAATGAAGACGGTTTTGACAAGTGTTTATTAACATTAGATTTGAAGAAGACCATATTGTAGTCCCCAGGGAAATAATCTTGTGGCAACGTGTTCTATAGATGAGAAATTTTTTGAAAAAAAACTATTCATAGAAATTTTGTCTGATGTTAGACACACGGTAGGAAAAAAGCAATATTCTTTGCAGTGGTGGTATAGAGACGAGTTCTTGTTAAATATAATAAATATTTAATTTATGATCAAGTATTTGTTGGTATCAAATTTGAAGATGGCCACATTATAGTTTGGAGGGAAGCAGTCCCACAGTAGTTTGTTTCTGTTCATGGACATTCTGCCTCATGCTGAATGTTACGGAGTGCCTGCTGACCATTGCCACATATGTAAACAAAAGCATGCCATCAGCTGAAACATGACACTCCCGGAAATATGCCACGACCACACGTGCTAAAAATAGCAACAACCTTTTTTTTTTAACAACAAAGAAAAAACACATAACTCAAATTTTTCGCGATGAAACAAAATAACTACCTTTTTATTTTTAGACAGAGATTTAACTAAATACTGGCAATAAACACCACATATATTTTTGCCAGTAAGAAATCCAACCTGAAATGAATGATAGTCATTTGTTGTTTAGCGACACCATCACTAGCTGTGGAGCCTGTAACACAAACAGCTCTCCATAAAGTCAGCAGCTTTTACAGCAAATCCTTGAGTTCAGCCAGAAGTTAGGAGCACTTCCATCTCAACTTGATGCTCGTCAAGTTGAGATGAATCCAGTCGCCATGGAAACCAGCTTACTCCTGCAGCTTTCTGCTCATTGCTGCAACTTCAAGCACATCCAGCTTACTTCTGCAGCGACTCCAGCTCATTCCAGCAGCACTGCCAGTTCCAGTGCCCACTGTTGTCCTGCTCCCAGTTCCAGTGCCCACTGATGTCCTGCTCCCAGTTCCAGTGCCCACTGTTGTCCTGCTCCCAGTTCCAGTGCCCACTGTTGTCCTGCTCCCAGTTCCAGTGCCCACTGTTGTCCTGCTCCCAGTTCCAGTGCCCACTGTTGTCCTGCTCCCAGTTCCAGTGCCCACTGTTGTCCTGCTCCCAGTTCCAGTGCCCACTGTTGTCCTGCTCCCAGTTCCAGTGCCCACTGATGTCCTGCTCCCAGTTCCAGTGCCCACTGTCGTCCTGCTCCCAGTTCCAGTGCCCACTGTCTTCCTGCTCCCAGTTCCAGTGCCCACTGTTGTCCTGCTCCCAGTTCCAGTGCCCACTGTTGTCCTGCTCCCAGTTCCAGTGCCCACTGACGTCTGGTTACCAGTCTCAGCATCAGATCCTGTCTATATGACTTGGACCAATCTGAGGCATGTCATCCCACTTTATAGACATAATACTTTCAACACCGCAAGATGCCTATTCTTGCTCTGGCTGATTCTGATATACATTGCCATACATTTTACCTTTTTCTTGGTAAACAATAAACATGATACACATTGTCTTTAACCAAACATTTGTGTTTGTCATTCTTCTTTATGTCACTTTCTTCGCCTTGGGTTTACTTTATTAGTTGTACAGTCGATTGGCACTGTCACACCTTTCAACCCTCTGCAACATGGAGAAAGAAAGGAAGTTCTTTTCAATTGTGGCATAAAGGCAGGTTTTTGCTGTGAATGTGTAGCAAGGAAAAATCAGTAATTGGAGCTCAGTTGAGCACGTTACATGGAAATAATGATAGGGTAGCGAAATGTCCTTTCTATAAGAAAGGAAGCTGTAAATAATAGAAGAAATCATCCGTTAGTACATTGTGAAGTTGATTTTGTAACTCTGTTTGTAGAGATGGTAAGTGTAATCTTTGTTAAAAGTTCGTTTTTTTCTTATCGCTTTAGAAAGTAGGTCAAGAGCTTGATTGAAGAGAAACATTTGCTTTTGATTTCTGACGATCAAACAAAGGTAATACTTTTTAAATGTTGTGATATTTACTTCTTTTGATACTTTTGTTTATTCTAATTTTTTCATTTCTTAAAAACAAACTTATCTTTGATCCATTTTTGTAAATTACCCCAAATAACTTGGTTGACACATTACAAAAAAAAAAAAAAGAAAATTCTTAAGGAAAAGAAACAAACAAAAAAATTGTTTGATTGACGGTGGTGTCTGTTGGGAGTATTGTGAGAGGAAATGATCATTTTGTTGCATCAGGCATGTCTGAATGTATCTAACTTGAACAAGAAAATGGATATTATTAGTTCAAAGGAAAACACCAATGTTTTCTCTACAATAATATATTTATTTAACTGAAACAAGAATACAGTGAGTTATTTAGCAGGCAATATATAATGTAATATAATTCCAGTTGGTCTCCAGTTTATTGCAGTACATTGTAGCTATGATGATTACAAGGTCAGAAAGAGAAAATAGATCTCTCATAAAGGATTGCTTAATTTTAATTAAACTATTGTTTTTAAATAACAAAACTATTATCATAGTCCGACTAACATGGTACAAGGATAAAATATGAAAATTGGCTGGTCAGAATCAAATTTTGATGTGTCAGCTTAAATGCTATTAAGGTGTAACTTTTAAAATCATACAACTTTATATGTCAGTATATCTTATTATGGAATTTTTTTGATGAGGATTAATAATCTATATATTAATAAGATAGCGTGTGTGTTATTTATTTTGTGTGTCATGCTTACATCTGAGTGACTGTCATTTGCCATGGACTTCCATTTCTTATAATAAATAATTTTACCAAGAATTCTTCATAAGTTTTGGTTTCAGTCTTGATTATAGCTGAAGGAACTCAAGTTTTATATATATATATATATATATATATATATTTACTTTTGAAATCGTCACTTTATAAAATATAAAAATTGATAGAATATGAACTCTATAATAATATATACGTTTTAGGACAGGTTTAGGGACAGATAAAACACAGATTCTATTATAGATTGTATAGATATCAATAAATAATCTCAAGATACGATTTGGAAGATCGTTTATGAAAATCAGGAAGGTCAATGGGGAGGGGTGTCACTGATCCATGCTTGATTCAAATCTTTAAACACATTGGATCATACATTTTCTCTTCAAAATATATTAAAATTGTGAACTTGTTTTCTTTCAGATCAATGGCTCTCAAGGGAATCAACGTGTTAGAATTTGCTGGACTGGCTCCTGCACCTTTCTGTGGTCTTATCTTGGCTGATTTTGGGGCCAGAGTGGTACGAATTGATCGGGTAAGTAGCAGCAAATTTTCTACTCTTAAAGACATATCTTATTTTAATGGTGATTTAACTGCAATGACATCAAATTTCTCAAAGATAAAAAAATTAATTTCAGCATTATTACTGTTGAATCCCTATTTACTTGCCTCCCCACGAGGGCAAAGTTAGACACAAGGCTGTTTTTTAATGTGGGAAAATTTCAGCTCCTTAAAAAAGGGCATTCTAGATTGGAACAAAAATAAAAATTGTAACGTTTTTCCAGGAACCAACACATTGTCGCCTCAGTCGCAAAGTAGACAAAGAATAGAAAAGAACTTCAACTCCTTTTTTATTTGTAACAACAACATTTATTTCCTCATTTTTACGTCCGTAACAACACCCATGTCTGGAACGTGATCTTGAACATTATTCCTGTCTTTAACATGATCTCTTTTTCAAGTTTTTCTTTTTCTTTACCGGTGATGTTATTTTACATTCATTTGCATATGTGCGTCCATGCTATATTATAAAATTGCCCCAGTCTAAAAGGACTTTACTGATTGACTGAGAACAGAATAGATTATGTGTAACATTAAAACAGATACTACACTTTGTTCCCAGTTTATGTTATAAAATAAAAAAATTAAAGTATTGTGGCATTTTTGTGCATTATAAACTTGCACATATAAACTCAATATGCAATTCTGTTTAGCCAATTATTTCTGTGGAATATTGGGCCCAGGTTTTAAAAAAATATTTTATTTTGAATCAGTTTTATTGACTGCATAATTAATCTTGATTAATATTTTATTTTTGTTTATTACTATAAAAGGAGGTAGGAGTTTTTCCCCATAAACAGAAATCTTCCTGCTGTCACTCATTAACATCTGGAAAATATTTAATGTAAATCATTTTGGACAGAAGTAGGGGAAAAAGGACCCTGACTAGCTTTACTTAGAAAAGAACAGAGTGGTTTTGTATGTGTAAGAAAAAAAATGTGGTTGACAAAGAGGAGGCAACTCTAATAAAGTTCGACAGGGGGATTATCTCCATTTTATTATTGAAATTTTAAAGAGTGGTTGTATTTTTTTCTCACACATACAAAACCACATAGCCAAAAAACAAAAAAAAACAATTCCAAGAATACGAAACCATCTACGGAGCTAGTAACTTTTCTCCTTTCTTTTCCAAGGTAACGACCAACATGCCTGACAAAGGTTGAAGGCTACACTGACCTAAACGTTGCACAAATAACACTCAAGATGAAAACAATAGTCTGATCAAAACAAGTAATGTGCTAAAGATATTATTTTAAAATATCTTTAGTTCCAAGGTTGTAGGTTACACCGACCGAAACATTTCCCAAATAACACTCAAGATGAGAACAATAGTCCAATGAAAACAAGTAATATAAACAATCAGCCCTCATCTCAAAAATTCAGAACTGTAACATCTTTGGTAGTTTTAAGGTTGAAAGACACACATATGCACACATACACATTATATATATATATATATATATATATATATATATATATATATATATATATATATATATATATATATAATGTGTGTGTGTAAGGAAAATTTTCCCTAAGTAATCTGGAGCAAAAAAAACAATGGATCAAATATTGGAAACATTTTTTGTTCTTTTGTTTAAGAGAGATGGTGTTTGATCAACACTGGTGGGGAGCCATGATTTAACATACTGTTTTGTTTTTAAATCTCTGAAACAGTGTTTCATGGTAAACAACTGATAATCCCTGAAAACTTTAGACTATTGTGAGTTTGAGAAAGCAAGTTGATTCAACATTTGCAGGAAATTAAATGATTTACTGACAAAATAATTTTTTAATGAAGGACTAAAAATTAATTTACAAATTATTTTTTTATATACTTTTCAAAGTTAACAAAGGATTTTTTCATAGGATTTAATCTGATAAACTTATTGTTTTTATGTAGTAGTGCTCAATATCAAATAAAGGTATATTTTAGTATAAATCTTATATAAATAGTTTGGCTAAATATGTTTCGACTACAGCTTTATTCACCTCTTCAGACCATTCCAACAGTGAAGACATGGGAAAATAAGTAAGGAGTGAAAAAATATTTAAATATTTCAAGCCATCCCCAAATAGATTAGGCCATTAACAGAGAAGATTTTGAAACAGTTATTTATTTATTTCATGTATCCACTTATAATATTAGGAGATATATTATGCATCAATTTTAATTATTTACTTAAATAGTGCTCAATACATGAGTAGAGCTATGTAGTAAGTTATGAAATGTGTTACTTAACTGCCATGAATTGAAATTTAAAACAAAATAAAATAATATAGGTATATATGAATTTAGGAAAAAACATTGTATAGAATAGAACGGTTATAAATGCTCATATTTGTTTTTTCTTATTGAACTGCCAAATAAATGCATATATACCTATATTCATTTGGTCTTAAATTTCATTTTATGTTATGCTTCACCCTCAAATGTTGAGCTTCATATATCTTGATAAATCCCTATGTAAAGAATCTCTATCTCTACAGTTATATAAATGCAACTTTTTTTTTGCATGATGTGATCTGTAGGTTCAAACCCTGCACGTAAATTTCTTAATGTTTTTTTTTTTTTGTTAACTGGAAAGAATAATTTTATAAAAGAAACAGTAGGTTCTCTAGATTGCAATGTAGAATAGCATATATTTTGGACTAAGTTACTGCATGGAGGCATGTGAAGCTTCCTCTCTGGTGATTTCATGGATTTTGACGACAATAAATATATAGGAGTGTGAAATATTCGTATCCCGGGCAACGTCGGGTTCCCTGCTAGTCTATCTATATTCTTTAAGCCTATGATATATTTATATAATCCAGGCAGATTGCTTTGCTGTAGCACAGCTTTTCAGTGAGTGAAATCTAAATGCTTATATTAAGCATTTTCAACATCAGAGAGGGATTTTTTTTTTTTTTTTTTTTAATTTTTTATTCACTTTTCACCCCAAACAAGGTACAGTGCCACTTTGAAGCAGGGGGCTACTATCAGGGACTTAATTAGCAGGGTCATTATGAAGGGAGATGAGTAGAAAGATGTTTGTTAACATTACACTTGAACTTCTGCATATCAGTACAGTTGGGAAAGCAGAATCCCGCAAGGGAGTTCCAAAGACCCGAAGTTCTGGGGAAAAAAACTATTGGAGTAAAAGGCTTTCTTGCACCTAGGGATCTCTACTGTAAAGGGATGAGACTTAGTAGCTTGTCGGGTTTGGCGGGGGTAGTTACGTCGGGGAGGTACAAGTGTTATGACTAACGGTCACTAGTAACCTTACTTACCAGATTATTCAACCCAGAATAGGAAGATATATAGTCCACACACACACACACACCAAGAATTACATTTATATATATACATATATACCCCCCCCACACACACATTATTTATGTATGTGTGTGCATACTTACTATTTAAAATTATATCATAATCATTATTGTCAAATGTACAAATAGTAATATAATAATATTTAATGCATATTTTCATAGCAAATGAAGAGATTTTTTTTTCTTCATCTTTTATGCTATTCTTTGACATTTTAGTTCCAAAGTTGAAGATTGGGAAGATTTGAGATTTAATTGTTTTTATTTTTCAGTCCTCACTTTCGATGTTAATTATTTTTGTACTGCTGACTGAAATTTAAATTATTCTTTTTCTGTGATTGAATTCTTAAAAATAATATTTTTTTCTTTAAATATTTAAACGATTGTTGATTAAACATTAAGCAACTGATTTTTAATTCTCCATTTTCTTAAAAGGAAAAGTAATATTTCTGCAACCAAAAAAACAACCCATCAAAATGTCATGCATTGTATGTTAGACTTGACCCATTAAAAAAGTAATTGATGCTATATATCATGCATCACCCATTAAAAAGCACAGATAATTATACAAGGTTATATTTTTGCTTTTCAGATGAATGCTGGTTTTGTTAATGATGTACTTTGTCGTGGGAAGCAGTCTATCAAAATGGATTTGAAGCACCCACAAAGTGCAGGAATTGTAAAAAGAATGTGCACAAAGTTTGATGTACTGATTGACCCTTTTAGACCAGGTAATCTATATAAATAAAACATTAGATGTATGTATGTGTGAGTGTCTGTGGGAAAATATTTAACCAATAAAGTCTTAAACTACTGGTCGCATAGCACTAAAATTAACAGGAAATAGTAATCATACACCAAAGATGGTTTATAACAAATAAAATCTTTGTTTGGATGGATGAATAATGTGTACAGAAACATGTCAGCAAGTTAAAATGCAAAATGTTCATTTCAACTTGATAGCACATTTCTATTACTTTTGTGCATGCGTAAATTCATTCATAGCTTGAAGTGGTTTAATTTCAAATCTTTCTTATCTATTTGTCGACAGCTCAAATGGTAATGAATGTGGCTGGAGTGCTAAATGTTTTGGGTTCGATCCTAGCTGACGGCATCCAAGTTATTATTTTTAAAAAAACTTTTAAAATCTTTACTATATACAAGGTGGAGCAGAAATAACAAGTGTTATTGAAATTGCTATTACTCTGCCCTATATTATTAGAAATATATCATATTCCAAACTTGATTTTATAAAATGGCAAACGTTTTGGAATAAATTGACAAAAAAATTATCTCATTTTCAATAAAATCTTATATTTCATTATTTTTTTAAAGACACCTATTAGCTGTTATTTCTGCCCACCTTGTATATAATATTTGATAGAGAATTGGCTCTGTAATAACAAACACAAAATCTGCATGATTTAAAATATATTTAAGTGTATTTTACGACCGGGCAAGACCAAGCACCCTCCCTTTGAATGCTCTAGTCATCAATAATTCCCATTTCTGAATGTTTTAAACCATATTCTGTAGATTCTTTCATTCAGGCGTTCTTGTCCATAAACTGAGTGAATATTTTCAGTTATTTTGTCTGCAAAGTCACGGTTTTTAAACTCCTAAAGCTCAATACTATTTGAATACTATCTACAGTGAAATTTTAATCATCTTATTCTGTAAAATAAAATCTAATAAATGTAAACGTGTCGAATAATGTGATTCTGGCAGAATACGATTAATATGTCGCTTGCCGAAGTGTGTAAGATGCTGAAATAAAGCATATATATATAACATTCACAGGCAACATGAATTGGAACAATTGCATTGAAGACATTGACAAACGTGCTGCAAAGAAGGTGGGCTCCCTCTACTGTGCTAGAAAATTGTCCACTCCTGAGAATATCCTGTACCTTTACTGAGCCACCCATGCATGGAATATTGTTGCCACATCTGAGCTGGAGCATCTACTACTAGTATCTCCCTATTAGACAGGGTTCAAAAAAGAGTCTTCAATCTAATAAGTTCCATACTATCAACCAAACTCCAACCCCTGTCCCATCGCCCAATGTTTCATCCCTGTGACTGTTTTACAAGTATTTTAATGAAATGCGTTCTGATGAACTCATAGCACTTGTGTCCCCTCGATGTACATACCCTGACTAACCTATCAAGTAGTAAAATCCTACCCTTTTACTATTAAGGTCCTTAGACTGCAGAAAGCATTCTACTCTAATAATTTCTTCCGTTGGACTGCTAGACTTTGGAATTTCCCCCTTGTTTCCTGCTTTCCTAACATGCAGAAGTTTAAATGTACTGTAAACAGACATCTTGCTACTCAACTCTCTACATACTATTGCCAGCACCCTCTAAATGCATCCTTGGATTGCCACAAATAACAGGGACATGCTCAGGGTTGACGAAAACAAAGTTTCTGGCCACGGTTATGGTCTTTGGTGTGATTTCAAGTGAGGGACGCATCATACCACCTCACATCTTCAAAGTTGGCTTGATAGTCAATACCAAAGTGTACCTAGATGTGTTGAAGAGTGTGATGATCCCCTGGTACAATCAGGTGGTCACTGGTAGACCCTGGGTGTGGCAGCAGGACTCTGTGCTAGCCCACAAGTCCAAAGAGACCCATAACACCAAAGCCAACCTGATCGCTGAGTATTCATCAAGCTCCCGCCGGCATTTGTGGAAAAGGTATACTCCCAGTCCCGGACCCGTATTGAGGTGGTGATTGAGGCTGAAATGGGTTACATTGAATAGGTGTCAGCTCTATTACATAATGAAGTTACCTGGTATGATTTTTTTCAATAAAAGTTTTAAAATAAAGCTGTAGTATTGTTTTCTTTAGGGCACCAACTTTATCGTTCCACCCTGTAAATCGGTCATGGTCTAACTTAAAAATTGATTTAATTTTGGGATATCTAGGTCTAAGGTAAAGTTGAAAGTCATATAACCTTAGTTGTATTCATTGTAGAGACTCCATACTTGGCCCATATTACCACCAATGAAGTCCTACATCTTATATGAACTTTTACTTGATCTTAAAAAACTTGATCAAGGTTGTGATTATGATAGAATTTCAACTTTTGATATTTCCAAATTTGATGTATGGATCTAATGCTTTTTGATGACGGTAACCACTATGAAAAAATTTTAGCCTTAATCAGATGAATAACTTTTGAGTTATCAACGTTTCCATTAGTGATGGGACGATTCCAATATTTTTCCCAATTCTGATACAATTACCAATTCCGTCTTAAATTCCCAATTCCGATTCTTTATAAATCTCTAAATATTTAAGAATAAAGCTGTTATTTATTCCTGATTACCATAAAAACGCATGTTAAATGTGCAAATATTTTCTTAAACATAAACATACACTTGTGGGTGATGACTTATAGATTTTAGTTTTAGTGTTAATTTAAAATCAGTAAATATTCATCAGTTTATCATTACTGGTAGCAGTGAAAGATTTTGCTTTAAACAAAATCAAATAAAAAAGACAAAAGAATCGTTTTTTGCATCGGAAATTTCTCTGATATCAATTCTGATACCCCAAAAAGTTCCAATTTTTCTGATTCTTGATTTGATTCTGATTAATTCTTTCAACACTAGTTTCCATGACATAACTTTAAAAATACTTTGTACAGTATGGAAAAGTAAAGCCCATATAAGATATAGGCTTGTTCATATGTTATCAGACGAGGAGTATGCAGTTTCATGACTCACTTCTGTTTTTGTTTTGTTTCTAGGTGTGATGGAAAAATTTGGTTTGGGTCCGCAGAATTTGATGTTAGAAAATCCTCATCTAATTTACACACGATTGTCGGGATTTGGACAAAATGGATTGATGTCAAAAACTGCTGGCCACGACATTAACTTTTTAGCAACCTCAGGTAAATTTTGTTACAAGTTTTTTTTCTTTTATATTTTGTAGCATTATTGCAAACAGTTTTATTTATGTGACTAAGCAAACAAGTCAGTGAACCATCCTCAATCCCAACTTCTTAAAAAATTTGATGACATCCATTGCATGTAAAGAAATTTTATAAGAATGATACAGTGCATGTGTAATATAAGTGTTAAATACAGACTTAGTTCTGATGAGCTCATAGACAGATTAAATCTGAATAATGAAACGATGGTTTCGTTATTGGATTCTTCAGACTATTGTTCTTATCTTGAGTGTCATTTTCACAACGTTTCAGTTGATGTAATATCTGACCTTCTTCAGGTGTATCTTGTTGAGCTCCGGAATTTGGATGGAATTTCGAACAGAAACCTTTATTTACTTCATGGGGTTAGCATGCTTTTGTTCTGTTAACCATGATTGGATAGAGGGCCTAAGTAATTGGCAATTGTATATTTTGGTTGGCCACACTGAGAATTGAATCTTCAACCTCCAGGAGAATATCACTTTTACAATTGATTTTTCCAAGTACTTTAACCACTACACCATAGATCCTTGCAGATGTAGTGGAGAAAGAAGGTTCTTTTTTTATGAGCGTGAGCTTCTCCCAAACTAATTGAGTGGGTAAAGCCTTGCCAACTTTCTTGCAGTGCTAAGAAATAATTTTATATATTATGTATGTAGATTTATTTTTATAGTAATAATCACTGTTAATTAATGCATATTAGGGAATATGTTTTATTGTTGTCGTTACAACCAAGTTTGATTCAAGTTTTAATTTTTTTTCCTCAGCATAGAGAAATGCTTCAGCTAGTATATATTAATATAAAAGTATTTGATAACTATGACCTTAATCACTGGCTGCATACAGCTATTGAATGTTTATTAAGCGAGTTGGACTTCTACATTGAGCTCATTAAGATTGTATCTAAGGATTATCTGATCTGCATAAAGTCCTTGTCATTGATTGCAGCTATCTGTTAACCTGCAGGATTACAGTGTTTTATCACTGTTACCAAGAGCAGCAAGGTTCAGTGGTTATATGCAAAGTCGGAGAAGGTTTGGCCAAGAACATACAAAGGAAACAATATTGGTACTTTCAAGTCATTGATTTGAGATTCCATATCTGTCATTGCTTGTTATATGGAAAGGCAGAGATGACCAGAAGATGCCTTCTGGAGATAGCTGGGTTGTGGTCCTAATACTGCTTGATGCCAAACCTGTCAGGAACCAGAGTTTCAGATGGTATAGTTCTGACACTATTACCTTGCCATCATCTCTATAATGTTGAGAAAGAGTCGAATATTAGAGGAACACAGCTGCTGAAATAAACAATCAGTAACAAACAAAAGATTGTCTATGTGCGCCAAAGACTCTCCTTTGCCACGCCTTTTTTTTTTTTTTATAGAAATCATTCCAGACAAAGCATGAAACCACAATATATGTAAAGAGCTAAAATATTAAAAAAAAAGTACTGCTTCATGTTCAAAAACTGGCCAAATTAGATGGATAGATCTCAACCCTTAATCCTCCCCCTTTGTCAGGAACATTGCTCCTATAATGTGAAGACTAAAGAACAAAATAAGGGAAGCTTGGATTTTTAAAAGGCACAGCTGCTGAGATAAAAATCAGTAATAAACAAGTGACTGCCTATTCGTGTCAGAGGCTCTCTCTTACTATTCACCAGGGATGCCAATTTTTCATTGTTTCTTTTAGTCTGCATTGTAAGACAAATAATGCATCACCAAGTGAGAGGTGGTAATGATGAAGTAGTTAATGATGTAGACTGACAACCTGACTTTGCATCATTAATCACTTTACCACAACAACCAATTAGGATGTGGATATGGTAAGTAGTTAACCTAGGTTACCCCCCCCCCCAAAAAAAAAAACTAGGAGCGGAGAACTTTTTTTATCCAATAGTAAAGAGGCAAGTAAATACGGATTTATTTGAAACCTGGGAGATGACAGTGATCTAGTGGTTAATGACACGAACTGACAACCTGGGTGTTCCAAGTTCAGGCCCAGTTTATTCCACAAAAATCACTTTCACTTAGGATGTTGGCAACCATTCGTGGTCCCTCCCTTAAGTAACTGATGTCTTTCTAAAAAGAATTCTGACTAGAAAAATATCGGTGAAACCAATGCTAACAATAGAATCTTTGGATTCTTATGATGATGATGATGATTTAAAACCTAGGTCTAAAATTAAAAAAATATGTTGGGAATTGTTTCAATAAAAATAGTTTGGTGAAATAATTAACACCCTTGCTTTAAATTCATTTAATTCTCTAGCACCGTCGTCACATGTTCTCGCCTGTGAGTATATAGTTCTAGCTAGAATTTGGGAAACTAATTCCAACAACAAAATCAAACTTTCTGTCAAAAAAAAAAAAACAAACAAAAAAAATCTACGGTGTTGATTCATATATATTCATTTAATTGATCACTATCAAGTGAAAAATGATATTGCTGACTGTGGAACCAATTCTGAAGATACTTTTTGGTGCTTATATAGTATGGGCCACAAATGAAAGTCACATTCCAAATAAAATCTCTTTGATACATTAACGTATTATTGCAAAAATAAGTATCCTCGCCAAAAATTAGGAAAAATTTTTGGGTAAAATTTTAATTAAAGATAAAAATCAGTTTTTTGTATATTGTTGATCCACCATTCATTATTACATAGTTAAATGACAGACTGACTTATCTCCCCTTGCTTTATCTCCCGCCCTCCCCTGCTGTTATCAATGGTGGATTAACAAAATACGATGAAACGGATTTTTGTTTTTAATTAAAATTCTATTGATAATTTTCCCTAATTTTTATTGTGGATACTTATTTTTGCCTGGTACATAAGTATATCAAAGAGTTTTCCTGTTATTTGGAACTGTGATTTTCATTTGTGCTCGTATCTCTATAAACTCTGAATTCTGTACTTCTAAGTAATGATGCTATGTATCTAGACTACTATTCTCATCTTGATTGTTATATTAATGTTCCAGCTTATATAACCTCTTTATGTGCATTTTTTCAAACTTGTGAACAAGTGAAAATTGCATTTCAAGTAAAACTCTTTGATATGCAAAAATAGGTAACCTCACCAAAAATTAGAAAGAAATTATCAAGTAGAATTTTAATTAAAGACAAATGGAGCATGCATGGTCCCCCGTGAGTGCACAGTGAACAAGGCATAAAAATTCCCCCCCCCCACTACATTTAGCCCCAAAAGTCCCCAGGGATATCAAATCCTGGTGAAAATGAACAAACGGTGCAGTTTTAGGCCTTAACTTATGTAAATTTGAGTTCTGCACCATGCAAAAAAAGAAATGACCAAGTTCATCATTTGCACCCCCCCCCATTTAGCCCCCCAAATCCCCAAGGCCTTAACATATTTAAATTCGAGTTCGGCACCATGCAAAACTGCTAAATAGACATACACAGGAAATTTTGGACAAATATGGTAAAATAGTCGCAAAAATGGAGTGTTTTTATTAGCCCTAAAAGAGCCCCTGGGGCACACCCAAGAGTTATCACGAAGTACAGACAAACAAAATTATATAGAAATCAGTTAGTTACAACTTTTCAGAAAGTTTTATAAAAATCCAAGGCATCAATTCTTTTTAATACGCACAAAAGTGTCAATTTTAGCCATTTTAACCCAAAGGGCACCACTAGGAGGGCAACCAGAGGTTTCCCAGAAAATCCATTCTGTTACTTTTTTACTCATAGCATGTTTAATGTTTGTGCAAAATTTCAAAAAATTCCAAGGTGTAGTTATTGCAAAAAGTGCGGACAGATGAACGGACGAACGGACAAGAGTGAATTTATAGGTCCATCCTCCTTTTGTCGGGGGACCAATAAAAATCAATTTTTGTATTTTGCCGATACACCATTTATTAATTATATGACTAAATGACAAATCGATTTATCTTCTCCTACTTTATCAATAGCAGATCGGCAAAATATGATAAAACTGATGTTTAGTTTTAATTTAAATTCTACTTGATAATTTTCCCTAATTTTTGGTGTAGGTACTTATTTTTACCTAATATGTAAGTATATTAAAGAGTTTTCCTGTTAATTTATTTGAAACTGTGATTTCTACCTGTGTAATTATGATTTTTACTTGTACCCCTATTTGCATAAGCATAAAATTTTCTTAATTTTTCAGTTGAATTAATTCACAAAACTTAACTGCAAACCTGTTTATGTATGTGTCTCTTACTCATTTAATGATGTCCAGTGGGTGACATCATCAAATTTGGCCATTCTGGGTCCTGGTTAATCACTTGGTACTTGACGATTACTCTGGTGAAGGTCCTGGATGTTGAAAGGTCCTGGTCGAACCAATCACCACTCTCCTCACATTGTATAAGATCAAGAAGGCAAATCGTCTGGCACTGGTCACTAAAATCTATATCACAAGCCAAAAGAAGAAAAGAATAACACGTTGATGTTTGCTCGTTTTGAATAAAGCAAAATAATTATTTGTTGAAAGATTGCAAAACTCTGATCATTCACAGTTCTTTGGCTTAAGATCCTAATATTTATGCTTGGACAGCACTATTGACAAAGTCTGGCTGGTTTTCGGGTTTAGTGATCTCCACCTTAAGTCAAGGGTCAATCTTTTAATGGCATAGATTTGGTGGGCAAGCAGAATGGAGTCATTGAAGCTCACTATGCTTTGCTTTATATTGAGAACCAGAGAAGCATGAATCTGCCGCTCACCAACCTTCAAATAGAATTCATAATTCTCAATAATACATTATCATTTCAAGTTACCAGTAATAATTACAATTCAGGATTCTGCAGGAATTGGACTTGCAAAACCATGATTAGACAATGGATCTTTGTCTAATCATGGTTTTGCAAGTCCCCTCTTTTCTTCTTCATTGGTTCCAATCTCTCACTGTTACTCTGACAGGGAGAAGTTACTCCTCCCCTTGAGGAAGGGGCTTCATAATTATAAATGCATTTTCTAAATTTGTGTTAATCACAATTGCTCTTTGCATAATTATTATCAAAATTTTAACCATGGGGAAGTAATTTTTGGCAGTTAATCAATCATCCCCCTTCCCATCTCATCTCCCATCCATTCAAAGTGGTGTGTGGCCCCTTTGTTTATTTGCCTCCGATTTTGTTAGTTTGGGTATGCAAAATTATCAGTTGCCACATTTTCAAAATTTGTTTATTCTTTGTACAAATAAATGATTAACCTTCGGTGATGGGTTGGGCAGCTGGATATTTGTTCATATTGCATTAAAATTTCTGCATGTAGGTACTATCATAGGAGGAGGAAGGGAATTCATGTAATATAGAAAAGGTAAAATGTGTGCGTGTGTATTTGTATGTTTGCCAAAAACTTCTGACAGACACATCGGAACCTGATCAAACTGGTATCATTTTCAAGCTCGATCCTTCAGACGACAAATATGGAAAAATTGGCCAAAAACATTAATTCCTTCAGCCTCTACTGACCAGTTTTTTACAAGGGGAGGGTCGGTTTTTGCATCACTATTTTTGTAATTCATCATACCCTTTTCGATTGACTTAATTTCGACATTCCCGACTTCAAGTTGCAGCATGGAGACATCGGCTAAGATGTCACTTTTTTTTCCTCCTTCGCATTATGGTTCAGGGCCTGCCTACTTGCAACCCTCTGCTTTTTTTTTTTTTTTTTTTACTTGACACACCCGGGCAACTCCAGGTACTCCAACTAATCCCAAATCAAAAAATTAGGTTAGGAAAATGTTTTGATAAGAATCCGTGGACGAATGTAGTTCTCTAATTAATGGATTGTTGTTGTCCTGTGTGTAATGGATTAGTTCTTTGTCTTGCAGGAATTCTTTCAAAACTTGGATATGGGAGTGGTCGTCCTTTTCCACCCATTAATCTATTTGGTGATTTTGCCAGTGGTGGTCTATTGTCTGCATTTGGTATAATGATGGCCTTATATGAGAGAATGTCATCTGGTCGAGGTCAAATTATTGATGGAAATATGACCGCTGGATCTGCATATGTTGGTAAGAAACATTTAATTATGTTTAAAATTGGTGTAGGAACAGAATAGCTAACAACCCTCCCCCTCTTCCATGTTCTATTTACTTTCCTCCCCATGAGGCCAAAGGTCAGTTTTTAATGTGGAAAAAATTCAGCTATTCAAAAAGGAGGACTCTGAATTGGAATAAAAATAAAAAATTGTTTCAGTCTAGAAGGAATTCTCATTTACTGAATAATTGTAGCATCAGAACAGATACTACACTTTCTTCCTTGTCAAAAGGCCAATTCTCTTTCTTTCATATTAAAATGTCAGTTTCTGAATAATAACATTCTTATTTAGAAATCCATTTTTAACACGAGGAGAGTAGGATGGGTGGATCTTTGTTAATTATTCTGTACGTTTACTTTTAAATGGTGATAACGGTCGGGAGAGCCATATAAATATGCAAATACAGAAAAAATAGTGGTGGGTGACCCTGAAACTGTTTAGATACAAGAATAATGCGATTATGACATGTAGGCACTGTTGGGAGTCTGAGGTGACAGAAGAAAAGACAGATTTTTTTTGGTTTTTGGATGCCACCTCGTTTGTTGCATGTGATTTTATTGTTGGTTAGAGAAAAATGAAGAAAAGAAGGGCTGTTGCTGCTTATGGGGGAAAAAAGAACACAAAATAGTTGATTCAAGTGTGCGTTTTCTTTTCAGCATAAAATCATTCATGTGGCTGAAGTAGGAATTGCTTGCTTAAATATATCTTTCAGTGATGCAACTTATAAATATATCTTTAAAACTGAGTCCAATTTCGTATAATTAGCAAAGTCACATGGTATTGTCCCAGGAAAAAAAAGAATTTCTGTTCTACAGTAATTTCTTATTTTTTATTTCTTTCTTCATTTCTTTAAGGATTAAAAAAATTATTTCACCTTTCATTATTATTAAACAACATAAGAAAACGGTATCTTGCTCCTGCTGTTTCCTTAAGTATTTAAAAAAAAAATTTAAACCTTTTATTCTGGTGGTAGTGTCACAATAAAAACACACCAGTTTTCAGTCAGCTACTTAACCAATTTGGGGGTTGACTTTTTTTATTAGCCTTCCTTGTAACCTCTTCCTTCTCTATTTGACTCTTGGAGGGCTTACTTTTTGACTAGCCTGTTCGGAGTCCAGAGGATTGAACACTAGTGGTTAGGTATCTTTCAAAGCTGGTTAGTTTCAAAGTGATTCTACCTTCTTTTTTATTATTATGAATGGATCCTTAGATGAAGTGATTGTGCGTGACTTCCATAATTAAAAAAGCTGCTTGTGCATTATAAGTAAATGTTTCTTAATTTTTAGATGAGGATTGGTTATTCGTATTATTTGGATTCATCGGACTACTGTTCTCATCTTGAATGTTGTTTTCACAACATTTCGGTCGATGTAACCTCCGACCTTCTTTAGGTGTATCTTATTGAACTAGTGGAATGTTTCTGTTGAACTTGGGAGTTTGGACAAAATTTTAAATGGAACCCTTTATTTACTTAATGGGGGTAGCATGCTCTTGTTCCATCAGCCATGACTAGATAGAGGTAATTCACAATTGTATTTTTTCGATCGGTCACACTGAGAATTGAACTGTCAACTTTCAGGAGAATATCACTTTTACAATTGATTTTTCCAGGTACTCTAATCACTGCATCCTTGCAGATTCTTCTGAAGGTTGAAGTTTTAATTCTCAGTGTGAGCGACCGAAAAATACAATTTCAAATTACTTTCTTGATTGAACAAGAGCATGCTACCTACATAAAGTAAATAAAGAGTTCCGTTCGAAATTCCCTGAGTTCAATAGAAACATTCCCAAGTTTGACAAAATACATCTGGAGAAGGTTAAAGGTTACATTGATTGCAGCGTTGTGAAAATGACACTCAAGATGAGAACAGTAGTCCAAAGAATCCAAATAATATGAATAGATTTCAAAAATATCAAAATAATGCATTTTAAGTAAAAACACTATTGCATGAATGTGTGTCATGTCGAAATTAGCAAAAATTCCAAAAAATGATCAACTAGAAAAATAATTACAAGTAAAAATAAAATTTATCGAATAATGCAGTTTTATCATAGTCATTAATTTTAAAGAGTTCTAAAAATCCAGGTGAGGTAACTGTAGCCTATCAATTTATAATTCTAATTTTTAAACAGCCAATATTTGTATATACTTTGTTATGGCTTTTATTTATTTCATTTTTGTTATTTAAATAAATTGCTATTATTTGGATATATGTGATTTTTTTTTCCTAAAAAGTTTCTGAAAGTGCCAAAAACAGTTTCTTCTATTTCGTATGACAAACTGATTTATCTCATTTGCTTCAGTTAAATTCCACCATTTCAAATTAGAAAATGGCAGATTGAGCATAGCTGTGGTCTTTTTTTGTAAAAAGAATAGTTCTAGCAAATTTTCTACTCTAGCATTTGTTGTAATTTTTGGAATGTTTACTAATTTCAATATGGCATGTAAGTACAGACTAGTATTTTTACTTTAAATGTATTTTATTTTGAGATTTTAGATAACCACTTATAATGCATAAGCGCTTAAAAACATGCCAACAAATGAAAATTGATTATTTGTGCAAGAAATAAATATTCATGTAAAGAATTGGATATAAATCGGATTAAAATATTTTTTTATTGCATAAGGCAAGTGACCTCTTCAGTTCTAGGATAACATCCGAGATCAGTTTAGCTTATGCGATTGTTGCAGTAATTACTCTTATGATTAATCTGTATGATGTACCTATGCGTGATAAAACAGACATCATATTCCAAAACTCATTTAAATAGAACAAGCAGTTTTATTTTTAAATAAGAAAATTAAATTTTATGAGTATCTGAGAAGCGACTATTTAATCCGCCATTTGGGAAAAAAATTTGAAGAGACAAAGGGAAACAACTCAACAATAATTCATACTTGCTAGATTTATGTGTCAATGCTTACAGATTTCCATTAATTGTGGGGATTTTCTTTAAAAAACTAAAACTACTTGATCAATATATGTGATGTTTGGAATATGATATTTTTGTTTCGTCATGAGTACGTATATCATAAAATTTTTCTTTATTTTTCTTTTTAGTGTAGGGAGAATTCTGAACAAGAACCAGCTTATTTTTCCTGTGACAGTTTTTCCTGAAAATTGTTAAGACTTCAAGCAACTAACTGTAACTTTTTTAAAGTAATACTATGCAAGTATTTTAACTTTTGACCTCTTCGGTTCTACAAGGAGATCTGAAGTCAATTTAGCTTATGACAATGCCAAAGCAATCATATTCAAGCCTTGGTTGTACAACTAGTCTTGGAAAAGATTAACTCCGAAAAGACACCACTCTTCCTTTGTTTATCTCAACATTGTTTCCAGTTGTCTGTGACTTCTTCTTGCCACTGGACTCTTACAATGCCGATCCAGGAGAAATGCAGTTGGAGATTGTACCACCTTGCTTCACTATAGACTCTTCGTGCAGGCAATTCTTATAAGAAGTATCTATTGTCTCTCAAAACTATAAAGAGACTTAAATTTACAATTAAAAAATTTAATAAGAGCTTATTGTTACTAATGCAAGGGGGATAACTCAGTATAACATCAAGAGTTTTCAAAAAGGTTGTTTAACCATTGTTACTATCTTACCGGCGCATCAAGAAGAGAGAGTGAAGCTGATCCTGCGCAAGTCTCCCTCACTTTAATCCAAGTCAAGCGCAAGTCATGACATCGACTTTTTGTTAACTTCAAGTCCTATGGTGACAGGGAAATGGCGAAGCAGTAGGTGTGGATACACTGGAAGCTGTAGCTGTGAACCTATACGTAGGCGATTCAGGACATGTGTTCGTTCCTCACTGGACTGAGGCAGTGGAGGGTCTGGCAGCTTCCTGAGTGACCGAGCAGCCCCCTTTAGGATCGCTCTGCTCGCCTCCGTAGAATGAGGATGGGGCTAGAAAAGGTGCCCTAAAAGTAGCCTGCTTCACCAAACCCTGGCCAGCATACCGCAGCTGGCGGGGATCCCTCTTAAGCGGTTGAAATAAAAGAAAAAAGAAAACAAAGGTGCTTACTTTAGCATCGTGGAATGTCCGAACCCTGCTCGACAATGCAAAAGCAAATCGACCCGAAAGACGAACAGCGCTTGTAGCTCGTGAGCTTGCTCACTACAATATTGACATTGCAGCCCTAAGTGAGACTCGTTTTGCAGACAAAGGCCAACTGACTGAAACTGGTGGAAGCTACACCTTCTTCTGGTGTTGGCACAGTGCTGAGGAGAGGCGTGAAGCTGGTGTTGGTTTTGCTATCAAAACAACTCACGTACCAAAACTAGCCAGCATTCCTGAAGGTATCAACGACACCTAATGAAAATGCAGTTACCTCTTGGGTGCAACACCAACGTTACGTTTGTCAGCACCTATGCCCCAACGATGACTAACCCTGATGAGGTCAGAGATAAGTTTTATGAAGAGCTGGACTCTCTCATTTCCTTAGCCCCTCAGTCGGAGAAGCTTGTAATTCTTGGTGACTTCAATGCATGTGTCAGTACAGATCATCAAGCTTGGCACAACATCATTGGAAAGCATGGAGTAGGCAAATGCAATAACAACGGACTCCTCCTTAGAACCTGTGCATCATATGATCTCAACATCACAAACACTATGTTCTACCTCTCAAATTGCATTAAAACCACATGGATGCATCCACGCTCTTGACACTGGCATCAAATCGACTATGTCATTACCAGAATCAAGGACAGGCAGGATGTGAGACTGACCAAAGCCATGTGTGGGGCTGATTGTTGGACCGGCCACCACCTCATCATCTCCAAATTCAACTTCTTCATCCAACCAAAGAGAAGGCCTCAGGGTAAAAAAACAGCCAAGAGACTCAATACAGCCAAATTGAAATGTCCTAAAACAGCAGAGGAATTCCAGAGCAGCATACATAGTAAACTTGCTAACTTCAATCTCAATTACAGCAATGTTGAAGAGAGCTGGACATCCTTCAAAGATTGACCTCCTCTTGACGTTCTAGGTCCTGCCACCAAACACCACCAGGACTGGTTTGACGAGAATGATCCTGAGATCCAGAACTTGTTGCAGGAAAAACACTGCCTGCTAAGAGCGCATCAAAATGATCCAGCTTGTGTGGCGAAGAAAACTGCCTTCTCTAACATGCGCAACAAAGTCCAATCCAAGCTGCGTTCAATGCAGGATCCTGGCTCAGTGCCAAAGCAGATGAAATCCAAGGTTACACAGACAAACACGATACAAAGAATTTTTACGATGCACTAAGGGCAGTTTACAGACCACAGTCTTCGGGATCCTCTCCTCTGCTCAGTGCCGACGGCTCAACTCTACTCACGGGAAAGAAGGTGATCCTCAACAGATGGGCTGACCATTTCAACAAAGTGCTCAATCGCCCTGGAGCCATCAATGATATAGCAATTGAATGTCTCCCCCAAGTCCTCATCAATCAACTGCTCGACACCCCCCCATCCATCGAAGAGGTCAGCAAAGCCATTCAGTAGTCAACCAGTGGAAAAGGTTCAGGTCAAGATGCCATCCCAGCTGAGGTTTACAAGTCCGGTGGTGCAGCCTTGTGAGAGCAGCTGACCTGCTTGTATCAGATCATGTGGAGGAAGGGACAACTACCACAAGAGTTTAAAGACGCCACAATCGTTCACATCTATAAGCGAGAAGGAAATCGCCAATCCTGCGATAACCACTGAAGTATCTCTCTCCTATCCATAGCAGGAAAGATCTGGGCTCGCATCCTCCTCAACCGCTTACTTGGTCACCTAGAACAGGGACTCCTGCTGGAGAGTCAATGTGGTTTCCACGCCGGTCGGGAGACCACTGACATGATCTTTGCTGCTCATCAGCTTCAAGAGAAATGCATCGACCAGCACCGAGACCTTTACATAACCTTTATCAAGTTGACCAAGGCATTTGACACAGTCAGTTGGGATGGTCTGTGGAAAATAATGAAGAAATTTGGTTGCCCAAGTACTTTCATCACAGTAGTTCGTCAATTCCATGAAGGCATGATGGAGCGTGTCCTTGACGATGGTGAATCATCGGAGGCTTTTCCGGTAACAAATGGAGTTAAACAGGGCTGTGTCCTTGCCCCTACACTGTTCAGCTTGATGTTTTCTGCAATGCTATTTGACGCTTTCAGCGACCAGTCACCAGGCATCAACATTAAATTCAGAACAGATGGAAAGCTGTTTAACCCAAGGAGACTACAGGCTGTGACAAAGGTGAAGGAAGTAGTGCTGAGTGACTTTCTTTTTTCTTTTTGCTGATGACTGTGCCCTGAATGCCAACAATGAGCGAGAAATGCAAGACCAGATGAACAAATTCTCCGCAGTGTGTGACAACTTTGGCCTCACAATTAGCACCAAGAAGGCCAAAGTTATGTTCCAACCAGCTCTCAGAAATCTGTATCATGAGCCAAGTATCTGTCAAGGGACAGAACCTTCAAGCGATTGAGACCTTCACCTATCTGGGCAGCACTCTATCTCGAACAGCCACAATCAATCTCGAAATCAACAACAGAATCGCCAAGGCAAGCAGCGCATTCGGGAGACTCAGAAGCAAAGTCTGGGAAAGGAGAGGAATCAGCATTGACACCAAGCTGAAGGTTTACAGAGCAGTTGTCCTCACCACATTGCTCTATGGCTCAGAAACCTGAACTACCTACAGAAGGCACGAAAAAACGTTGAACCACTTCCACCTGAGATGTCTCTGAAATCTCTTCCATATCAGATGGCAAGACAAATACCCTGATACAGAAGTCCTGAAAAGTGTTAATCTTCCCAGCATAACTACTACCATTCGAAAGACCCAACTGAGATGGGCAGGTCACGTCTCCCGCATGCCAGATGAAAGAATCTCAAAACAACTCCTGTATGGCGAGCTGTGCCAAGGCATGCGTTCAGTCGGATCACCAAGAAAACGCTTTAAGGACAACCTCAAAGTCTCCCACATCAGTACCGAGTCCTGGGAATCGCTTGCATCAGACAGACCTCACCAAAGGAGCTGAAGAGAGAAGAACCCTCAAAGCAGTACAGAAGTGTGCAACCCGCAAAGCCAGAGCAACAAGCTCTGTCCCCACAACACCTGCTCACCACTCTCCAACTTGTGGGAGAGACTTTCATGCCCGGATCAGCCTTACAAGTCATCTCCGGAAGCACAAAAACACTACTTTTACTCACTGATGTCATGGTCATCTTCAACTTCGAAGGACGAACGAACGAACTATCTCAAAAAACTGCAGAAAAAGATGTTGCTTTAAAATTTACTTAAAAAAAATGAAGTAACAATAAAGGGACAAATTGTGTTTCATTTTATGTGGAAATATCAAATACTTAAAAGAAAAAAAAACGAAAAAGAAATTAATTTTCATATTTAGTACCCCCCCCCCAAAAAAAAAATAAATAAATAAAATTACGCTTCAGAATTATGGAGATGACTCATAATCTTCATTATTTTTGATTATTTAAACTACTGTTTGCACCTAGGATTTTATTGTCACAATGTTTCGACTGATGTAACTTTCGACCTTTCCCAGTTGTGTCTCATCAAACTTGGATATCTGTATGGAATTTCAAACTGTATTTTTTATTTAATCGATGGGGTAGATCGTTCTCATTCTGTCAACCATGACTAAACGTCTTAAGTAATTTCTGGTTATATTCTTAGTATCTAAATATTGCCTTTAAATTGAACCTTCAACCCACAGAAGACTGTTACTTAGAACTTAGTACTTTATGAAACAACCAAGATTAGAACAGTAGTTCAAATAATCCAGAAATGACCAGAATTATGTCATATAAAAAAATAAAATAAAAATTATTATTAAAAATTTTTTTTTCGATAATGTCCATGTTTTCTTTATTGCTTCATGTGTTTTTTAATGGTCTTGCAATGGCTTCAGTGTAATGATGAACTGAATCTGAACCAGCAAAGTAGAGAAAAGAATTCCTTCATTTGTGCACTATCAGAAACTTAGTATTCATGGGATATAGCTATCATTATGATATGCATGGGAATGTTTAAGCTCAGAAGCTATAGGGGTGATGTCAGCTACTTCCTAACTTCTGGTGTAGCACTACCAGAAGCGGTGACAAGGCAAATCGGTTCCTTCACTTTTATTGTTCTTCAGTATTTCTATTGTGAAGCGATTTATTGAAATAAAATATAAAAAAAGAAAATTATTGAAAAGTATAAATTAATAATTAAAACATTATAAAAAGATAAAAATAACACAATTAGTCTTTATTTGCACTTTTAATAACAAAATTAAAAAAATAAGTTTTTATTTTATTTGAAATTTTATAAGAAATATATGTTTACGAAATTATAAAATAAAAGTTTTTTTTTAATTTTGAAAATAAGATTTTATTTGAATTTAGGTAATAAAAATATATGTTTATGAAAGTATAAAAATAAAATTATTGAAATCAAAGTAACAAATGAAATTCTTGAAATTAAAATAACAAATGAAATTCTTGAAATCAAAATAACAAATGAAATTCTTGAAATCAAAATAACAAATGAAATTATTGAAATCAAAATAACAAATGAAATTATTGAAATCAAAATAACAACATTTCAAACATCATAAAAAAAACATATGCAATGCTTAATATTGGCAAAATAGGTTAAAAAGATTTTAAAAAGTGTTTTCAGTAATTCTCTAAAAAAACAAAAATAAAAAAATAAAACTAATTTCAATAATTTTAATCTTAATTAAAATAAGACCAAAAAACTTTTCAATTATCAAATAAAAAAGAATGATCAGAAAAACGCAATAAAAACAATTACCTGCACAGGGGAGATATAGGCGTGAGAAAAAAATGAAGGAACTGATTTGCCTTGTCACCTCTTCTGGTAGCACTACACCAGAAGTTAGGAAGTATGTTAGCTGACTATAACCACTATTGGAACAACATGATCATGTAGTATATCTGGAGATTTTTAATATATCAATTACATGAAAACGCTGTTAAAAAACAGATGACTTTATGGAAAATTATGTAATTCTAAAAAAATTGGAGTAACTGAGTATCTCTCTGTCCAAAGCTTATATCCTAATAAAGAATTTAATATATGTTTTTGTTATTATGTTGGTTTTCATTATTTTTTTTCAATATAATTCATCTATAGAAATAAAAGAGATGTTTGTGTGTGAAAATATTTAACTGATAAACTCTTAAACTACTGGTCACATAACACTGAAATTAACAGCTAATAGTAATTATACACCAAGAATGGTTTATAATGAGTAAAATCTTTGTTTGGATGGACACGTACAGAAATATGTTGGCAAGTTAAAATACAAAACGTTCATTTCAACTTGCAGGCATATTTTTATTACTTTTGCACAAACTTATTCATAACTTGGAATGTTTTGATTTTAAATCTTTCTTATCTGTTTGTCGATAGCTCAAATGGTAGGGAACATGATAGGAGTGTTACTTGTTTTGGTTTCAATTCTAACTCATAACACTCAAGTAATTTTGTTGTTAAACCTTTGAAATCAGTACCATATATATATATACAGGGGTTGGACAAAACAGTGAAAACACCTTATGAATCAATTTTGAAACACCTCTAAAAATTGAAAAAAATTATCAAAATGTTGGTTTTACTTTTTATTTTTTATTTATGGTAATTGTTGTCCTTAATTAATTGGTTTAAGTTTTTTTTTTTTAATTTCAGTCAGTGCATATTAGTTAGAAAAATCAAAATGACAGATTTCTAGCAGATTTCCAAAGAGTGCAGATTGTTGGTGCCCTGACCACAGGTACTACTGTTATGGAAGGAGCTGAAATGGTGGCTGTATTAAGAGAAACTCTCTCAAAGATGATTACAGCCCATGAAAAAGAAAGGAAAGCATCCTACTTCTGAACAAAATCGTGTAAGAAAGTCGATGATGTCAGAAAGCGATCATAGAACCCTTGTAAGAATTGTAAAGAAATGGCACAAAACTATGGCACCCAAAATTATAGTAGAGCTTAACAATCATCTGGATAATCTTGTTTCACAAAAACTGTTTGCCGAAAGCTTCATAAGACTGGATTTCATGGGAGGACTGCTATTAGAAAACCACTGCTCCAAGGTGTTTCCATTATTTTGTCCAACCTCTATATATATTAGGCTGGTGCAAAAATAATGTTTTTTATCAGATATATATACGTCAAAAAATTACATTATTTTTGCACCAACCTAATATATATATATATATATATATATATATATATATATATATATATATATATATATCTTCCTTTTAATAATATTTGAACTCATTCCCTTTTCCTTACACCCATTTGTGAATTATTCCATGGATTTCTGCCTTTTGGATTACTTTGGACCATCTTCCAATGACACGATTCCCTTGGATTTTACTTGTGGAAATGGAAATTTAACCAACATTTTTGGATTTTGGATTTTTGGATTTTACCATTATTGGATATTTTACCCTTCACCAGACTATCCATTCACGTGAAATAACCTTTTTCTTCACCATCTTCCTTGTGCTTCACTATTTGTTACCAAGTAAGATCTATGACTTACTTGTAGTTTCATCAAATACTTTTGCAAGCAAAATCCGATCCCGCATTTTGCTAAATCCTACCCTCTGATGAGAAGGAAAGTATTTCTTCGAAACTCTGCGGATTAAGGACTATCCACTTATTTAGTGTTTCCTTTTTAAAATTAAATATGTTTTAACTCTTTCTCAAACTGTTTTTTTAACATATTTACTACTTGTTCTTTATATATATATATAAAATATTCAATAGAGAATTGACTCTGTAATAATAAATACGAAATCTGGGCAAGGCAGGCGATTCCGGCCAACGCTAGTGTGTTAATAAAATCTTGGGTGCTTATTCGCTCTTACATCCAGGATTTGAATTTATCAACCACTTACAAAAAAACATGCAGAGTGCAATAAAGTATGGACATTATAAAAAAGATAACTATCTAAATAATAATTTTTTATTTAAAATGAAAATGTGACACAATTCTGAAGATAGAATTTTATTCTGAAAGATTAGAGTAAAAAAAAATCTATTCTTGTCCAGAATTCCCCTTTTATTAAAAAAATAAAACAAAGAAAATGCATGTATCTGTGATGAAACAAAAATATCATACTCCGAAATTCACATAAATTGATAAATTAGTTTTATTTTTAAATAAAAAAAATAAAATTTGATGAGTATGTAGACGCTTGTTGAACTACTATTCAGTCTCGCTCACACACAGCGCGCACACACAATGCCCAAAACCCTCAAGTTTGAAACATGTATGATTATCGCCCCTTATTTCCAGAGTTACATGTTTAAACCGATAGCTGGCGATATCGACTTCCTTTTTCTGTCTATTTCGCTCTCTTTCATTTGGACATCATACAGTATAGACATGTGCAGGTTTTTCTCTCCCTGACTTTCTTATAAATATGTCTTGTACCAGTTGCCCATAATAAATTCACACGGTTTGTAAATTATATATTTTGGTGAGCATTGTTTCTTTATTTGTTGTTTGGTCATTGATTTAGCCTTTCATGACATGATAGACAGCATTTAATGATATCCATTACAAGTAACAGAAAAGCGGTTATCTTGTCTGCTATTTTGAAAATAAGTTAAATATAAAAAACGCGAAGGGAGATAACTCAATCCAAACTTGCAAGATTTATGTTGTAAAGCCTACAAATTTCCATTAATTGCTTAAAAAGGATTTTCTTTATAAAAATAAAACTATTTTATTATTTTACGTGATTTTTGGAATTTTTGGTCACAGGTATGTATATCATACAGACTTTTCTTTATTTTTGTTTTTTCATTTGGGTGAATTCTGTTCAAGAATCCAAAAAATCTTCGATTGAAAAAAGTTTCTGATTTTTAATTGATTTAATATTTCTAATTCATCAATGCTTTTATGGAACGTCACATCTTCTTTATTGTTTTTATTTTATAAATATTTACTACAGGCAGTTGGTTATGGAAATCGCAGAATATTCCTTTCTTATGGGGCAAACCTCGTGGACAAAATTTGCTTGATGGCGGCATGGCTTTCTATGATACTTATGAAACAGCTGATCATAAATACATGGCTGTTGGCGCCCTGGAACCACAATTCTATTCAAATCTTTTAAAAAGTAAGTCTTTGTTTTTTCTTTTTCTTGTTAAAATAATTTTTCAATTTAAAACCGTTTCATATTATCTAGAATCTTCAGACTACTGTCTCCATTTTGAGTGTCATTTTCACCTCTGTCCTTCTTCAGGTGTATCTTGTTGAACCCAGGAACGTTTCTGTTGAACTTTGGAATTTGGAAAGAATTTTGAATGGAGCCCTTTATTTATTTCACAGGGATAGCATGCTCTTGTTCTGTCAGCCATGACTGGATTAAGATCCTAAGTAATTGTCAATTGTATTTTTTGGTCGCCCACACTGCGTAAGGACCCATGGTGCATTAGTTAGAGTACTTGGTAAAATCAATTGTAAAAGAGATATTCTCTTGAAGGTTGAAGGTTCAATTCTCACTGTGGATGACTGAAAAATACAATTGCGAATTACTTAGAACCTAAATGTTTATCTACCAAGTTGATCTTAAATATTGTATAATCAATCCATTATATTATCATTTTCAGTCCCCCACCCCTAATTTCTGGCTCCCATCTTATCTCGCAATTACTTATAACGTCACCAACTAACTTCGGAAGAACCCCCCCCCCCCCCATCTGCTTTTCTTTTATATCGTAAGTTTCTTAAAACGTGACTAGTTAAAGTTCAGAATAAAATCACGCTTTCTCTTAACGGTTAATTTAAAAAAAAAAAAAAAAATCTTCTGAACGCTATTAAAAGTTAAATTCTTCACTAGTTTGCAGTTTGGAGACGGAAGTGTTGTTGTGATAAGTGATTTTCTCTACTAATTCGCACTTTTTATTTTTAGATTCAAATATTAATAACTACATTTTATTTCAGTATTTAATTTATGTATTTCTGTTGTATTAAATGCTAGCTTTTTTTCTCGTCCATAAATGTTTATTTATCTACCGAGTTGATTGCAAAAATAGATTACCTAATTGTACTCATTTTTAGTTCGTGAGAGGGGAATCTATCACCATACTTTCCCTTAAACAAGTACAATACTTAATTGTTTTTTTTTTTTTTTTTTTTTAAAATGGAGAGTAGAAAACGCATTGTGGATGCGTTATCGGCAGCTCCTGTTACTCTCGCTTCTTCTTATTTGTCCCTCAGTCCTCATTTTTTAATGAGTGATTTTTCTGACAAAGGGAGAAGAAAAAGCTGTTTTCTAGGTTGGCAGTATTTTGCGCGAACAGTTAGCAGAGTTGGTGGAAATTTTCTGTTTCTATGTCTATCCTTGTAGCCATGTCACTAGTAAGGGTGCTGGAGGTAAACGTTTTGTCTGGGCTGACGTTATCCGCCTGATAGTCAGGGACCCGAACCTTGGATTAACCACTAAGGAGGCTGTCCTATCAGCAGGTGCAAAGTACTGGGGCTGCTGTATTGCCATTTGGTGAATGGAATCTGGACCATGCAGTAGCTTCTGGTGGGGCCTCTTGATGCCATACTAGTGGGTAATTGTTACGGCTTTACCTTATCATGTGCTACAAAAAAAAAAAAAAAATTCTTCGTTTCTTTTTCTCTCTTAGTTTCCCCTCTCTGTTCTGCTCTAAGTAAATCTGATGACCTAGTTCACAAATTCCAAAATTTCATCATGACAAGTTTCAAGAAAAAATACACGATTAAACCCGGTTCTCCAACTTCCAACGTAGACCCCTACTACCATGTCTCCTTCTCCAACATCAGGGGTCTTCGTTCTAACCTTCCAGAGGTTGAAACCCAATTACAGGAGACTAAACCAGACCTTTTATTTTTAAGTGAAACTGGCATTGGACAGGCTATTTCCCTAGATGAGTTTGCAATTACAGGATACTCTAACTTAACTTCTAAATCTGACCCCCAAGATCGCCATGGGCATGGAATATGTGCCTATATTAAAGATAGCTTTCCATGTGGGAGGGACATCTCCAGGGAAGATTTTAACTTACCCTATATGTGCTTCCGGGTTGCTTTAGCTCACACTACTGCATTTATATTTACTCTCTATCGCCCCCACAACAGCGGAGTTACTATCTTTCAAAGCATATCTGAGAAAATTGACCAAGTCCTTTCTGCTTATCCTTCAGCTAACATTCACGTATGTGGAGACTTCAATGTTCACAACGTCGAATGGTTGACCCACTCAAACAAGACCGATGATGAGGGGAGGTTCTGTCATGATTTCTCCATTGCCTATGACCTCATTCAGATTGTTCAGGAACCTACCCGTGTGCCCGATAATGACGGCCAGTATGCGAGCCTACTAGACCTTTTTCTCACAACTTGCCCTGAACTATGTTCAGTTTCTGTTCTGTCGCCTCTTGGATCTTCCGACCACTCTGTTGTATCAATTAAGATAAAAATGAAATGTAATAAGTCCCCAGACGTACCTCTTCATCGTGCAGTATATCGATACACTAAGGCTGACTGGGATAGCTTCCGTACATTTATATCTGATCTACCTCTGCATTCCATGTTTAAAAAGGATGTGTCCTCTATAGTATTAGACCTGACTGAATGGTTAATTGTAGGTATTGACCATTTCATACCCTCTAAAAAGTTTCAGCAAAAACCTAACAGCCAGCCATGGTTCTCTCCAGAATGTGCTGCTGCCATTGCGCACAGAAATCACTTTTTCCACTGCTTCAAACGTAATAGATGTATGGAAACTAAAGCCGTTTTCAGGACTGCCAGCAACCATTGTAAGAAAGTAATAAGGAACGCAAGAGAGTTGTATGCTCAATCTGTTAAGTCCAAAGTAGCTGAGCAGCGGCTTGGTTCCCACCAGTTTTGGCAAATAGCAAACAGAATCCTGAACAGAAGCGTGTGCTCCATCTCAACTATTATCAATGGACCTGAGGTAATCTCGTCAGCATCAGACAAAGCCAAACTCTTTGTCAAGAACTTTGCAGCTAATTCTACCCTTTGCGACCAAGACCGCCAACCCCCAATATTTCCTCCTGTATCAGAAAACACGCTATGTGATATACGTATATCTGTACGTGATGTTGCGAAGCTAATCAAAAACCTTGATTCGAGTAAAGCAACTGACCCTGATGGTATTCCAATTATAGTACTCAAAAAACTTCAACCTGAACTAGCGCCCATACTTACAAAACTGTTTAAACGTTGTCTTAAGGAGAATAGTTTCCCATCTCTCTGGAAAATCTCATCAGTATGCCCTGTATTTAAGAATTCAGGTGATCGCTCATCCCCCTCTCAGTACAGGCCAATAAGTCTCCTGTGCGTCATGAGTAAGTTGCTAGAATCTGTGTTAAATACAGAAGTAATCAACCATCTCAACAAAAATAACTTTCTTAGTGATACTCAATATGGTTTCCGTTCTCCTAGATCTACAGCAGATGTCCTTACAGTTATATCGCATAGGATTAGCAAATCTCTCGACGGTGGCAATCTTTCTAGGGCAATTGCTCTTGACATATCTAAAGCCTTTGATAGGGTATGGAATAAAGGTTTACTTCATAAGATCTCTAGCTATGATATTGCTGGAAAAGTCTTCTCAATTATTAAATCATTTCTTTCTGATAGGTTCATAAGAGTAGTAGTTGAGGGGCAAAAATCAGAAGCTCACAGTATTAATGCCGGTGTCCCTCAGGGATCCATCCTGGGCCCAACTCTTTTCCTGATCTACATTAATGATCTTCCAAATCATATCCTTACATCATTTGTAGACATTTATGCTGACGACACTACCATTTATGGTACCACATCTAAGACAGTAAACGACCAAGTTCTCTCCAATTCTCTCTCCTCTGATCTTGAGCACGTAGTACAATGGGGAAAGGAGTGGCTGGTTACTTTTAATGCATCTAAAACCAAGCTTCTCTCTTTACATCATCAACATTCTAATCCATATTTGTCATCAATTGAAATGAATGGCTCTCGTCTTCAGGAGGCCTCAAGTTTTGACAAGCTTCTGGGCTTGACCATTACTCCTGATCTTAAATGGAACACGTATATCAAATCTGTTGCCAAGGCCGCTGGAAAAATGGTGGGATCTTTCTATCGATCCGGTAGATATCTCACTGCTGATGCTATTCTCTATCTATATAAGAACCAGTTACGTCCAAGGATGGCATACTGTTGCCACATCTGGGCAGGAGCTACTAGAAAGGACTTGTCCTGCCTTGATAGAGTTCAAAATAGACTTCGTAGCCTCGTAGGAGATGTCCTTTTCGCCTCCTTACAACCTCTATCTCACAGAAGAGATGTTGCGAGTTTGTCTGATGTATCGTTATTTTCATGGAAAGTGTTCAACTGAGCTTCAATCTATGGTCCCCCCTCGCCAAACTTTCACAAGAAACACTCGTCTAGCTGTAAACACTATCAATAATTTCCCCCACTCTTTATCTGTGCCTAAACCTAAACGTAGATTCCATGAACAAAGCTTCTTTCTTAGAACTGCACGCCTGTGGAATTGTCTTCCGTTTTCCTGCTTTCCGGCTGACTACAATATGGTTGTCTTCAAGTCTAAAGTAAATAAGTTCTTGATGAGCCGTTCCATATAAGTTATCAAATTTACCAAATTTTCATTACTAATGATTACTATATTGTCCAATTTCTACTGTACACTCTTTAACCCTTATCCTTGAGTGGCCTCTGGGCCTTGATAATGTGGTGATGCCTATGTAAAAAAACAAAAAACAAAAAAACCTCTATCCAGTCATGACTGATGGAACAAGAGCATGCTATCCCTGTGAAATAAATAAAGGGTTCCGTTTGAAATTCCTTCCAAGTTCCTGAGTTCAGCAGAAACATTCCTGAGTTCTGACAAGATACACTTGTAGAAGTTTGGAGGTTACATTGACTGAAATGTTGTGAAAATCACACTCAAGATGAGAACAGTAGTCCTAAAATTCCAAATAATACGAATAACCAATTCTCATCTCAAAAATTCAGAAATGTAATAAAACCATTTCATGCTCATTACAATTATCCTTCATATTCTCTGGGTTTTTCAGACAACTGTTCCCATCTTGCAAAACTTGTCTCATATCAGAATACCAGATATCTTACCTACTTCAGAAATTTAGAAGATCATGTTTCTGAATTTTTGAGATGAGGATTGATAATTTCTATTATTTAGATTATTCTGACTATTTTTCTTATCCTGAATGTTATCCTAACAATGTTTCGATATTCTTCAGATGTATCTTGTCAAACCCAAAAGTCTTTCTGTCATACTTGGGGAATCTGCACAGAATTTTGAATGGAACCTTTTATTTAATCCACAAGGAAAGTATGCTCATGTTCTGTCAGCCATGATCAGATAGAGGTCCTAAGTAATTTGCAATTGTATTCTAAGGATTGAGCTTGTAACCTCCAGAAGAGTGTTACTTACAACTGAATTTTACTAAATACTTTATCCGTTATGCCACAGACCTGTTCAGTTCTAAGTGACACTCTTCTAGAAGTTGAAGATTCAATCATCAGTGTGGGTGATGCTAAAAATACAATTGTACATTCTACCTGGTCATGACCGACAGAACAAGACTATTCTACTCGCCGTGAATTAAATAAAGAGTTCCATTAAAAAATCTGTATAGATTTACAAGTCGATAGAAAAATTATTCAGTATGACAAAATACATATGAAGAAGGTAAAAGGTTAGCCTAAATGTTGTGAAAATAACACTCAAGATGAGAACAGTAGTCCAAATGATACAAATTATCAAGCATTATCACAAAAATTATAGAAACACAATATTCTAACTTTCGAAAAGTAGGTAATACCTCTGATATTTTGAAATGAGTCACATTCTACAATGTATTTATTATGTTGGAAAAAAAATTGTGACTAATGGACAGATAATATCTACATTTATATATAAGATTAGGAAAGAATTGGATTTATATATTAAACTATTTATATCTACGTGTTGTTTTTCACTTTTCCTACTTTCTTTTTTGTGACTACCCTATTTAATTTTTACCAAATCATTTTTTAAATAGCATTTTGAAAGTTAAATTTAATTATTACCATATTGTTTTGTAATTGACTTATTAATTGAACCAAATTATTATAAACAATAGCAACTTATGTTAAAGTAAAGTTTTTAAATGTTTATTCATAAAATTAGTATTAAAAATGAATAACTAGTTTCTCAAACATTCAATTAAATGAGGATTTGCTAAGAATTTTAAAGCCAGAAATGACTTTCTATTCAATAGTTTAGTGACTTTATTTGAAAAGGATTTTGAAGCTAAATGCTTCAAAATCCCTTTCAAATAAAGTCATTCAATCTTTTTTTTATTCTTAAAATAATAATGGAAGAATGAAATAGTCGACTTATTAATAACTGAAATGCATTACGGAGTATTTAATTTAATAATTAATTTATTTCTTTAAGTATAATTTAAAATATTTTATTTTAGTATTTGCTGCTATTGCATTTTTGATTTTATTAAATAATCGATTAATAATAAATAAAACAAGTGAAGCATGCATCGTCCCCCGTGAGTGCACAGTGAACGAGGCATAAAAAAAATGACTAAGTTCAGCATTTTCCCCTCCCCCCACCTCATTTAGCCCCAAAAGTCCCCAAGGGACATCAAATCCTGGTGAAAATGAACAAACGGTGAAGTTTTAGGCCTTAACATATGTAAATTTGAGTTCTACACCATGCAAAAAAAAAAAAAAAAAAAAAAATGACTAAGTCCATCATTTGGGCCCCCCCATTTAGCCACCCATATAGCCCCAAAAGTCCCCAACGCCTTAACATATGTAAATTTGAGTTAAGCACCATGCTAAACTGCTAAATAGACATACACAGAAAATTTTGGACAAATACGGTAAAATAGTCCAAAAACTGGAGTGTTTTTATTAGCCCTAAAAAGCACCTGGGGCACACCCAAGAGTTATCACGAAGTACAGACAAAGAAAATTATATAGAAATCAGTTAGTTACAACTTTTCAGAAAGTTTTATAAAAATCTAAGGCATCAATTCTTTTTAATAAGCACAAAAGTGTCAATTTTAGCCATTTTAACCCGAAAGGCACCACTAGCAGGGCAACTAGATTTTTCCCGGAAAATCCGTTCTGTTATTTTTTTACTCATATCATGTTTAATGTTTGTGCAAAATTTCCAAAAATTCCAAGGCATAGTTATTGAGAAAAGTGCGGACAGACAAACGGACGAACCGATAAGGGTGAATTTACAGGTCCACCCTCCTTTTGTCGGGGGACCCAAAATACTAATGCGTAAGTTACATACAGGTTGCTAATTATCTTAAAATAATTCTTTCATTAATAATTAATTTCCTACTTCATCGCTTTTCGTAAGTTTTGGATATGTCCATTACTGTGATTTGATAATTCAGTAGATATCATTGGTTTCGCTTGAAAGACAATATTTTAATTTTCGAATTTCGCTACAATAACGAAGAACCAAAAGTTTTGTTTAAAAATAAGAATTACTTCCCTTGGACTCAGTATTTTAACAGTATTGATTTTTTTTTTTTTGGTGAATAATTTGACACGAGTTCATATTCAATAGCTTACGAGTAAGTGATAGAATAAATATGTATGAAAGTATGCATATACTAGTTATTCAAACTGAATTGCCTATTTCAGGAGGGATTTACAATATTGAAATACCCTTGTATCTTTCTGATAAGTGTTGGCCAATGTAATCAAAAACTTACTACTATGGTTAGAGTAACCCTTTTTTTTTTTAAATTTTACATATATCGATCCTAAGCAAGCCAAATTGCCACTTAGACCTAAGGACCTACTGTAAATTAGGAGCCCTATAAGAGCATGCTAGGTGAAGAGTTGTGCAACGATATCTTTGTTCACATTACATTTAAAAGTTGGGGTTTGCCTTACAATACACATTGGTATGCAAAAGTGGTGAAAAATGCAAAAATATAACAAATAAATATTATCAAAAGCTATGGAAGTTACTCTTCTACCTATCTGGAAAAGATTTTAGTGGTTTTACTCATTTTAAAACGTTTGTTCGGTTCGAAAAACAAATGGTGTCTAGCATTAGATAAGAACAAGAAAAATGGTTGTGAATTGGCACTTTGAAGTTTCGATAATGACTTAAAAATAAAACAAAATATTTATTTATTTGCAGACTATTATCTTCATCTTGTAGTTTTTGTTTCACAACGTTTCGACCAACTATTCCCCTGGCCTTCGTCAGGTGGTAAACCATGACAGGATAGACTGAAATGCTATAAAACAACTGGAAGATGAGGATAATAATCCGCAAATAAATAAATAAATAAATTGCTCATCTCAAAAGGATTCCAATAATAAAACAAAATACTGTTTAAAAATCACCCAATAATTGTTACCATGACATTTATCTGGTGGGTGTCAGACAGCAAAACCTACATCAGATATTGGCTGATAGTCTGATCATATTGAATTTATATGTGGCGGCTGTGTTAGCAAAGATATAACATGTTTTTTTCTAGATCAGAATAATCTTTCCTATCTTATTATATATGAAGATCAGAATAATTGCAATTCACTCACTTTTTACAAAAATAGTTTTAATCTTTATTACAACTAGAGGTAAAAAAAGTTTTGTAGAGAGTTAAGATTTGATTAAAGATTTTAAAACTAAAAAAAACTGAACCATGGACATAGAACTTTATAAAACCAGTTAACTTGAAAAAAAAAAAAAAAAAAAAAAAAAATCTAAATATTAATTGTACGTCCAGTGTCGCAAAAACACATCATCACAGCATTAATTAATGAGTAACGAATTACCTCCCTTTATAGTTGCTCTTTATCAGTTAAAAATCATTAAAACCATTCCGTCTCCAGAAATTAAAAATAAATAAATAAAAATCATGGCTGTCTGTTTACGGTTTCAAATTAACTATTTTATTTTATAATTAAAACAAGCCATGTTGAGAGGTAACTGTAATTTTTTTTTTTTATTATAGATTCTTTAAAAAAAAAAAAAATGTGCAAGTGAATTGACATCTGTTCCTTTATAATTTATAATGTGGAAACTTTCTCCACTGAAAGGTAGAGGTTAACAAGGATTTTGCAACAATGGTTTGTTGCGACCTGTGACTAGGTAAAAATTGTAGAACCTTGTCGGTCTGGTAATAAGGGTAACGATTCAATTTTCTTCAACTCCAATCCCAAACTGAAATCCCAAGCAAAATTCAGTTCACTCCATCCTTCTTATAATCCAGTTAGCCAATCAAATAAGTTAAACGTAACAACTACCAATATAAAAAGAGTCATCACCCACACAAAAGGTTTCTGCTGCCACTCTTCCTGAGAGTCGCAGGTAAGTGCTTCAAGTTTTCTCAATAATAAAAAAATATCATTCAGGAAAAAAATATTAAACAAAACAATGTGTTGTGTGTTGAATTTTCATTGAAAAAAGAAAATCTTAATTTTTTTTAATCAATTCTTTTTAGCTTTGTAAAAGGTTAAAAAGGAATTTATAAAAAAATTGTTTTAAATTCGTTGTTATTTGTTTGATTTTATTGTTTATTAATTTTATTTATAATGTGTTTTAAAGATGTTCAACTACCATGGAATTTCCATGGGTTCGACTAGTTTAAAATTAATTTGCTTCTGCTGTTTGTTCACTTTTTTTTATATAGTATTACTACGCTTTTCTTGTTGTTGCTTGCTGTCAGTCTAGAAAGATGGAAGTGAGAAGAGTTATAGGAAGTTCTGACGTGGGGAAAATGATTACCTTTTACTGTTAATAGAAAGAAAGAAAGAGGGAGGAAAAGTAGATATCGTAAAAAATAAAGGGGGGGGGAAGAGATCAAACATCAGAAAGGGTGAAAGCGATAGACAAAAACAGTAAGAAATGGGTTCCATACTATGGCTAATTAGGACAATAAAAATAGAATTTTTTTTTTTCGAATATGACTCAGTCCGAGAATTGAAGAATATTTTAGCATGTAATTTGTATTATTGAAATATACAGGAAAAAAGTCTTAATGAAACAAGTGTTTATTAAGTCAGCTTTAGTTTTAATAAAGTTCACCTTCAGTATTTCCTCCAAAATGCTGTGGATAACAAGGGAATTAACTCTGAATATAAAGGATGAAGTTATCTTCCTTAGATCATGTAATGCTAGTGTGATAATACGTGTGGGTTTAATAAAATATATAATATTAAGATGAATATTTGTAAAAATTAAGGCCTTTTTTAGTTTATGCTGACAATTGATGATCATGATGCTTATGTTGATCACCATCATCGTCATCATCATTGGTTTTGTAACGGCTGATGTTTATACCTCAGCGTTCAAAATGAAATGACTAAACTTGTTTGTGGACACATCGTAAACACAAATAATTCTATGTTGGACCAATTTAAGAAATTTCTGAATTTATTTGAAATGGTCTTTCTGGGAGCCACTTCGATTCTTAAAAAAAGTCAGATTTTTCTTCAATAAACCAGTTTTAACACAAGTTTGTATCCATATTATGCTTCCTAAAAAAACCTTTAAAATGCCCCAAAAGAAATCAAAATTTACAGAATATTTATTAATTGATTATTTATTGTTAAAATTTCACAAATATTGGAAGTTATTTGTTATTATTCAGACTACTGTTCTTATCTTGAGTTTCAAAATCCACAGACCGGCATCCTTAGTGCCCCTCTGTTAGACTTTGAGCCCGCTGGCATGTCAACTTACAAAGTGCGACACACACAAACTGCTTCAATCTCTTCTTTTTTTTTTTTTTACCACAGTGATCACCACTTATCAAGGCCCGGAAGCCACTCAGGGATAAGGGTTATTGTCGTCTGCTCACTATTAACCAACTCATCAAGTTTTTTTTTTACAACGGAGTCACCACTTATCAAGGCCCGGAGACCACTCGAGGATAAGGGTACAGTAGTCAATGGGAAAATGTTGTAGTAATTGTTGGTAGTGGAAATTCTAGCAGCTCCTGCGCAGATGTGGCAACAATACTCCACTCTTGGACTTATTTGGCTTTTATACAGGTAGAGAATTGCATCAGCAGTGAGATATCTACTGGAGTGGTAGAAAAATCCCACTATTTTTCCAGCAGCCTTGTCAACAGATTTGATGTACGTGCTCCATCTCAGATCAGGAGTAAAGGTCAAACCTAGAAGCTTGTCAAAAAATGGAGCCTTCCCAAGATGAGAGCCATACATTTCAATTGATGCCAGACGGGGATCAGAGTATTGATGATGTAAAGATAGAAGGTTGGTTTTAGATGCATTAAAATTAACCAGCCACTTCTTTCTCCATTGCATCACATGATCAAGATCAGAGGAGAGAGAATCAGAGAGAACTTGGTCGTTTACGGCCTTTGAATTGTTGCCATAGATGGTAGTGTCATCAGCATAAATGTCTACAAATGATCTTAGGATGTGATTTGGGAGATCATTGATGTAGAGCAGGAAGATAGTTAGGCCCAGAATGGACCCCTGAGGGACTCCAGCATTAATACTATGAGCTGATTTCTGCCCATCAACCACTACTCTTATGAACCTATCAGAGAGAAATGATTTAATAATTGAAAAGACATTTCCAGCTATACCGTAGCTGGAAATTTTGTGAAGTAGACCTTTATGCCATGCCCTATCAAAGGCCTTTGATATGTCAAGAGCAATTGCCCTAGAAAGGAAGCCCCCATTGGGAGATTCACTAATCCTATGAGATATAACTGTTAGTACATCTGCTGTAGATCTAGTAGAATGGAAACCATATTGCATGTCACTGAGGAGGTTATTTTTGCTGAGGTGATTGACTACTTCTCTAACACAGATTCCAGCAACTTACTCATGATACACAGGATACTTATTGGTCTGTATTGAGAGGGAGATGACCGATCACCTGAATATTTGAATACAGGACATATTGATGAGGTTGTTGTTGGGAAGCAATTCTCCTTAAGACAACGTTTAAACAGCTTTGTAAGTATGGGAGCTAATTCTGGTTGAATCTTTTTGAGCACTATAATAGGAATGATGTCAGGGCCAGTTGCTTTACTGGAATTGAGGTTTTTGATTAGCTTGGCAATATCATGCACAGATATTTGTATGTCGCATAGTGTGTTTTCAGACACAGGAAGAAATACAGGAGATTGGTGATCTTGATCACATAGGGTAGAATTAGCTACAAAGTTTTTGGCATAGTGTTTGACTTTGCCAAATGCTGACGAGATTACCTCAGGTCCATTGATGATGCTTGGGATAGAGCACACACCTCTATTCAGGACCCTGCTTGTTATTTGCCAAAATTGGTGGGAATCAGCTCCTTTGGATTTGATGGACTGAGTATACAACTCTCTCACGTTCTTCATTACTCTTTTACAGTGGTTGCTGGCAGTCCTGGGGGCGACTTTAGTCTCAGTACATCTATTATGTTGGAAGCAAACAAGTGCCGGTGGAAGCATGCCTTTTTTTTACAAATGCCGGTGGAAGTTCGGCAAATACTTGCCAGAGGGCAGTGATCAGTCTGGCTTTGGTGTGGTAGAAAGTCAGGTTGGTGATGGTCTCGACGTATGACCAAACAAAGTAGTCCAACGGGTTCAAGTTGGAGGAGGAGGGGGATGCCAGTGAGAGAAGGGTACAAAGTCATAGCAGTCATTTTGAAGCCAAAGCCTGGGTCTCTTTGGACTTGTGGGCTAGCACTCGAGTCCTGCTGCAACACCCAGGGTCTGCCAGCTGATTGCACCAGAGGATCACCACAGTCTTTATCACATCCAGGTACACTTTGGTGTTGACTTTGAAGCCAACTTCGAAGATGTGAGGTGGCATGATGCGGCCTTCACTTGAAACCACACCAAAACCATAACTGAGGCCGGAAACTTTGTTTTCATCACCCTCGGCCCACCCTCAAGCATTGAACTGTCCGGATTTGCATTTTGATGGTGTTGGCAATGGTCCTGTTGTCATAACGTGGATCTGTAGAGAGCATGAGTTGTATAGCGGCGCATATCCGATCTCACTCATTGAACATTATGTCACTTTCAGACATGATAGAAGGCTCCTATCATTCATGGGATTTGTATACAACTGGCCAACTAGTAGATGGTCTGCAACAACAAAAAAAAATTTCTTATTTTTGAACAAATTTCGTCCATTTTTAAAATTCGGTTCCCCTACTTCAGTCTAGCTAAAATTGCAGATTTATATTAATTTTGAACCAAATTTTATTGGATGTCCATGAAAAAAATTTGGAGAGGGGTGGATGGATGATATAGGGTAGAATGTCCCATCCAACACATACAAGTATGTAAAATAGACCTTTAACGTATTAGGAATTTTGGAATTTCCTTATTTGGTGAATGCTCGGTTTTTGAAAGGTTCCTTTAGGGGGTTTAATTTGGACAGTGTATTTTGGGATGGGCCGGTTTCAAAGAAATATTTTCAGTGAAAAAGATTTTTAGGTTTATCCTTAGATGTGAGAAAACGAGTGACATGTTATACGGTAAACTAAACATAATAATGAGTTCAGAAGGCATATATTCGCAAAATATATAATTTATATATGTTTAAAATGGAAGTTAACAGCAATAGGAAGAACATTAAATGTTCATGAATATTTTTAGAGTTCTTTTAAAAATAAGTAGGAATTCATTATGTTTGGATATTGAAGGAGCTAGGGTCATTAATTTAAGAGCCGTACATTACAAGGATCAGAGAATTCCTAATCCAAACTTCTCCACTCAAATAAATAAATTACATTTTATTAAAAGTTGTAAATAAGAGTCAATGTTCTTTGTTTATCATATTAGAAAAGAGGTTCAGTGAGAAAGGTTGCATTCACTTTATTGGAGACTTCAATGTTCATAATGTGGAATGGTTAGCCCACTCAAACAAAACAGATGATGAGGGGAGGTTCTGTCACGATTTCTCCATGGCTTATGACCTAACTCAGATTGTTCATGAAGCCACTTATGTGCCTAACACTGACGGTCAGTATGCAAGTCTCCTAGACCTTTTTCTCACAACTTGCTCCAAACTATGTTCATCTCCACTGGGATCTTCCGACCACTCGGTGGTCTCAGTTAAGATAAAAACAAAATGTAATAAATCATCCAACATACCTCTTCATCGTATAATATATCGATATTCTATGGCTGACTAGGATTGGTTTCATACATTTATATCAGATCTACCTCTGGTTTCCATGTTTAAAAAAAACGTGTCTTTTATAGTATCAGACCTCCTGGCTCCAGACCTCTATCGAGGTTGTGATTGCGTATGAAGGCAGCTATCTTGAATAGATGTCAGCTCTGCTACATAATCAATTTACCTGAATTGATTTTTCAATAAATGTTTTAAAATAAAGCTGTAGCGTTGTTTTCTTTAGGGTGACAATTTTATCGTTCTACCCTTTACATTCAAGTATAAATATGGTAAGAATATCACAAATGCCAAGAGATGATTTTTGGATTTTATAAAAGTGTCATCCTATGTCATTAAAAAAAAAAAAAAATCTAAAAGATATTTCTTGTAAAGCATCACAGTTATGAATTTACAGGCTCTATATTGTTGGTCCATTCTTTCTTTTGAAAAATGCTGCAACAACAGACAAATGGGTAAAAATTGGGTGTTTCCCTTCAGTTTTTGACTTTCTAACCATGATTTTTGGATTTCTCAGCCTAAATGGATGGTTTTTGATTTAAAATGATTTTCTAAAATTGTTTAAAATAGACAATTGCAATGCCAAATTTCTTATTTTGGGTTCTCCTATTTCCATCTAGCTAAAATTGTAGATTTATATTAATTTTGAGTCAAATTTTATTGGTTGTCCATGACAAAAAAAAAAAAAAGATAAATAAAATGTAGAGAGTGGCAGTGTCAAGGTTGGATGATATAGGATGGAATGTTTCATAAGGATTCTTCATATAAGGTTTAGTATCATTATATCTGGATTTTAATGTTTATAATGAAGCATAAAAGTGGTGCAAAAGTAGTCTGTTTGGGGAATTAATCTTACTCGTTCTGAGAAGGGAATTTTTTTTTTATAGTTATCTTATAATTTGCCACAGAGACTCAAAATTAGCCATAACTTGGGTATTAGAATCTGATTTTCTGACCCAAAAACGCACCAAACATTAATGTTATTGTTTTTTTTTCCTTTCCTTTTGCAAAAATCAATCATGTTCTACAGAGTTAAATACAAAAACAAACACAACAATATTTCTCCACAAAACAAACAAACCAAACACTATGAATAAATATTTGAAACTATAAAGGACTTAAAGCATAGCAACTTTTTCTAAAATTACTTGATTCAGCAATAAATAATCTGTAAAAGGTTGATATGCCATAAAAAAAAAAAAACCCCAAACAATCGATCTTAGGATCTGAATAAATTTGAACTATGGTTCACTTTCATTGCTGGGCAAATCTAGTCATGTCTTATAGTAGAAATATTTAAGCTAAAAAATTTCTGTCTTAGAAAAACTCCAGAGTTTTTGTCTTATTAATATTTTATTTGACATAACCTTTCTTTACAGCAGAACTGGTGTGCTTCAAAAATCGTAAAAATTCTTACTAATTATTTGTTTATTTACAGCCTTGGATCTTGATGAAAAAGACTTTCCACAAGCTGGTGACCAAGACACGCTTCGAGATAAATTAACGGAAATATTTAAATCCAAAGACCAAAAATACTGGACTGAGAAATTCCAAAATGTTGATGCCTGCGTTAATGCTGTGCTTAGTCTGGAAGAAGCTGCCGCTTTACCCCACAACCAAAGTAACCAAACATTTATGAGAGGAGAGTCAGGATATGAGCCAACACCCAGCCCAACTTTGTCCAGAACGCCGGCCATCAATAGTGTGAGACCGGACCCAGAAGTTGGTGAACACACGCTAGAAATCTTGAAAGAACTTGATTATACGAATGAGGAAATTCAGGACTTACTCACATCTCGAGCTGTTGGACAGATGGAAAGCAAACTTTAAGGAGGATTTTTTTATATTTGATATGTAACTGAAACATAAAGGGGCATAAAAGTGGTGCAAAGATATTCTGTTCGAGGAATTAATCTTACTCGTTCTGGAATGGGTATTTTTTGTTTATAGTTGTCATAAATTATAAGACAACTATAAAAAAAAATACCCATTCCAGAAACCTACAAAAACTCAAAATTATTTATAACTTGGATCTAATTTTCTGATCCAAAATGCACCAAACATTGATATTGTTTTTTTCCCTTTCCTTTTGTAAAACTCAATCATGTTCTGTAAAATCAAAACTACACACTAATTCTTATATCCCCATGGAATTGTTAATAAAATCCACAACTATATTTGGTATGAATAAACTTCAGTTTATGTCTGACTTGTCCATCAAGTTTCAAACATTTGATGCCCAACAGCATTCAATGATATACAAATGTTATGTTTTCAACAAGTGATCAATAGACTAAATAAAATAAATGTCTTTAAATATATGCATGTTCATATGTGCTGGTCTTTTTGTTCTCTTCATTGTCAATTATTGTTACATGATAAGGGCTGCCCCCTTTTCATGTAAGTATAAAAATAGAGAGATTTAGTTAAAATGAAAATGAAATAGAATAGACAAAATTCGAACCTCGTAAATTAGGTTTAGAAATAGATTACGAGAGAGAATTAGAAAATGGAATGTAAAACAAACCATTGTTTAGCTTAGAGATAAAATAGTTTCAAGAAAAGAATGTGCATTGTCAATTCTGTTATGAAAAATTCAATTGAGGAATGCAACTATACAAGATAATTTAATAAACATGTTTTTAACATATTGGAAAAAATAGGTTACTGGAAATATAGGTTAAAATTCCTTTTGTAAACAAAGGAAAAAGTTTTGGACACGCATGTCCAGAACACGTGAAAGAAAATACATGTTTTAACATGTGTATGACGTCATGGAAAATGGGAAGTTCTAGATATAGTTAGAAACTTAGGATAAACTGGAGGAGAAACTGGAGAGAGTCAGAGAGAGTCTGAGGACAACAGAGGACAGTCCAGACATGGACATTCGAACCTCTAGAAGCGAGATGGTCACTTTTGAAACTAGAATGTGAAGCTTTGAATTCTTGACTCAGAAGACCACGACCGGTCTGGAGAAGAAATAAACCCATCATGTGTTTTTATAAACGTCGTCTTTGTGTTGTAATTCTACCAAAAAGGTAAAGTGAAAATTGTCATTATATGTCTTGTATATCATGTGGTTTAAAATGTCTTTACATACACATCTTACATACACAATATGAACACTAAGACTGTCTGAAGACTGTCTCAACACTCAAAGAGCGTTTTCTACACTTCTAAGCATAAACATTTAATATATATGAATATCTTTATAACACGAACAATCTCTCTTACAACATCTCTCTTTCTAAGACACAACGACAAACTCTAATAAGACTCAATAAGACTCTCTAAGACTCACTCTTAATTACAACAAGAACAATAATAATAATGAAATATTTTTTGTCTTTGCCACATTTCATGTGTGACCATTGATCGTCTCATCTGTTAACTAAAACGAGCAAAACTGTTCATGCAGCAAAGACACAATTACGATATTTGTTGAATTTCTTTAAGATTTTATTGATGAGAATTAACTTACGAAAAGAGAGACGGACTAAAGTTATCTTCTGATTGTTTACTTCTTAAACCTACACCATTATTGAATTATGATCGCATATCAATCAAGGGAGATAACTCAGCATAACGGTGCTATTTTGAATTGTTGTCTGTCTCTTCCATTTGTTTACATTTTCAGTTTTTTGTTTTAAGTTCAGTTCTGTAGGCTCGAGAATAAAGTCTCTTCGTCCCTTCAAACGGTTTCGTGTGATATACTTTTATTTACTGGCGTGGTGGCAGCGATGGGATCGCAAGTAAATAAAAGTATATCATACGAAACCATTTGAAGGGACAAAAAGACTTTATTCTCGAGTATACAGAATGAAACTCAGAACAAAAACTGAAAGCGTAAACACGAATGGAAGAGACAGACGACAATTCAAAATAACACTATTATGCAGAGTTATCTCCCTTGATCCATATGCGATCATAATTCAATACTGGCGCTAACTTTCTATCTATCGAAATGAGTGACGTACAGGTAAACAGACATGAAAGTAACACTCGCTCGGATCATCATTTCTCTACATTATTAGCGCATCCTATTTGCATGCTTCCAACAGAGAGACTAAGCTGAAAATCTTTGTTTCTCTCACTTGAAAACGTGATGTTTGTCATATCCTCATATCATTTGACTATGTTTTGGCTACAGAGTTTGATATCTTGCCCCTGTCTTGTCCCCAATCTTTCGTTCCACACTGAGAATGGTTTTGTTTTACAGATCTGGGTTATCCTGGCATGCACTAAGAGGAACCTTCATCAAAATTCACACTAGCAACTTAATTGATACTTACTGCCGTAGGGTCCATACTAAACATTTTGATGATGGTCTTATCAGTAGAGGTGTGGTCCTGAATGGACTTCACATTCACCGAATCTTAACCCTCCCCATTTTAATCTGTGAGGTTATCTCAAAGATAATGTTTATCAACACAATTCACAGATTCTTTATGAATTGAAGAGAGCCGTCACAGCCAAAATCAGGGCAATGCCTGAAGAAGGATTTTTTAAAAGTTGTTGAATGTTTTACACATCATATTCAGGTACACTCAATAATGAATGTTAATAAAGCACTGTTGGACATTCATGATTGAAACTTGGTGGACAAATCAGGCATAGATTGAAGTTTATTTTTACAAAATATGTTTGGATTGCATCAATAATTTCAGGATGCCACCCGAAAAATTCCACCCATGGAATTGTTAAATATACAGTCAAAACATATTTCAATTTATGATCAAATTTCAGCCATGAATAAAAAAAAAAAATAAAGATTTATATTTTCAAAATTTTCTGAACAATCTCTCTCATTTATTTTTTAAAGTTTGTAGTGTGGTTCCTGGCCTTGGGAGAGCCTATTTTTGGATGCTGAGTGCGTCTTTGAGTATAGCCAAGAACCACACTGACATTTCATATAATTTGGGTATAAAGTTATTGTTTTAGCATGAATATAAAATCGAAATAAATGAAACATTGTGAGAATAGAAGGGTCACCAAGTAGTAAGACAACATAAAACGGAGTTTTGAAAATGGAAAATGTTGAAAAACAAACTTTTATCTATATAAATGAAATGGTTCATGTATGTTTGTGTGTGTAAATATTTAACCGATAGACTCTTAAATTACTGGTCACATAACACTGAAATTAACAGGAAATAGTAATCATATACCAGAGATGGCTTATAATAGGTACAGGCAAAATGAATGCCGATGCTCAAAATGTATAAACATTTTGACCCCTCCCTTTACTTAAAAACTCACCAAAAATCAGGAAATTTACCAATTTTAATGAAATTTTCAGTATTTATCAAATAATGATCGCAGAATATAATGAACTAATTATTTTTTATTTAAATCTTAGTGGAAATGTATTATTTTGTTTAAACAAAAAATACCTTTACTAAAGTTATGGTTTTCAGTAGTAAATAAAAAACGCAAGAATTTATTTTTGCTTTTTTATATAAATAAAGCATCGTAATTTGTAACAATAAAAATAAAATAAAATAATTTTTACAGGAACATTACGAAAAAAGCCCCTAAAGACCATATTAATGAATTCGATATAACGTGAAGAAAAATTAATTTCTCGAACTACCGATATTACCATTGAATTAAGTATTGCTTATTTAACATTTTCACACAAAAAAATTATAACTGCAAAAAATATTTCTACTTTTTTAAAAAATTACAGGTTTCGCATAATTTTTATATGCAAGATTTTAATAATTTCCTTGCTCGCAAGAATATGAAACTTTCGGCGTAACATATTTGTTATATAATATTGAACAATAATTAAAAAAAAATTAATTTAAAAACAGGAACATAGAAAAATAATTAAATTAAAAAAATGGAAAAATTTATACACACGTTCAGAATAGGAATGTATGGATGTACGTCTGGGGGGAAAAAATATCACACCCTTTCCTCCCTTTTAATTACATGACATCATTTTCACATTCTTTCGACTGGCTGAAATTTTGGGCCTTCGTATATTCCGTGTTTAGAAAAACTTTAGTTTATTGCGTTTTGCGAACGGCAGAATCAGTCGGTTTTGGGCTAATTAATTTATGTTTCGTACAAACAAGGTGTTTTTTTTTTTTATTTAATTCAATATCTTAGGATTTTACTAATTATCTTTGAAATAGGCCCAGAAAACTAATATTTATCTTTTAAAGGATTTTACAATGAATTTATTTAACTTCAAAATTTAGCTGAATTGAGTAGTTCGCCGTGAAAAAATTTTTCATAACTTTTTTTTTTCATGTGTACAAATATTTTTTTTCCTTTTGGAAATTAAGTTTAGTCCTTAATCTTTCAAATACAATCAAAAAGCAGAAACCTACAAAAAAATATGATAAATCGGCTTTCAAAACTAGGTCCCCCTATTTTTGCCCGCCCATTTTTGCCCATACCCAGCTTATAACAAGTAAATTCTTTGTTTAAATGGATGATTAATGTGTACAGAAATCGGCTAGTTGCAATGCCAAATATTCGTTTCAACTTGCCAACATATAAATTTGCACATGCATGAAACTAATCATAGCTAAAAGTGGCTTAATTTTAAAACTTTTTATCTGTCTATTGGGTTAGCTCAAATGGTAGGGAATGCAGTTGGAGCGCTAAATGAGGGAATGCCACTGGAGTGCTAAATGTTTTGGTTTTGATTCTAGCTGATGGCACCCAAGTCATTTTTTTTCAACTATTGAAATCAGAACTATATACTAGATACAATATAATATTCAATAGAGAATTGGCTCTGTAATAAATGAAATCTGGATTAAAATATATTTGAGCATAAGACCCCCACCCTGCTAGTATATAAATCAATCAGAAATCAACCATTTCTTAGCTATATAACTATTTAAGGTCATTTTAACACCTAAGATATAGTTCAATACTAAATACGAAGTCTGCATAAATTAAAATATATTTAAGCATAATTTATGACCAGCAAGTCCCCTCCCCCTCGCCCGCTAGTAAAAAAATTATGGTCATACAAGAGATAAGAATATAAAAGTTACTTTCAGCCATTTATGCAAACACATGTTCGATGAAGAGTTGGGTTAGTCATAAGCCAAAGTATTCATGTATGCACATGTAAGTAATATTTGTATGTGAGTATTTGGCAGCGTGGCATTGTGTATGTGTGTGCGTTGGTTTACCTTGTTCTTATTAGTGTGTGTATTGTTAATGTGTGTATAGCTGTAAGCAGTAACTTGTTTCTGTTCACCTTGTAATAAAAAGGCATTAAAAAATCAGTACACACCTGTTTCTTGTGCGATCTCATGCAGACAAAAAGAAAAGACAAGGAAAAAATGGCTGCCTTTCTGGTTTTATGCTAATCCAACTGATTGCTTTATGTAAATGAGATGCTGCTGATTGTAGTATAAAAACCTGACTTTTATAGAGACTCTGCGATTTAGGATTTAGTGACAGAAGGAGCGAGTCTTGTGAGCAGAGAGTTGTGTTTTTGCAGTTGGAAGAAATTAGGCAGCAAAGTGGTGGGAACGTTTTTTTTTTTTTAAATTTGTTTTTTATTTTGGACATCGAAGCCAGGAGGAATTTACACACCTGACTCTTGCAAATGTGTAGGAATGTGCAAGATGTATAAGACTTTTACTTGAGTTATGGAGTTCTCTTCTTTTGCGGCTTGCCTCCCTCAGCATAAATGGCACAAGGGAGTGTTGTTAAGCAAGATTATTGGATGCCTTCAAGTTTCCTCTCTCTAGCTTTTGGGTGTTTTCTTTATAGGAGTTTCTAACTTTGTATCCGGCTGACTATCTTCACATAGATGTGTTACTTTTGCATCTTGGTTAGAAAATATTTTGAGTTCATATGCTTCTGTGAAAAATTCTTTGTTTTGGAAAGTGAGGGCGAAAGCGAGTTCCAATGAAGTAGAGAAAGAAAGAGGGTAACAATTATAGCCATTTGCTTTTTAGCGTTCTTATAGGGATCACTTTGCAATTAAGTTGTCGCAAGTTCCTTTTGTACTGGCAGCACAATTTTGAGTGGCAGAGTAGGGATCATAGGCCAAACTATTTCCTGTTGGGGAAATGTGAGAATAAGTTTGGTTTCATATGTCACGCTACAGAAATTGTCAGTTAAGATTTGACATTTTTAGTAAGAGCTTAGATGCAGTTGTGGTGGAGGTGGGAGTAGCCATTAGCTTGAAGGCTAAATAAGAACAATTGAGGGGAGGGCACTTTACTGGGGGGATAATGACGGAACTTCTGCTCTATATCATGTTTTAGGCACAAAACCTCACTGAACTCATCAGTAGAAATATAGATGAATCATGTATAAAAACTTCGAAACTAACATGATCATGTTTCTGGATTTTTTAGATGAGAATAATTTGTATTATTTGGACTACTGGTTTCATCTTCATTGATATTCTCACAACGTTTCAGTTGATGTAACCAAAATTCGCACTAGAATTGTTCAAAAGGACCCATGGCATAACAGATAAAGTACTTACTAAAATTCATATTTAAATGATACTCTTCTGGAGGTTGAAATTTCAATCCTTCATGCGGACAATACTAGGAATCGATGCCTCCATTTAGTCTGTAGTGGCAGCTATGTATGTAATTGTGAGGCAAGGGTTGCACAATCCAACCGCACGTCTCCTGAATCTGCACTACTTGAGTCCAGTGGCAAGAAGAAGTCCAGAACGACTGGATACAATGCCGAGATAAGCAGAGAGCACATACAGCACCAGGATGCCTCAAATGGTCACCCATTTAGTACTGATCAGGTTCAATGTTGCTTAATTTCGATGATCTGACGGCATGTGTCAAATGTGATCATGCCGTACATAATAGATAGTAAGAATACAATTGCAAATTACTTAAGACTTCTAACTGATGGAATGAGAGTATGCTTTCCTGACGGATTGAATAAAGGGTTCTGTTTGAAATTCAACAAAGATTCCAGAGTTCAACAGGATACACCTGAAGAAGACTGGAGGTTACATCAATCGAAATTATTATTATTCTACCATCCAGCGAGTATTCACTGAGTTGCCACTGGCGTTTGTGGAAAAGGCATGCTCCAAGTTACGAACTCGTACCGAGACGGTGATTGAGGCTGAAGGCGGCTACATTGAATAGATGTCAGCTCTACTTCATAATCAAGTTACCTGAATTGATTTTTTCAATAAAAGTTTTAAAATAAAACTGTAGGGTTTTCTTTAGGGTAAGAATTTTATTGTTCCACCCTGAAAGTATCCTGTAATAATATCAAATATCCTCTTAATATTATAAATATTAATGTAATATGTAATTTATGTAATATGTAATTTCATATGTAATAATAAAGTATCCTGTAAGTAAAACTTAACGACAAAAGAGAAGTTATTAAGAAAGAAAAGATTAAATTTTGTTTATATCTAAACTTTATCAAAATAATCCCAAGAATAAATGAGATATTGCAAAATGTCTATATAAATAAAACAGTAGATGTTTATGTGTCTGTCTGTCTGTCTGTGTGTTTGTGTTTCTGTGTGTAAATATTTAAACGATAAACTCTTAAACTTCTGATCACATAACACTGAAATTAACAGGAAATAGTAACCATACACCAATGATAGTTTATAATGAATAAAATGGAAGAATAACGCGTACAGACATATGTCGGCAAGTTTGAATGCAAAATGTTTATTTCAACTTGTCGACATATTTCTATTACTTTCTGCGCATGCCCAACTTCAATTCATTTCTTCAAGTCGTTTAATATTAAATCTTTCTTACTTATCTCTCGATAGCTACATCAGTAGTTAATACGTCTGGTGCACTAAATGTTTTGGTTTCGATTCTAGCTGACGGCACCCAAGTCGTTTTATTATTTTAAAAACTTTTGAAGTCAGTACTATATATTAGGTACAATATAATATTTAATAGAGGGCTCTGTAATAATAAATACAAAATTTGCATTAATTAAAATATATTCTAGTGTGCCTCTCCCCCAGCATTGTAGAATAACTTGCATTCTTTCTCTTTTTCTTCTTGATGATGATGATGATGATGTTCATATGCTGGCATGTGTTCAACGGCTTTAAGAAATTGATCTCCAAACTATCTCTGTCCGCGTCTTTATGTTTTACATGTTTAAATGAAGAATCTTTCTTTTCAAACCTTTTGTTCTTGTTTCTCTGTCATCATCTTTTTATATTCTGGAAATGCTGACGATGCTGAAATCAAATGATGAAACACAACATTTTTGATCATCAATCTACAATTTGCATATGCGTCATGGTAAGTGTTAAAGACAGGCTTAGATCTGTTGACCTCAAAGGGAGATCAAATCTGTTCAGTGTAGGGAGATGTGTACAGAACAGGAGACTTCGATGGTATGGCCACATTGAAAGAATGGATGAGAGTTCTTGGGTTAATAGATGTAGAGCAGTTGAGGTAGTAGGACCAGTACACAGGGGAAAGGCTAAGGAAAACATGGGAAGAAATAATAAAAATTTGATTTGCAAGAAAGAGGGTTAAATTAAAACCTGGCCAGAGATAGGTTAATTTGAAAGTCAATTTCTAAAAGCTGTCCAACACATGTTAGCATGTAAAACATTTTAAATCAATAGTGGTAGTCATGATGATGATGATGATGATGATGATCATCATCATCATCATCATTTATAAAATCCAATTTTCCACTAATCACATTCTGATAAAACTTTCTCATTAAACTTATTTGAATAACTGATATTCACCATGTTTCCAGGAGGTTAGACACAAGATCAAGTTTTGATGAGTGTTTTTTTTCGAATCATTTTTTTCATTTCACAGAAACACTTTCATCAAGCTCATACTTGACCTTGTGCCTGACATCCTGAAGAGGAAGTAAATAATTTAAGCAGATGACAATGTCTAAGTGGTTAACGACATTGACTGAAAACCTAGGTGTATCAAGTTCGAATCCAGTTCGTTCCATAGAAACATTTTCATCAAATCCACATTTGACCTTGTGCCATCCTGGAAAGGAGGTAAATATAAAATAACTGATACAGTGTAACTCGGATATAAAATACCCGAATATAAGAAAAACAGATATAAGAGAGATTTTCTCTGATTCCAAATTAGAGCCTGTATTAATGTACAGTGAAACCCGAATATAAGAGAGCTGTAAGGACAGCAAAAGAAGTCTCTTATATCCGAATTACACTGTATCTACTCCGTGCAGATTAAAGAAATGGTTCAGTTCAAAATTCTATATAGGTTTTCAAGTTCGACATAAAGATTCCCAAGTTTGAAAAGATGAATCTGAAGAAGGTCAGAGGTTACACCGGCCGAAACGTTGTGAAAATAACAGCCAAGCTGAGAATTAGTAGTGAGAATTATTCAACTTTCCCACTCTCTGTCGCTGCCTAAGCCTAAACATGGATTCCATGAACAGAGCTTCTTCTCTAGAACTGCCTGCCTGTGGAACTCTGTTCTGTTGGTCTGCTTTCTAGCTGACTACAATATCATTATCTGCAAGTCCAATGTAAACAAGTTCTTGTTGAGCCGTGCTCATGAATGCCCTAATTATACCAAATTCCTTCTACAAAGGATTATTACGCAACTGTCCCAATGACTACAATACACACATTAACCCTTATCCTTAAGTTGTCTCCGGGCCTTGATATGTGGTGACACCTTTGTAAAAAAAAAAATATTCTATTCACCGGCTGCTACACACATGTACATCCTCGTACAAAAACCTTTTTTGATTTTCCCATACTCTTCCTTCTGCGGGTGAATATAAAAAAAAGTTAGTGTAACAATGTTGACAGGAGGTAGGTAATTAACAGGTACTACAACAACGAAGCAAGAAAGGAAGTGGGGAGGGGCCGCATACTTGAATGGCTTGTTTATTCTATAAAACTTTACAGTCGAACTGACCACTGGAACTAATGAAGACACGGGTGGCTTCACCCATCCTTCTCAAACGGACAGGGTCACATCGGTACACACTGATTCAATCAATCTAGGGTTTCTTTACTCTGGTCTTTCCTGATCGAAGCGATTACTCGAAGTTCTGCATGACCCCACATTTATTTGTTGTTGTTGTTGTTGTCACCCCCCCCTCCAACCCTCCAGCGTCTCTCCTTGGAATTTTGAGCACCAGACAAATGTTTCACATTTAGCATAAGTCTTTCGTGTTATCGATTTAGAGTTTTGGTACATTAGTTCGACTTAGTTCCGTGCCTGATTAAACACGTCATGTGTTGTCGTAAGGATACAAACATAATACTGTGTGTGTGTACGCGTGTGTATGTGTGCATATATGTATGTGTGTGTGTGTGTGCGCGCGCGCGTGTGTGTGTGTGTGTGTGTGTGGGCACGTATGTTTGTGCGTATGTATGTGTGTGCATGTGTGAATATATGTGTATGTTTGTGCATGTCTGTGCATGTGTGTATGTTTGTGTATGTGTGTGTGTATGTGTGTATGTGTGTGTATGTGTGTATATGTGTGTATGTGCATGTGTGTATGTATGTGTATGTGCATGTGTGTATGTTTGTGTGTGTGTATGTATGTGTGTATGTGTGTGTATGTGTGTATATACATGTGTGTATATACATGTGTGTGTATGTGCATGTGTGTATGTGTGTATGTGTGTATGTATGTGTGTATGTGTGTGTGTATGTGTGTGCATGTGTGTATGTGTGTGTGTATGTGTGTGTGTATGTGTATGTGTATATGTGCATATGTGTGTATATGTTTGTGCCCCTAAATGAATAAGCAACCAAGTGTACGAATTGCGATGTATGAAAATCTGTATTAAAGAGTCCGGCGAAGATTATACAAAATGGAAACATCAACTTTGGAGTTTATATAGTCTTCTCTTATCCATGGTAAACGAAGTTTGTATTCGATAATTAACTGTTTCAAATCGTTCATTTGTAACAGATATTTGAAATTCTTTCATAGCCGATAATAATTTTTATTCTTTCTTTTTCCTTTTCAGTTTTCACCCCAAACAAGGCACAACGTCACTTTGAAGTAGGGGGCTACTATCGAGGGGCATAAGTTGGAAGGGCATTATGAAGGGAAATGAGCAGCAAAATGTCTGTTCACATTACACTTGAACTTCTCCAAGTCAACCCAGTAAAGCAGAATCCCGGAAGGTAATTCCAAAGTCTAGCAGTTCTCCGGAAGAAACTACTGGAGTGGAAGGCCTTCTTACACCTAGGGATCTCTACTGTGAAGGGGTGGGATTTAGTTGCTTGACGGGTTTGTTGGAGGTATTTACGTCGAGGGGGTACTAGTGCTTGTAGTTCTTCAGAGCATTCACCATTAAAATACTTGTAGAACAGCAGAGGGATGCAACATTTCGTTGATGGGACAGAGGCTGAAGCTTAGATGACAGTTTAGGACCTATCAGGTTGGCGACTCTCTTTTGAACCATATCCAGGAGGGAGAGACTAGTATCAGATGCACCAAACCCAAATAAACCAACAATAATCCATACATGAGCGAATGGTGGCCTCATAGAGATACAGAATACTTTCAGGCGTAAGTAGCTTTCTAGCAGGTAGAGAGATCCCACCTTCTTCTCAGTAGCCTTAGCAATGCTCTCAATGTATCTGTTCCAACTCATGTTCCCTGTGAACGTTAGACCAAGGAGTTTGAATGAAGTATTTCAGGTAATGTGTTTTTGGCAATTGCTATTGGTGGTAGAGAAGGTTGCTTGTAATTATTGAAGGAAACAAGCTTAATCTTGGCTACATTGAATGTGATCATCCATTTTTGTCCCCATTCCACTACAGATTGAAGGTCTTTCTTTCGTGGTTCTGTCTTTTCCTTAGATATGTGTTCATTTGTTTTGCCGCATGCCTGTTATATAGCGTGGTGTCGTCAGCAAATATACCCATTTCGGAGACATTTTATCAGGGAGGTCAAGTATGAATATTAGGAATAATAAAGGTCCAAGGATACGCTCCCGAGGTACTCCTGCATTTATATAATATTGTTTAGATGTACGACCGTCGAGGACAACCTGGATTCTTCTCTTACTTAAGAAGGATTTAATTACGTTATATACTCTTCCAGTGATACCATATGATCTGATTTTCCTGAGAAGACCATCGTGCCATACCCTGTCAAAAAACCCTAGATATGTCAAGGGCTCCCGTTCTACCCTCCCCTGCTTTGTCCAGTGAACGGTATATATGTTCAGAGATTACAGTTAAGATATCTGCTGCGGAACGGGCTTGCTTAAATCCTTATTGTTAGTCGGTCAGAAGTTTAGCAGCTGTAAGGTGATGGACTAGAGCTTGATTAATTATGGTCTCAAATATTTTGGCGATTAGCAGGAGGAAGCTAATGGGGTGATAATTTAATGTGTTAATTCTTTCGGCAGAATTCTTGAAAACTGGTACCACAGAAGCAGTTTTCCAGCAGTTAGGAAAGCATGATTCATTAAGGCATTTGTTGTAAAGTTTGGAGAAGACTGGAGCAACCTCGGCAGAGCATTTTTTTTTAAATAGTACAGCTGAAATAAGATTGGGTTCACATGGTTTCGAGGTGTCTAGGTTTTTATGATATCATGCACCTGAGAAGGGGTGATTTTCAGATCATCTAGTGTGGCGTCTCTCCACAAAGGAAAGTCAGGGAGGGAGTGGTTTGCTGGGTTCAATGTGGAGTTTGAAGCAAACCGACTGGCAAGCATGTTAGCCTTTCTGGTTGCCATGCAAACAAGCTCATGATTGTTTGATAATGGGGGAATCGTTGATTGCCTATTGTTGACTACACTGTTGTAGATTTTCCAAAAAATCACGGTTTCCTAAATTCTGTGCTTTGATGCGTTTACTGGTGGCTTCAGTATATTCTCTCTTAGCTGTCACTATTTCTCTCTTACAATTACTTCTTGCTTCTATAAACCTCTGTCTGTTTGAACTGGACTTATCTCGGTTAAATCTGCAGTACGCATGCTACCTTTGAGCAATGGCAGCTACACAAGTAGAAGTAAACCATTGGGGAGAGTGGTCTCATATCTATTTATTATAATCATTATGACTATGATAAGAGATTATTCTTTTCATTATTTTGACTTTCGAGTATATATCAGTCAATATCTTATATGTTTTTAGATAGACTGATGTGGTTCTTGATTGATTAACTGTGTCTAATTGCGTCTGATATATACTCGAGAGTCAAAACAATGATAAAAATATTCTCTTGTCATAGACCTAGCTATCATGCACTTTCTTTCTTTTTAAATCATTCCAATAAATTCTCAATCACCGATTTTCATGGCAAATAACACCCGGGGTCTCATCGTTCAAACTTCTCAGCTTAACATTCACAAGGAACATGAATTGGAACAAATACATTGAGGACATTGTCAAGGCTGCTGTTAAAAAAGGTGGGCTCCTTATATCATGCTAGAAAATTACTCATACTAGAGAGTATCTTATATCATTATATTATTTGACAAAACCACAATTTACCTATGCATGGAGCATTGTTACCACATCTGGGCTGGTGCATCTACCACTCGTCTTTCCCTCTTAGATACCGTCCAAAAAAGAGTCTTAAATCTAATATGTCTCAAATTGTTAACTAAGCTCCAACCTCTGTCCCATCGCCACAATGTTGCATTTCTGTGCCTGTCTTACAAGTACTTTAATAGAATGTGCTCTCATGAACTTATAGGACTTGTGCCCCTCGACGTACATATTCCCTAGTAACCCGCAGCAAAATCCCACGCCACACTGTTGAGGTCCCTAGATGCTGGAAAGTTTTCTACTCTAATAGTTTCTTTCTTGGTACTGCTAGACTTTGGAATTTTCTCCCCGTTTCCTGCTAATCTGATAGTACTAACCTGTAGAAGTTTAAATGTAATGTGAACAAACATCTCGCTACTCAACTTCCTACAGTCTTATGTTGGACACGATCCCAAGGAGTAACCCTTTACATTCAAAGTAGCAATATGCTTTGTTTGGAGTTTAAAAAAAAAAAAAAAAAAAAAAAGATGCATTAGTTGAATCGAAATCGAAATACCGGTTTCGATTCAAGCTAATGCATCCAAGTCATGTGGATATATTATTTTCATTTTTGAAATCGCAACTTTATAATATATAAAAATCGATAGAACATTAACACTATAATAATTAGGGCTATGACAACAGCACAACATTCTTGTCATTGTTTTATCTTATATGCTTTTATAAAGAGTGATGTGGTTCTCGGTTGATTAACTGTGTCTAATTGTGTCGGATATATACGCGAGAGTCAAAACAATGAAAAGAATATTCTGTTGTGATAGCCCCAATAATAATATATAAGAAATCTACAAGAATTAAAATATCATATTTAAGCGTACTTTACGACCGGGCTTTGCCGGGCGTTTGTGCTAGCTTAGATAAATACTTTTGAAGTTTTAACAAAAAAAGCTTTTGGTCAAGATCAAAGTGTAGTATCTATTCTTCAGATACTGCACTTCCATTTCTTGTTCTCTTTCGGTGGAGGATCAGTCCTTCACGACTGAGACAATTGTTTTTATTTTTGTACCTTTTCTCCACGTTATAAAACGACCCTGGTGTCTAACTCTGTCCCGTGGGGAGGCATAGTAAATAGATACAATAATATCAGAACGTCTCCATATACACTGCACATCTACAGAATGCCATCGTCAATATATTACATATGAGTGAACCCACTGTGGAATTTTCCGCAGATCCCGCTAGTATTTAATTAAAACTGTTTATTTTTTTTTCTTCTTCGAATGTTTCTTTGGCTAAACTAGAGATTAACACTGCCACATAAGCGTCATATTCGGTGTTGAAAATCTTTCAGCGATTCATACAAATATTTTATTTATAAAATATATAAAAAATATATATATAATTATTTGTTTCAAAAAAGTGTATACTAAAAGTTCTGGGATATTGGAACGTGAAAGGAATACAAAACTTTAAAATGTAGCTAAAGGGACAAAGTAAAAATTATATATAGAGAAGAACTGTGTAGAGTAAGACAATTCCAAGACACAGCGCATACGCTAGGTGACTATCATCTACTAAGCAAACTTAATATAGAATTTAGTACAATATAGGGACTATTAATTAAAAATAATCTATCTATCTATCTATCTATCTATCTATCTATCTATCTATCTATCTATCTATCTATCTATCTATCTATCTATACATACACATGCACATATGTTTATGGGAAAATATGTTTATTCAATTATATTTCACCTTTTATTTATACCAATCCTTTAATTTATGAAGCTCGATGTAACTATAGAGCATATAACAAATAAATGACAAACGTCTTCATTCCAGATTCCAAGATGTTGACCATCTTACCGTTTATGCCCGTAAGTACGTTGACGTGCACAATTCTTGAGAGCACCTGTTTTCATAGCGCAAAACCATTCATGTAATTATTATGTCAATCCTTGAATTTATTTCGCCTTTAACTAATCAGAAGAAAAAGCACGTATCAATTTTCAAAGAAAATAAAGGCATATAGGCATGATTACAAAATCCGAAAATTGAGAGAGAAGTTGCAATTATCTTTTTTAATTTTGTTATGCCATCCGTTATATATATATATATATATATATATATATATATATATATATATATATATATATATATGTATATATATATTTTTATGTATGTATATATATATGTATATATTTATGTATGTATATATATATATACAACTATATATATGTATAGCTATCTATCTACCTACCTACCTATTTATCTTTCTATCTATCTATCTATCTATCTATCTATCTATCTATCTATCTGTCTTTCTGTCTGTCTATCTATCTATCTATCTATCTATCTATGTACACACACATACACACACAAATATATATATATACACACACACATACACACATACACACACAAATATATATATATATATATATATATATATAACTACTTCATTTACTCACATAAAATTAATATACGAAAGTATGAATTTATGCGTAAACTTTAAGTATTTACTTCAAAAGTTCTCAATACGTAGGTAGAGCTAGTTAGTAAGTTATAAAATATATATGGCGATTAAGCCACGCATAAGCCCGAAGAGTTCTAGAGTGGATGAAATGCGGAATATTCAGTGTAGCTTAATCGCCATATATATTTTATAACTTACTATATATATATATATATATATATATATATATATATATATATATATATATATATATATATATATATATATATATATATATATATATATATATATATATATATAAGAACACGATTTAAGGCTGTAAATTATATTTTTCAAGAATTTATTATTCGACAGGATACATTAAAATCTCGATTTATCGGCGGAGTTTCAAAGAAATGCGTTCTTCTCATCAGAGCAAAGATATTAGCAAATGAATATTATTGCGAAGTTATGAATTTGCTAATACTGGCATAAATTAAAACACCGCTGTATGAAAATTAGTCATAAATGCAAAAAAAGTTTATAGTGCAAAGCGTTCATGAAATGGGGAAAAGAAATGAAAAAATAAAAAATGAATTAAAATCAAAGATTAAAAATCCAGGTGAAAGGATATGGAGTGGTTAAGTGTTTTCAAGACGAAATGATCACAAGAGTCAATGTTTCCACTAGAAGAAGTCGGATTTATACTGTAAAAAATTCAAAATGTGCGTAATAATCCAAAATGTGTGTAATCCAGGTAGAAAAATTCGTTTGCAAGCAGTCGAGGAATAAATATTATTTCGAATCGTTAAAGTTATTTTTCATTTAGGAAATTGAGCCGTCGTAACACATCTTCCATGACCGTGTATACGGTTTTATGATAACAGAAAACTTGATTTCAAAAATACAACGGAAATAAATTACAACGAAAACGGAAGTAAAGAAAAAGAAAAGAATAGAATAAAGGTTGTGTGTTCTTGACACAGAAAGATTGTCCTTGAAATAATTAGGTTATGCGTCAAAATGCGTACATTTGAACAGATAAGTAGACGGGGCGGATGTGGTATAGACTAGAATTCGTGATTTTTATTAGATAGAAGAGAAAAAGAAAAAGGGAATGAAAAAATATCGGCGTTAAAATATAGACATTATCATAATACAATGGGGATAATAATAATAATGCTTATGATAATAATGATGATGATGATGATGCTACTGCTGCTGCTGCTGATGATGATGATGACAATAATGCTTATAATAATAATGCTTTTAATAATAATAATAATAATAATAATAATAATAATAATCTTAACAGATAAGCTAAAAGTAATTATAATAAAATCAACGCTAATCATATAGATAAATTTAAAATGAATCATAGGATTAGAAAAATAGAAGTTAGATATTAAATCTTCTATATTTTTATAAAGTAATAGGGTTCGTGTGTTTCTGTCTGTGTGTACAGCTCTCCATCATCAACGAAATATAAAGGAGGTAAGAGGGTAGATCTCTCCCGGTAGAGAAACATTAGAACCCATTTTAGGATGTTGCTGTTATAGGAGACATAAGAATCTATGCCTAATTTCTTTATATACTAGTCTACAAACCACCCCCATATCGAATGACTTATGCTCATTTGCATATCACATTATATTAAATCTCTTTAACTAATTACCTCGACCTTATTACATATTGGAAATATTCTAATCATTTCAACTGTACTATTTACAAAATCTATTTAACATTTAATTATTTAATATATTTTCATTTAATTTTATATTCGATTTATTTCACTTTACGTATATTATCAAAACAATTCATTGGCGAGCAAAGCTTTATGTTTTGGGATTGTATTGAAAATGTAATGGAAATTTCAATTTCGTTCCGTTTTAATCTTTTATATTTTACTTGCCAATATAATTGAAAGAATACAATTCAACTATCGTAATTTTATATAAATAAACAAAAACAAATATTTTAAAATAAAACTTTATTAAAAAATAAATAATTTTATTTTTAAATGAAAAAAATCAATTTAGTAAAATAATTGTATTAAACACCCCCAGCCTTGTCAGCAAACCTGTAAACCTATAAAAGTTTACATTTCGAATGTAAACAGTGATTTTTCGATTTTGTTAGCGCTTGCCGCAATTAAACACAATTAAAACGGAACTAACTTTATTTCCATTCTATTTTTTAAACAACCCCCAAAACATAACGCTCTCTTCCAGTTATAGCCAATTTTTTTTTAATTAAATAAAACAGGTCAAAATAAACAGATAAGCGCATTTTCTTTTACATTTTTCTTACAACCATTGTCATTTAACCAACTGCAGGATATCGTTACTTTTGTGGGGTTGTTTTGAAAATGGCACGGAGATTATAATTTCGTTCCAATTTAATCTTTCTGGTCGAGCCTATTTCGAAAGCCTGTTTATCATAGATTTGAACTACAAATAATTTATTACATTTTGATTATTACTATCTTAAGACTTAAAGCTTATATTTATTTCATTTTTCTATTTATATATTGAATTAGTTATTTCCAGTCTTATTTAAACTTAGTGCTTTCTTTAAACCGGATGAACCTTTTATAAAAATATGAGTTTAACGTAAAGAACACGAACAAGGTTTTATTCAACTGAATTTCTTCCAGTTTACTAACAAAATATATAAATTTAAAAGAGATATAAATAATAAAATAAAAAGGTTATGTAATTTAAAAGAAATACACGTACTCACAAAAGCAGAACTTTTTTTTACACATTTTTTTCTTTAAAACCATAACAATGAGACTAACAATTACCTAGATCTTAGTAATTATTTGTTTTAATAGAACTGTTTTAATTGTACTGTTTACTTAGTTAACCTAAGTTGGTATTACATTTATTTTACATTTACTTTTTTTTTTAATTATTACTTTTAGACTGTGGCGTTTACACCCGGGAGTAATGAGTCACACGTAGGTCGCTTTTATTCATTCCTTTTGGTCAAGATCAAAGTGTAGTATCTGTTCCGACAGATGCTGCACTTAATATGATTTGTACCAGTCAATGGAGGGGAAACCCTCTATACTGGGACAATTATTATTTTTGGTAACCAGAGTGACCCCTTTTAGGGGAGCTGGTTTTTACCTCACATTAAAAACGGCCTTGTGCCTAATTTGCTCAGTGGGGGAGCAAATAAATACCATCTGTTCCGACAGATGCTGCACTTAAGATAATTTGTACCAGTCAATGGAGGGGAAACCCTCTATACTGGGACAATTATTATTTTTGGTAACCAGAGTGCCCCCTTTTTGCCTACTTTTAGGGGAGCTGGTTTTTACCTCACATTAAAAACGGCCTTGTGCCTAATTTGCTCAGTGGGGGAGCAAATAAATACCATCTGTTCCGGCAGATGCTGCACTTAAGATAATTTGTACCAGTCAATGGAGGGGAAACCCTCTATACTGGGACAATTATTATTTTTGGTAACCAGAGTGCCCCCTTTTTGCCTACTTTTAGGGGAGCTGGTTTTTACCTCACATTAAAAACGGCCTTGTGCCTAATTTGCTCAGTGGGGGAGCAAATAAATACCATCTGTTCTTCAGATGCTGCACTTAAGATAATTTGTACCAGTCAATGGAGGGGAAACCCTCTATACTGGGACAATTATTATTTTTGGTAACCAGAGTGCCCCCTTTTTGCCTACTTTTAGGGGAGCTGGTTTTTACCTCACATTAAAAACGGCCTTGTGCCTAATTTGCTCAGTGGGGGAGCAAATAAACACCATCTGTTCTTCAGATGCTGCACTTCATTTTCTTGTTCTCTTTCGGTGGAGGAGAAATCCTTCACGACTGAGACAATGTTTATTTTTGTACCTTTTCTCCACGTTAAAAAACGACCCTGGTGTCTAACTCTGTCCCGTGGGGAGGCATAGTAAATAGGTACAATATAATTGTTTATAATTGTACTATTCAGAAATATTATTTATAGTTCGTCCATTTCAGTTAGTATACATTTCCTTTACGCTTAATTAATTTACAATCATTAATATCGTTAAACAATTCCGTTTAAAACCGAAATTATGCCACCCAAACGAAGTAGAAACGAAAGTGAGGAAGAAAGAATGGAAAGATTGGAAGCTAATAGACTAAGAGTTGCTGCAATTTGCTCCAATGAAAACAATTCAGATAGAGAAAGACGTCTAGAACTTAACAGGATACGTCAAAGAGAAAGGAGAGCAAGACTGTCAGATTTGGAAAGAGAAACCCAACGTGAAGCTGACAGAACTAGACATGCTGTAAGGCGGTTAAATTCATCACAAGATGAAATTCAAGAAAGGCAAAGATATGCACTGGAAAGAGAAGCAATATTACGATCGAATGAATTATATGAGGTAAGTAGACGTACACAAGGTGAGTTGAGAGTGGCTCAACGACATCAGAATGAATCGGAAACCCAACGAAGCTTTCGCCTATACCAAGGGCAACAACGAGAGGCTGCATGGAGAGAGAGTATGACTTTGCCCCAGCAATTGACAGAAAACGAGGCAGCTAGACAACGAATGACTGCTTTGAGACACCATGAAATAGAACACTGCAATAGAAAAGGATTGCTCTACAACAAAAATGACTCTCTCACTACAGCTGATATAGGAAAAATGGACAAAGTATGTCAACATTGCTCAGCTGTAAAATTTAAAGGAGAAACCCCTGGTTGTTGTTGTTCTTCTGGCAAAGTTGTGCTTGATAGCTTTCCACCACTGCCTCAGTTGCTTCAAGATTTGCTCTCCGGCAATGGTCCCATCTCTAAAGATTTTCTGCAAAATCTACGCAGTTATAACAATTGTTTTGCAATGACATCATTTGGTCACAAAATTGCGGCAGTACATGGGTGGAATCCTTCTTTTAGAATTCGAGGCCAGGTTTGCCACCAGATTGGGAGTCTTTTACCACCTGAAGATGAAACAGCAAAGTTTATTCAAGTCTACTTCTTGGATAGCCTGGAAGAGGAACTACATAATCGGGGACGTGACAGTAGACTCAATAGAGACATTCTCCAAAGTCTGACTGAATTTTTACATGAGAACAACAGCTTTATTTGTCAGCTGAAAACAACAAAGGAGAGGATTGAAGAAGAACACTTGGTAGAACATAAAGTTGTCATAAGGGAAGACCGAAGGCCGCAAGAAGAGCATCCACAGCGATTCAATGCTCCAACAACAACGTATGAGATTGGAATATTAATGGAGAATGAACCAACAGCTAACCGGGATATTGTCTTGCGTTTTAGAAATGATACATTAAAATGGATCTCCGAACTACATCCCCTCTACGATACTTTAATGTACCCGTTAATGTACCCCTATGGTTCTCCATCTTACAACATCTACATGAAGGCATCCAATGGGCGAAAAGTTACCCAACAGCAATTTTATTCGTACCATTTAATGACTCGGCCTGGAAACTATTTTCTCTGGTACCGAAGGCTATTTCAACAATGGCTGGTGGATGTGTACTGCAAGATTGAAACAGAACGTTTACAGTTCCTGAGGCGTGAGCAACAGACCCTGAGAGCTGACAATTATAGCAACTTGAGAGATTCAATTCTTAGGGAGGATGGGAATCCAGAACAGTTTGGTCAACGAGTTGTACTTCCGGCAACTTATACAGGAGGCCCTCGATACATGTTTGAGCGTCAAAGTGATGCCATGGCATATGTTCGGCGAATGGGCCGAGCCGACCTCTTCATCATGTTCACAACAAATCCAAAGTGGACAGAAATTACAGAAAATTGTCTTCAAGGGCAAGACCCTCAGGATCGTCCAGATATTGTTGCCAGGGTTTTCAGGCAGAAGCTAAAAAAGTTACTTGAATTTATTAAAAAGGGAGGATTTGGCAGGTTGAGGGCTTTCCTGTACAGTATTGAATATCAAAAAAGAGGACTGCCGCATGCACACATCCTCACCTGGCAGGCCCCAGAGGACAAACTTCTACCAGAAAAAATGGATCTCTGCATATCTGCAGAGATCCCTGACAAAGAGGAAGATCCTGATCTTCATGCTAAAGTGATGGCACATATGGTGCATGGACCTTGTGGACCATTTAATCCAAATTGTCCATGTATGATTGACAACAAATGTTCCAAAAAATACCCAAAAGAATTTCTTCAGTGTACCAAGCAAGGCCAAGACTCTTACCCCAAGTACAGGCGAAGAAAACCAGAAGATGGAGGCCAGACTGGTACAATAAGGATGAAGAGAAATGGTCGGTATGTTAATCAAGAAATAACAAACCAGTGGATTGTTCCGTACAACAAGGTCCTCCTTCAGCAGTTCAACGCTCACATTAACGTAGAAATTTGCAGCTCGATCCAAAGCATCAAATATGTCCTCAAATACGTGAATAAAGGATGTGATCAAGCAGTGTTTGAACTACAAAGAACTGATGGAGCAGCTAACCAACAAGGCCAAGTACAAAGTCACATTGTGGATGAGATCCAGCAGTTCCAGAATGCAAGGTATGTCGGCAGTTCAGAGGCAGCCTGGAGGATATTGGAACATCCCATCCATGAACATTTCCCCCCAATTGTACAACTTTCTGTTCATCTTGAAAATGGGCAGCGTGTCATGTTCTCAGCTGATACTGCTCTGGAACGAGCCCAAGGTCCACCGCCTGCCACAACTTTGACAGCATTTTTTCAACTCTGCCATGAGGATGACTTTGCAAGGGGTCTCAAATACGTAGAAGTCCCTGAGTTTTACACTTGGAACAAATCGACAAAGAAATGGATGAGAAGAATGCGTGGGGTACAAGTTGAAGGTACTGAAAATGATGATGTATGGAAGGCACCATGCATTGGGAGAATCTACACGATTAGTCCAAAAGCAGGGGAGTGTTATTTCTTACGCCTGTTGCTCAATGAGGTTGCTGGTCCAACTTCATTTCAAAATTTGCGAGCATACAATGGTCAGGTGTTTGAAACATACAGAGCAGCGTGCCTTGCTCGAGGCCTTCTAGAAAATGACCATCACTTGCATCAAGCAGTAGGAGAGGCAAGTGCCACTCAATCACCTTCAAATTTGCGAAGCCTATTTGTGATAATTTTAACAGCCTGTGAGCCAAGAAATCCTCTTGAGATCTGGATGGCTTTTCGTGATGTAATATCTGAAGACATTCTTCACAGATACAGGCAAGAAGTTAACAATCCAGAAGCAGATTTTAATGAGGACATCTACAATAAAACTCTTTGTCTAATTGAAGAAAAAGTTCTCCTTATGTGCGGTCAACCATTGGCAAGCTATGGATTACCTGCACCAATGCAAGGGAGAGATGAAAGACTCGCGAGAGAGTATCAACGTGAAGTTACTTATAATCTTGAAGAACTTCCCTACAAGCAGAAAATATGCAAGAAAAACTGACCGATTCTCAAAGAGAAGTTTACAATTCATTCATGGCAATGTTGGAAGCACAAGGTGAAATGAACAAAAACATGATGTTTCTTGATGCTCCAGGTGGTACGGGCAAGACTTTTGTAATCAATTTGATCCTTGCAAAGATTAGATCCATGAGAAAGATTGTGCTTGCAACAGCATTCAGTGGCATTGCTGCTACTCTACTACAAGGTGGCCGCACTCTTCACAGCACTTTTAAAGTACCCTTGGATACTCATCGAATGGATCAGCCAGTTTGCAAAATTACTGGTAACTCAGCCTTGGCAAATGTAATTAGAGACACCTCTGCAATCATTGTAGACGAAGCCCCAATGACGCACAAGAGTGCTTATGAAGCAATTGACCGAACACTGCAAGACATCACAGGAAACAAGAATCCCATGGGTGGCATTCCAACCTTATTTTGCGGTGATTTCCGTCAAATCCTCCCAGTGGTTAAAAATGGCACAAGGGCTAACATTGTCAATGCAAGTTTGAAACAATCCTATCTCTGGAGGCACGTTATAGTGAAGAGACTGACTACTAATATGAGAGCCTATATCTCTGATAACACAGCTGCAGCAGACTTCTCAAAATTGCTTCTCCAAATCGGTAATGGTCAGTTTCCTATCACTTCTTCACCTGACACAATTAAGATTCCAACTGCGCTTGGTAAATGTGTCGGTAATCAGAAGCAACTGAAAGACAAAGTGTACCCAGACCTGCAAAACAATGGAAAATCACCGGATTGGCTTGCTGAGAGGGCTATTATTTCGCCATTAAACAGCAATGTGAATCATTTGAACAATTCAATAATGGATGAATTTCCAGGAGACACAAAGCAATACAAGTCAGTTGATTCAGCTACTAATGAATATAAAGCTGTTCACTACCCTGTGGAGTTTTTAAACTCTTTGGAGATATCTGGAATGCCTCCACACATTTTAAATCTCAAAATTGGATCGCCAATCATGATTCTTCGATCCTTGGAACCGCCAAAAATAACAAACGGAACCAGATGTGTTATCACCAGATTGCACACCAATGTACTTGAGGCCACCATTTCCTGTGGTCCCTACAAAGGCGAAACCGTTCTACTGCCAAGGATCCCCTTAGTTCCATCGGACTCAGTACTTCCATTTAAATTCCGGAGACTCCAATTTCCTGTGAAGGTGTGTTTTGCAATGAGCATAAACAAAAGTCAAGGTCAGACATTTAACACCATTGGCGTAGACTTGACATCAGACTGCTTCAGTCACGGTATGTTCTACGTCTCCATCAGCCGGACAGGAAGTTCAGAAAAACTCTACATTCTGGCTCCAAATCAAAGCAGCAGAAATGTAGTTTACCCTGAGGCTCTTTAGTGAAAAGTTCAAGAAATGGATATGAGGAAAAACTGACATGATCTGATTGTGGTAAGTTTTTAGTATTGAATGTGCAAGATAAAATTTAAGCAAGAGTTGAAAATGACTTCAATGAAAAATTTACTATGTAACATCAAGTAACCTTCCTTTTTGATGAAAATGTTTTGTGAAGTTCCTGATTGAATTTCAGTCACTACAAGAGGTAGTTAAAATGTTAATCACCTTATGCAATCGTTGCTCTTACAACATCAACTTACTGGAAAGGTGCCCACAGATTTTGGTACCCGAGTGCGCAACAAAGCTCCGTGCGAAGCACGGGTATCTTTGCTAGTATTTTTATAATGTTTGAAAAAAGTCTACGATTTTATTTTAAGGTTATAATTAAATATACAAAAATTAAGTAGAGAAATTAAAGGAAATCAAAGTGTGAATATCACATGGGTACTAAAAGTGATTAATGGGGTGGGGAAAACAAAATATTAAACAGTAAAGGAAGAATTAAGGGTTAATTTTTTTTTTTTTTTAAATTTTTTTTTTATTCAATTTTCACCCCAAACAAGGCACAGTGCCACTTTGAAGCAGGGGGCTACTATTAGGGAATTAATTAGCGGGGTCATTATGAAGGGAGAAGAGTAGAAAGATGTTTGTTAACATTACAATTTTTCAGAAAGTAAGCTTATCGATGTTATGTGGGATGTGGAAGTTATTTTAGATTGGTGATTAGGTAGTGCACGACGGGATTTAATTGACCCTAATATATATATATATATATATATATATATATATATATATATATATATATCTATATATCTATCTATCTATATATATATATATATATATATATATAGATATATATATATAATGTATTTATCTATTCTATGCATATATAAAGCTGAGTTATTTGTCCCACTGACATTTATATCAAAAGCCCATTTTTCTATTTTAAAAGTAAATACAATTTCCTTATACACTTACTTGTGAATATAGTTGTGAACAGCGACTTCATAAAAAGGACTACTAATTTGCATATTCCTTTAATAACGAACATTTATTAATTCACTGTTCGTTTTTTTTTCTTATTGGATGATTAGTTTAATTTCAATATTACGCATAGTTCTAATACAGTGTGCATAAGTGCATAGCATTTGGGGCTGCATTTAGACTAAATCTCTATTTATATCTCTATCTGTCTGTGAAACAGTCTATAAAAACTACTCTGTCAATTTTTGCTCTACAGACTTCAAATTTTATATATATGGTACTCAGATCTGTGGAACAAAATCGATAGTCGGAAAATATAAGTACTAAGGAGTAAAAATTACACATTTGGAACTTGGCAAGCGTACCTATTCTTCAGCAATTAATTATATAAATATATAATTTTTAGCTAAATTCTTTTAAAAAGTGCAACAAAATGTACATAACATAAAAGATGGTCAGTGTAATTTACAGATTCAATTTATATTAAATTTTTTTATATTTTATTTTGTGAAGTTCATAAAAGTGAACTTTGAAAATTTATAAATTTAAAATGAAATTTTGTATCTTAATTTTTAAAGTTCATTAAAAACATTTTGTTTAACCATTTTCATGTCTTGCAAGAAATGCTTTTTTAAGTTGAATCTCAATTTTAAAGATTATATTTTACTTAATTATTATTAAAATTTTTTTTTTATTCAATTTTCACCCCAAACAAGGCAAGTGCCACTTTGAAGTAGGGGCTACTATCGGGGACAATTTGCGTGGGCATTATGAAGGGAGATGAGTAGAAAAATGTTTGTTCACATTACACTTGAACTTCTGCATATCAGTACAGTTGGGAAAGTAGAATCCCGGAAGGGAGTTCCAAAGACTTGCAGTTCTGAGGAAGAAACTATTGGAGTAAAAGGCTTTTTTACACCTAGGGATCTCTACTGTAAAGGGGTGGGACTTAGTTGCTTGTCGGGTTTGTCGGGGGTAGTCACGTCGAGGAGGTACAAGTGATTGCAGTTCGTCAGAGCAGCCACCATTAAAGTATTTATAGAACAGGCAGAGGGATGCAACATTTCATCAATGGGACAGAGGCTGAAGCTTAGATGACAGTTGAGGACCTATCTGGGTGACGACTCTTTTGAACCTTGTCTAGGAGTGAGAGACTAGTAGCAGATGCACCATCCCAAATATAACAATACTCCATACATGGACGAATGCGATCATCCGTTTTTGTCCCCATTCCACTACAGATTGCATTTCATCTTCTAGTGATTCTGCCATTTCCTTAGATATGTGTTCATTTGTTTTCCCCTCATGCTTGTTATAGAGGGTGGTGTCATCGGCAAATATACCTATCTCCGAAACAATTTTATCAGGGAGGTCATTTATGAATATCAGGAACAATAAAGGTTCAAGGATAGACCCCTGGGGTACTCCCGCATTTATATCATATTGTTTAGGTGTACGACCGTCGAGGACAACTTACTTAAGAAGTATTTAATTACATTGTATATTCTTCCAGTGATTCCATATGATCTAATTTTCCTTAGAAAACCATCGTGCAATACCCTGTCAAAAGCCTACCGCTCCACTCTCCCCTGTTTTGTTCAATGAATGGTATATACGTTCAGAGACTACAGTTAAGATATCTGCTGTTGAACGGGCTTGCCTGAATCCATATTGTTTGTTGGTCAGGAGTTTAGCAGCTGTTAGGTGTTGGACTAGGGCTTGATTAACTAAGGACTCAAGTATTTTAGCAAAAAGTGGGAGGAGGCTAATGGGGCGATAATTTAGTGGGTCAGTTCTTTCACCAGAGTTCTTGAAGACTGGTACCACAGAAGCGGTTTTCCAGCAGTCGGAAAAGCAAGATTCGCTAAGGCATTTATTGTATAGTTTGGAGAGAACTGGAGCAATCTCAACAGAGCTTTTTGTAATAGCACAACCGGGATGAGATTTGGTCCACATTCTTTTGAGGTGTCAAGATTTTTTATGATACCATGCACCTGATAAGGGGCGATTTTCAAATCGTCTAATGTGGCGTCTGTCCGCAAAGGAAAGTCGGGGAGGGAGTGATGCGCCGGCTCCAATGTGGAGTTTGAGGCAAACCGACTAGCAAGCAGATTTGCCTTGTCGGTTGCCGTGCAAGCATTCTCATGGTTGTTTGATAGTGGGGGAATCGTTGCTGCCCATTATTTACTACACTGTTGTAGATTTTCCAAAAATCACGGGTTCCTAATTTTTGTGTTTCAATGCGTTTCCTGGTATTTTCAGTGTAATCTGTCTTAGCGGTCGCTATTACTCTCTTACAATTATTTCTGGCTTCAATATACTTCTGTCTGGTTGAATCTACGGAATGCATGCTGCCTTTGACCAATAGCAGCTGCACAAGCAGAAGTAAACCATTGAGGAGAGTGGGGTTTGCTATAGAATTTCCATGTGGGAACATGTGCCTGATTTGCAGTTTTTAACCATTCAGTGGTCTAATTTGCACACTGATCAGCTGGGAGAGAAAAGATATTTTGCCATGGGGCATCTCTTATGAGTTCCCTGATGTCTTCCCAGTCGGCCTTTTTGTAATACCTCGTTGTTTTGAGTAGTGGGTCTTCAGTTTTAGGGCGAGAATTTAGGGTGATTTCTACCATTATCACAGCGTGATCAGCATTCTCGAGTGGGCTGTGGGCATTTGTTGTACAATCATCGGGAACTGTTGTCAGAAATAGATCTACAAGTGAGGCATTTTGGTCTTGCTGGTCTGGGAAATGTGTCGGGAATGTAACCGTCAGAGATAGGGAATAGGATATAGCGAAGCTATGTGTTGTGCTTCCAGCTACATCTGTGTAATTAGAGAATCCAAGTCAGTTACTGTGGTGGACATTGAAGTCACCAAATACATGTACTTCAGCGCTAGTATCGAGGGAGAGTGCTATATCTATGCTGTCAGAGACTTTGTTAATTAGGGTAGAGTCCTGGGTTGAGGGAGATCGGTAGAGAAAATATAAGTAGCTAATATTATGTTGCATATTTAGTCTGAAGCACATAAAGGTCTGGTCGTCTGTTTTTAGTTTTATTTCTCTAGTCTGGGGGAGGGTGTTACGAATATAGACTCCAAGCCCATGCATATGTCTGTCCGAGTCCTTATGGCAGAGTAGGAGATAACCAGGTATGTTAAAGTGATTAGAGGGAATGGAGGAGTGAAAGTTAGTTTCACTTAATGCTAAAATATCCGGGGTGTTTAAAAGGAGATATGATTCAACATCAGCTAAGTTAGTTCTAAGCCTCAAGGGAGGAGGCAAGTTGGTTTTCTTGGAGTTTGGTCCTGGTTTAAACGTATCTTTTGCTTGAGGTGTCATTTCATTTTGTTTAATTTAAAAGTTTCGGTTAGGGCGAGGGAGTGAGCGGTGCTGGACAAGTGGTTGTGCAGAATATCAGACATGCAACACAAGTAGACCATCAGCTGTCCTCACCCACCGGGGATGAGTGCAGGGTCCCTTTCCATGCGCGACATGGCACTACAAACATCCCAATATTATACAACTGTTGATGGAGCAGCCGCTCTAAGCGCTACCAAAGAGTTAGGGCTCCTGTACTATCAGTCGGAAACAGCAACCAGGAAACTGTCAATCAGGTACCCTAAATCCATAAGGCAAAGTCAGCCCAGTCCACTGTACTGACATATATGGTACGGAAGCACCCCCACAGTGTCCAGTTTGGGGGGATGGGATGTGGCAGGAGTGGGGAAAAAACGGCGTTCATTGCCCTAGTCAGGAAACAAGGTCAACCACTGGGCGATTCTGATGAGTCCCTGTGATAGCACCTCTATGCCTGGCTAATAGGCAAAGAAGGAGTATGAAAGCTGGGTGATAGACAGAGCCTATCTCCTCCTTAAGCAGTTTAGGTTTGCCAACCGGTGATTTGTTGGCATCACCAGCTCTAGGAAGGTTGTCATCCAGGACTGAAGAGGCCTCCCTCCCCTAGGTTTGGCTTCAGAGTTTTCCTTCTCCTAGACGGATAACCTGGGAAGATTTACGGTTCCATCAGCACCGAGAGGGTTCACCCCGCGCCTGGGCGCTAATCCAGGTATTTCTGCGACCCCACATGGGTGGTTAATATTAATCGGTTTATTAGGTTAATATCTACTGAAAAAAAGGGTTATTTAGGTTAACATCTACTGTAAAATTTTACTCCTCGAAGTGATTAAAAGAACATTACTAAACTTTCCATTGTTAATGGGAGAGGGGATGGGTACGAATTCATGCAGTGGAAGCACTAAATTTGCAACAGCATTGGTTTTAGAGACGAGTTTATGCAAGGTTAGATATAGTTTTGTAAGTTCAGGAATAGAATAATATGTTAAAGTATGATCTACTTAATATCAGAAATTTAAATTATTATTTTTTGCTTTAATATTCTACTTTTAATTACATTTTTTTATATTTTATTTTGTAAAGTTTATAAAAGCGCACTTTGAAAATTGATAAGTTTCAAATTAAATCTTGTACTTTAATTTTTAAAGTTTGTAACAAAAACATTTTGTTTAACCATTTTCATGCTTTTCTAAATTTAATCTCAATTTTAAAGAAAAAAATTGAAATTATTATATTTTTTGCTTTAATATTCTACTTGGGTGAAAAAGTAAAGTTTTTTTTTTTAATTAAAAAAAAATGATTAAAATCTGATTTAAAACATAAAAAAGTAAAAGAAAAGCATAAACAATTGAATGTACTTTTGTCGTCCCCCCCTCTCTCTCTCTTTTTTAATTCCATTTCATCTTCTACCGCTCGAGAAGATATCTCACTACGGATGCAATTCTCTATCTATATAAAAGCCAAGTACGTCCAAGGATGGAATACTGTTGCCATATCCTGCCTTGACAGAGTACAAAATAGACTTCGTGGCTTAGTGGGGGATGCCCTTTTCTCTACCCTGCAACCTCTTTCCCACAGAAGAGACGTTGCGAGCCTGTCCTTGTTTTATCGTTATTTCCATGGCAGATGCTCGTCTGAACTCCAATCTCTGGTCCCCCATCGCCAATCTTTCACGAAAAACACCCGTCTAGCTGAATCCACTGTGAAAAATTTCCCCCACTCTATATCTGTGCCTAAATCAAAACGCAGATTCCATGAACAAAGCTTCTTTCTTAGAACTGCACGCCTGTGGAACTCTGTTCCGTCTGTCTGCTTCCCTCCGGACTACAACTTGGTTGTCTTCAAGTCCAATGTTAACAAATTCCTAATGAACCGCCCCCTTAAGTAAACATATCAGCAAATCTCCTCACTAACGTAATGTACTTGCAACAACCCTTATCCCTGAGTGGCTTCCGGGCCTTGATAAGTGGTGATCACTGTGTAAAAAAAAAAAAAAAAAATCTTTGTATTTCCATTTTCTTACTCTTTCTCAACTTACATGTATAGTCTATCAAGGACATCGGCCACTGTTCAATTCAACATAAGAGTAAAATCACATTATTACACATACCAGCTTTTCAGATTCAACTTCAACCACGTTCCAAGTGACCTATCTCATTATTGCACGCACCTGTTACATCTAAGGAATTGAGCATTATTTATGTAGTATATACTATTTACCAAGTGCCCTACTATAGTAATAATTTATTGCTTTAGAGTTTGTTTCAGACTATTGACCGGAGACATAAATAACAAAAATGTATGAATAAAGTGTATTCAACCTATTTCTGTTCCCGAAAGTATCCTGTACCTGTAAGTATCCTGGAGTATTGTTGTTATATTTGGGCCGGTGCATCTGTCACTAGGCTCTCGTTCCTAGACAAGGTTCAAAAGAGAGTCGCCAATCCGATAGGTCCTGAATTGTCATCTAAGCGTCAGCCTCTGTTCCATCGACGAAATGTTGCATCTCTCTGTCTGTTCTACAAGTATTTTAACGGTGAATGCTCTGATGAACTGCAAGCACTTGTGCCCCTTCGACGTAAATACCCCGACAAACCCGACAAGCAGCTAAATCCCACCCCTTCACAGTAGAGATTCCTAGATGTAAGAGAGCCTTCTACTCCAGTAGTTTCTTCCCCAGAACAGCTAGACTTTGGAATTCCCTTCCGGGTCCCTGCTTCCCCAACTGTACTGACATGCAGAAGTTCAAATGCAACGTGGACCGACATCTTGCTGCCCAACTTCCCTACACAGTACCCCTGATTCCTATATTCCTGATAGTAGCCCCATACAACAAAGTGGCAATGTGCCTTGTTTAGAGTGAAAATGTAATGAAAAAAAATTTCTTTATTTCTCATTATACCATTACTAATTTGTTTTAAAATCCAGTTTATCTACCACTTTACAGCAAAATATGATGAGTAAAACAAAATCAATTTCATAAGTGAGCAGTGAAAGAAACCAGGAGGCCCCTAGATCGCTACTAAAAACACTAATTAAAGAGGACCTCTAAAACACTACTAAAACTACATTTTAGCCCCCCCCCCTCCGGTGAATTTTCTTTTGAAGTGAGCAATGAAAAAATATTAAAATTCAGACGCCTTCCCCAGAGCGTTACTGAAAGCACTAAAGAAAATTAAGAATCCCTCCAGAGAACTATTAAAGCCTTGTTTCTACACCTTTAGAACTGAAATTATTATTTTTTTTTGAGCACTAAAGACAAAACTTAAGAGGCCTACTGAAAGCACCAAATAAAAGTAAAGAGGCCCCTAGAGCACGACTAAGTTTTTATCCCCCCAAGAAGAAAAATTATTTTTTAAAGTTATAAGAATGCTTCCAGAACGTTAATTAAAGAACTAATTGAAATTAAAGAGGCATCCAGTGCACTACAAAGATTATATTATATAGTTCTGTCTTTCGATTTATCTATCTATCTATCTATCTATCTATCTATCTATCTATCTATCTATCTATCTATCTATCTATCTATCTGGCGAGGTAAACAAGAGATGAGATGTGAAACTATGTTTTGATAAAAATTGTCAAAACATATTAAAGTGTAAAATGGACAAGTTGCACCGGAAGCTCTAAAAAAGCTGACCTGAAGGACGTGTTTGTTGTCACGTGTCCAGGTTGGCTGGACATAGAGTTAAGTTGGAATTTGGACGTTGAGAAGAGCGAATCAGTTAACGGTTATTTCATCCCTCTAGGGAGGGAGCTTACGTGTCTCAACATTGGAGACTAGAATTGACCACCCAAGTAAAGATACTCACTTTCCATTCTTCTGTGATCGACATCTGGAAAGCGAATAAAAACTATATAAAATGAATCATCGTCTTAGAGTTGAAATGCATTCGTCCAAACAGGTTTCAGCTTGCTTCCAAGAACAGATGAATTCCGGATGAACCGAAAGACTAACGACGCAGTTGAAAAGTTGATGAGGTATGTCGAAATACATGTATGTGTTTATGTTATATCTGACACACACGCACACAACACATATGGACGATCACCGAACATAAATAGATTGCAACACGATAACATAAGGTTCAGATAGTGAAGAAGCCACTATATAGACATTTAGTAAAACGAGATACAATCACACGACGTATAAATGAACCAGCCCACAACGTAATAATAATTTTTTTAAGTACTTTATTTTTGGTACTAGTGCAGAGAGTGATCCGGACGTAACTCAGCGACTGCACGGCTGTCACCGGAACAGTACACTGACGTCAACAGCTAGAGTAAGCCGAGCATCGCCGAGGAAATTAAGCCGAGCGTCGCATAGCATTACAAGAAAAAGAAAAGGAAAACTTACCTTGGAACTTTAAAGTTTTATTAGCGATAAAGGAAAATGGTATAACGTTTTTTTTTTTATATAAATACTTTTTTATGGAAAAATAATTTTAAACATTTGTTAGTTCAATAAAAGATTCACTGGTAAGTCCAAAACAATACTTTCAAAGATTTTGTCTTTCTTTTTTTGTTACAAGAAAAATAGAAACAAAACTGTTTTGTGTGTGTGTGTGGGGGGGGGGAGAGGGGTGGTTGGGGAGTCTTTTTTATGTTTTCTTTTTATAGAAAACGTGTAAAGGTGAAACATTTTTTTTGGAGGGGGCGAGAAGTCTTATTTTTTTTACAAATTTTTTTTTTTTTTTTTTAGAAAAACGTGAAAAGTGAAACATTTGTTCTGTTTTTTGGGGGTTATGTTGTTTCCTCAGACTGTTGGACGGCATCACACAATGACAAAGTGGACGCAGAGGTTGTAGCGGATGTGCAAGGGAACAGCTTGTTATAAACCGGGTAGCTTTCGGCGATTTGAGCTAATATGGAGACAAACGGAACATTACCAAATCTTTGCCTCCACATAAACTCTAGGAGATATGTGTCCAAAAGCTCCCGGTTGACCCCGCATTCAACTTTGTTGCGCTGTTTCGCTTCCTTCCACATTCGCTCCACATGATTCGCCGAAACCTTCGTTTCGGGATCTACAAAATGAAGGCTGTGGTTCACCGTCAAATGGCGATACCCCTCTCCCCCCCCCACACATTCTTGTATGCCTTCCAACAGTCTGATACGACCGTGGTTCCCGGCAGAATATACTGTTTTATTAAGGGAAGGAGGGTTTCTGCATTCCAGTTTAGTACACTCACCAAGAAACCCTCCTTTTCGGCGGGGTCGTATCCACCGAAGACCCAGACCGGTGTGATTAGTCGACCTACGTTATGTTTCCGGCGATTGAATACTGCCTCGTCTATTTCCACCGTATGGCCTGGACCTCCTATCTTCTGGGGATTTCTGAGAAAATATTCTCCACGGATGTCCCTCAGGAAACTTTTCCAATCGGCGATGGTGTGTGATGACCTTAAACCGCACTCGCGTTGGAGATCTTTTATTGTGGCTCGCTGGTAGGCCCACAGTTAAATGATTTTGATAATTGTTGCTATTGAAAGCCTGGACTTGGCGAAAAATGTGCCAGTCCTTAGTGAATTATACGTTCGGCAATTGCTAGCCTGACACCTCCAGGCATAGTCATCGCCGGCTTTTGCTCTTCTCATAAGCTGTGTCCGCATGACGAACATGTTTCCGATCTTGCCAGTAATTTTTTTTGTTGGCAAAAATCCAGTACTCCGGCTGAGGGTTTTGAGTTGGTCACATAAAGATGTGAAATTCATATTTTGTTTTACACTTTTTTTCTTCCTGCCCTGAATTTAATAACTTGTGTGTCTTTTCCGTTAATGTAGGAACTGGTGTGTGTTTTTTTTTTTACTTTTTCTTTTTTCTTTTCTTCCTTTTCTAAATTGTCGTCTGCTGCTTTGAATTTGCAATGCGCACCGCGTTGAAAAACATCTCGCCTCATTTTCAGTGGCTCAGTTTTCTTTTATGGCGACACTCGGCTTACTCCGGCTGTTGACGTCAGTGTTCCGGTGACAGCCGAGCAGTCGCTGAGTTACGTCCGGATCACTCTCTGCACTAGTACCTTATTTTTTATTAAAAATATATCTACTCGATGATTTTATGTGATTTTTTTTCTTGTACAACATTTTCTTTCATCACGGATAAAATTCATTTGAGTTTTCACATGGGCAGAATTCTGTACAAGTACCTTATTTTTTATTCCAAAATAAAACTATTCGACTTTACGTGGATTTTTGTTGTACCACTTTTTCTTTTCGTCACAGTTAAGATTTTGTTTTTTCACATGGGCAGAATTCTGTACAGGTACCTTATTGTCGTATTCAAGAGTAACTTATCTTTCCTTTGATAACAGTAATGTTTTCTACACTACTTTTATTTGTAAGAAACTTTCGAATAAGTTAAAACAAAAACTTATCCATGTAAGTAGAAAAGTAACTTAGCTTGCCTTTGACAGATAAGTACGTAATAATGTTTTCACCTGAAATTCTTTGGTTTAGAAGATCATCAATCTACACAAAGAGGCCCCCAGAGCGCCAATAAAACCAAATTTCTCCCTCCTATCTGCTTTATTAGTATTAAAATATGTTCTCAAAGAACATAACAAACCAATTAATAGTGTTTTAATATTAGTGTTTTAATATTAGTTAGTTTTGTTCACTTTCTATTGGTATATACGTGTCTCTTACTTTCTCTTCACCTGTATTTCTCCTCCTACACCCACTATGCAACCATCTCATTGTATGTAATGTCTTAAAAATAAAAATCTTAAAATTTTAAAACACAAACTTTTAATTAACTTTTTTCAAAGGCAAAATTTTTAAATCCTCCTAAAAACAAGTGTTTAGAATGAAATAAGGGAAATATTTTATACAAAGTTAATAAAATATATGCAATACATGATTAGAAAAATCGAGATAAAGATTAAAGCATCCAGCAACAAGAAAAAACTTAAGAGACAGACAATTATGTCCTTACAAAGCGAAACGCCTATTAGAATAGAGATAATAAAGAAACATTTTGTGTCCTCATGCAAAAACTCCAGGACAATTTGCTATATTTAAAATCATATTGAAATGAAACAAACAGTAACTCGCAGAACTTTTTTCAGTTGTCATAGAACTATGGCTCGAATGAGTTAATAAGCGTTGTTACCAAAATAATTTTATAAAATCAACAGTAGGTTTTCTACAGTGCAACGTAGAGTACAATGTATTGTGGACCACAGTGAGTCCCCGACTAGAGTAGGCAATTACTTAATTCGATGATAATAAAAGTATTGGAAGTGTGGAACATTTGTTAATCCTCATTCAATCCTCGGCAACGTCAGGTCTCCCTGCTAGAATTATATATATATATATATATATATATATATATATATATATATATATATATATATATATAGCACCGTATGTGTTTGTGTGTATGTATGTGTGTGTTTGGGTGGAGAGGGCTCCTGTAAGCCGTGGTGAAGGCAACCTTTCTAGGAGAAGCCAATCTCTGATTTAAAACACCATAAAGCGGGAGACCAGTACCCGCATTAAGCTGGTCTGCAATTTAACTTGTTGCTGGCTATCTTGCTCTTGCTTGTTACTGGATCTCAACATATTGAACCGAGAGAGAGACTTAGCTGTCGTACAAAGCTAAGACTCTGTAACATCATCTGTGTATAGATACTCCCTCAGGCATTTGTCTATTAAAATGGTCCTGTGGCGTGGCGATTGAAGTCATTTTTGGGCTCGTGGACTTTAAGTTTCTGAGGGAGTGGCACTCGTCTGACAAGACGTTGCAATCATCATATATATATATATATGTTATTTGTTTTTGTTTTTGCGATACGTTTTGAATGAATTCAATTATTTACGAAAGTGCATTTTTACCTAAATGCGAGTTTGAAACAAATTTTCCCTTTAACCAACTTGGTACCCCCACATGGGGAGCGGAATACATATTGTTTTTAAAATATAATTATATTTTAAAAATAATATATATATATATATATATATATATATATAATTATTATTATAGTAAATAATTATGTCAGCCCTTTTAAAAAACTCGTTTCTAATCGTTGAGCACATTCAGTTGAATTAAGTCGGTCAATTTAGCTCTTATGCACAGATCATCATATACTGATTAGATCACTCTGACAGACGTTAAAAACGTTAAAAAAATGTTTAGATTTCAACGTTATTTCACGCGGTTAACAGTAGCCGAATGAATACGGTCTTTGCTAATGAGGCCAGAGATGGCTTCTGTCACCGGGTTCGGATCTATTGACTGATGTTAATCGTGACACCCTGCAATAGAGATTCTCGAAAGGATGAAACACAACTGTCTATAGGTATTTAATATTTATTATAGTAAATAAGTATAATAAATTAATATATATATATATATATATATATATATATATATATATATATATATATATATATATATATATATATATATATATATATATATATAAGATTCCACTATTTTTACCGATTCCATATTAAATTCCCGATTCCGATACAATTACCGATTCCGATTTCGATTCTTTGAAAATCTCTAAATATTTAACTATAAAAGTTATTTTGTCGCGATTACCGTAAAAACACACCTTAAATGTACCTATATTTTCACAAACATAAAAACACACCTGTGAGGGGGGGGGGTGTCTAGAGATTTTAGTCCTACTGGAAGTTTAAATCAATAAATATTTATTATTTTATTATTACTACAAGGAGTGGAAGATGTTTCTTTAACCTAAATCAAATAAAAAAGATAATTTAAGCAATCAATTTTGGCATCAGAAAATAGGCTAAAATTTTTCCGATTCCGATACCCCCCAAAATTCCGATTTTTCCGATTCCCGATTCCGATGTTCTCAAATACCAGACGCACCCTATATATATATATATATATATATATATATATATATATATATATATATATATATATATATATATATTTACATGGGTGTCACCACTTATCAAGGCCCAGAGGCCACTCGAGGATAAGGGTTAATAGGTATACATTAGTCATTGTGATTTTAGCATAGTAAATAGTGGGAATTTTGTAACTTGGATTACTTAGGGGGACGATTCAATTAGAACTTATTCACATTGGACTTTTTCTTTTTTTTTTTTCATAGGTATCAACACATTATCAAGGCCAAGAGGCCACTCAAGGATAAGGGTTAAAGAGTGTACAGTAGAAATTAGACAATATAATAATCATTAGTAATGAAAATTTGTTAAATTTGATAACTTATATGGAACGGCTCATCAAGAACTTATTTACGTTAGACTTGAAGACAACCATATTGTAGTCAGCCGGAAAGCAGGAAAACGGAAGACAATTCCACAGGCGTGCAGTTCTAATAAAAAAGCTTTGTTCATGGAATCTACGTTTAGGTTTAGGCACAGATAAAGAGTGGGGGGGAATTATTGATAGTGTTTACAGCTAGACGAGTGTTTCTTGTGAAAGTTTTGCGAGGGGGGACCATAGATTGAAGCTCAGTCGAACACTTTCCATGAAAATAACGATACATCAGAGACAAACTCGCAACATCTCTTCTGTGAGATAGAGGTTGCAAGGAAGAGAAAAGGACATCTCCTACGAGGCTACGAAGTCTATTTTGAACTCTATCAAGGCAGGCCAAGTCCTTTCTAGCAGCTCCTGCCCAGATGTGGCAACAGTATTCCATCCTTGGACGTACCTGGCTCTTATATAGATAGAGAATTGCATCAGCAGTGAGATATCTACTGGATCGATAGAAAGATCCCACCATTTTTCCAGCGGCCTTGGCAACAGATTTGATGTACGTGTTCCATTTAAGATCAGGAGTAATGGTCAAGCCCAGAAGCTTGTCAAAACTTGAGGCCTCCTGAAGACGAGAGCCATTCATTTCAATTGATGCCAGATGGGGATCAGAATGTTGATGATGTAAAGAGAGAAGCTTGGTTTTAGATGCATTAAAAGTAACCAGCCACTCCTTTCCCCATTGTACTACATGCTCAAGATCAGAGGAGAGAGAATTGAAGAGAACTTGGTCGTTTACTGTCTTAGATGTGCTACCATAAATGGTAGTGTCGTCAGCATAAATGTCTACAAATGATGTAAGGATGTGATTTGGAAGATCATTAATGTAGATCAGGAAAAGAGTTGGGCCCAGGATGGACCCCTGAGGGACACCGGCATTAATACTGTGGGCTTCTGATTTTTGCCCCTCAACTACTACTCTTATGAACCTATCAGAAAGAAATGATTTAATAATTGAGAAGACATTTCCAGCTATACCATAGCTAGCGATCTTATGAAGTAAACCTTTATGCCATACCCTATCAAAGGCCTTAGATATGTCAAGAGCAATTGCCCAAGAAAGGTTGCCTCCATCGAGAGATTTGCTAATCCTATGAGATATAACTGTAAGCACATCTGCTGTAGATCTAGTAGAACGGAAACCATATTGAGTGTCACTAAGAAGGTTATTTTTGTTGAGATGGTTGATTACTTCTGTATTTAACACAGATTCCAGCAACTTACTCATGACGCACAGGAGACTTATTGGCCTGTACTGAGAGGGGGATGAGCGATCACCTGAATTCTTAAATACAGGGCATACTGATGAAATTTTCCAGAGAGATGGGAAACTATTCTCCTTAAGACAACGTTTAAATAGTTTTGTAAGTATGGGCGCTAGTTCAGGTTGAATTTTTTTGAGTACTATAATTGGAATACCGTCCGGGCCAGTTGCTTTACTGGAATCAAGGTTTTTAATTAGCTTGGCAACATCACGTACAGATATACGTATATCACATAGTGTGTTTTCAGATACAGGAGGAAATATTGGGGGTTGGCGGCCTTGATCGCAAAAGGTAGAATTAGCTGCAAAGTTCTTGACAAAGAGTTTGGCTTTGTCTGATGCTGACGAGATTACCTCAGGTCCATTGATGATAGTTGGGATGGAGCACAAGCTTCTGTTCAGAATTCTGTTTGCTATTTGCCAAAATTGGTGGGAACCAAGCCGCTGCTCAGCTACTTTGGATTTAACAGATTGAGCATACAATCATCTTGCGCTCTTTATTACTTTCTTACAATGGTTGCTGGCAGTCCTGAAAGCGGCTTTAGTTTCCATACAACTATTACGTTGGAAACAGTGGAAAAAGTGATTTCTGTGCGCAATGGCAGCAGCACATTCTGGAGAGAACCATGGCTGGCTGTTGGGTTTTTGCTGAAACTTTTTCGAGGGTATGAAACGATCAATACCTACAATTAACCATTCCGTCAGGTCTAATACTATAGAGGACACATCCTTTTAAAATATGGAATGCAGAGGTAGATCAGTTATAAATGTACGGAAGCTATCCCAGTCAGCCTTAGTGTATCGATATACTGTACGATGGAGAGGTACGTCTGGGGACATTTCATTTTTATCTTAATTGATACAACAGAGTGGTCGGAAGGTCCAAGAGGCGACAGAACAGAAACTGAACATAGTTCAGGGCAAGTTGTGAGAAAAAGGTCTAGTAGGCTCGCATACTGGCTCTCATTGTCGGGCACACGGGTGGGTTCCTGAACAATCTGAGTGAGGTCATAGGCAATGGAGAAATCATGACAGAACCTCCCCTCATTATCGGTCTTGTTTGAGTGGGTCAACCATTCGACGTTGTGAACATTGAAGTCTCCACATACGTGAATGTTAGCTGAAGGATAAGCAGATAGGACTTGGTCAATTTTCTCAGATATGCTTTTAAAGATAGTAACTCCGCTGTTGTGGGGGCGATAGAGAGTAAATAAAAATGCCGTAGTGTGAGCTAAAGCAACCCGGAAGCACATATAGGGTAAGTTAGGATCTTCCCTGGAGATGTCCCTACCACATGGAAAGCTATCTTTAATATAGGCACATATTCCATGCCCATGGCGATCTTGGGGGTCAGATTTAGAAGTTAAGTTAGAGTATCCTTTAATTGTGAACTCTTCTAGGGAAATAGCCTGTCCAATGCCAGTTTCACTTAAAAATAAAAGGTCTGGTTTAGTCTCCTGTAATTGGGTTTCAACCTCTGGAAGGTTAGAACGTAGACCCCTGATGTTGGAGAAGGAGACATGGTAGTAGGGGTCTACGTTGGAAGTTGGAGAACCGGGTTTAATCGTGTATTTTTTCTTGAAACTTGTCATGATGAAATTTTGAAATTTGTGGACTAGGTCGTCAGATTTACTTAGAGCAGGACAGAGAGGGGAAATTAAGAGAGAAAAAGAAACGAAGAATTTTTTTTTATTTGTAGCTAATGATAAGGTAAAGCCGTAACAATTACCCACAAGTATGGCATCGAGAGGCCCCACCAGAAGCTACTGCATGGTCCAGAATCCATTCACCAAATGGCAATACAGCAGCCCCAGTACTTTGCACCTGCTGATAGGAAAGCCTCCTTAGTGGTTAATCCAAGGTTCGGGTCCCTGACTATCAGGCGGATAACGTTAGCCCAGACAAAACGTTTACCTCCAGCACCCTTACTAGTGACATTGCTACAAGGATAGACATAGAAACAGAAAATTTCCGCCATCTCAGCCAACTGTTCGCACAAAATACTGCCAACCTAGAAAACAGCTTTTTCTTCTCCCTTTGTCAGAAAAATCACTCATTAAAAAATGAGGACTGAGGACAAATAAGAAGAAGCGAGAGTAACAGGAGCTGCCGATAACGCATCCACAATGCGTTTTCTACTCTCCATTAAAAAAACAAAAAACAAAAAACTATTAAGTATTGTACTTAATAAAAGTCCAACTGGCGTGTTTAAGGGAAAGTATGGTGATAGATTCCCCTCACACGAACTGAAAATGAGTACAATTCGTAATCTATTTTTGCAATCAACTCGGTAGATAAATAAACATTTATGTACGAGAAAAAAAAGCTAGCATTTAATAAAACAGAAATACACAAATTAAATACTGAAATAAAATGGAGTTATTAATATTTTAAATCTAAAATAAAAAGCATGATTAAAATTGAAATCACTTATCTCAACAAAAACACTTCCGTCTCCAAATTGCAAACTGTAGTGAAAGAAATTGAGTTAGCAGCGTTCAAAACACACACACACACACACACACATATATATATATATATATATATATATATATTATAGTCAAATGCTTGAGGGAGTATCTATACAAAGAAGATGTTACAGAGTTTTAGCTAAATCTCTCTCTCGGTTCAAGAGCAAGATAGCCAGCAACAAATCAAACTGCAGACCAGCTTAATGCGGGTACTGGTCACCCGCTTTATGGTTTTTTAAATCAGAGATTTGCTTCTCGTACAGCTTACGGGATCCCTCTCCACTCCACATACATATGGAAATAAACACACGCATACATACAGATGTACGCCAACATACATATGCATTTGCACACACATGAAAGCATACACACGTAGAAGCACACATATACGCACATACACACATATGCATATACATACGTACACATACATATACATGTAATAAACACATAAATGAACATTCCAAAAACCATAAATACTCAACGATCAGGACGACGATGATGGTGATGGGCACGATTAAATGAGTTTGACATGAAAAAATACAAACAATTTTAGAAGAGATATACATATATATATGCATACATATATATATATATATATATATGCATAGAGAGAAAGAGAGAGAGTGTGTGTGAGAGAGAGAGAGAGAATGATGAAAAAGGAATAAAGCAAAATTATATGTTAATCAACATTTTCTCTTTATTTCAAAACTTCCTCGGGATAATTAATTTGAAGAAATAAAATACCAGTGCAATATTTGAAAATATATTTGTTGCGTTTATAATGGATATTTTTGTCCTGTTTCTGAACGAGAAAACAAAACAAAAAAACAAAACAAAACAAAATAGCCGTTAGTATTCAAAATGTATACAGCATTTATGTTAAAGAGTGAGTGAAATTTTATTTTATTTTCTTTAAAACGATATACAGCCGTTAGAATTTAAAAAGATATGATGCGGTTTCTGTTCTTTTTCGGGATGAATATAGTTGTTAGAATTCAAAATGTTGGATGTCTGTATGAAATGAGTATTTTTTTTATTTATTTATTTAATAATAATGAATAAAAATTGCTTGGATGAATTAATAGATTTTGTAATTAACTCTAATTTTTTGTTTTCGTCATTCATCTTTATATATATATATATATATATATATATATATATATATATATATATATATATATATATATATATAATTGACATTGGTTGACTTTGTATGTTTTTATTTGTATAAGTATACGAAAAAATTTTAACCGAATGTTAGTCTTTAAAATTTATAAAACAAAACGATGTTTAATTACTGTTTACGCAGAAACAACGCACACCTTTTCTTTTCGTATTACTCCTTGTTCTTTTTTTTTTAAATTGATACTGAATAAAGTTAAATGTCAATATAAATTGTGTTCTCTTTCTTCAATGCATTAAAATTTTCTTTAAATACTGTTTGTTAAAACCTCTCATTTAGTATCGACAATTTAACTAGTCGACAGATTTTGCTTGCTTGTACCACGTGCATGAAGTCACTTTTCAGTGAGGAGGCCTGCTTTACAAAGGTCACCGTTGTACTTATCGGGAATTACTCTGGAATGTTTTTTATTTAATTTTCATTTTTGTTTAACTTAAAAAATAGGCCATGTTTTTTTTTTTTTTTACAAAATGGTTATTATTTTTATTTAAATAATAATGTTAAATTGTATTATTAAAGTAACAGTTTGGTCACTAAGTTATCAATTGGATGGAATTGTTATAAAACTGTACGTAATTTTGTTATGGGGTTTATGTATAAAAAAGTTAAGGTCATGTCTCTATTTATAAAAAATCATTGGATGTAAATTTAGTTTCCAAAATTTCATTATTTTAATACATGAGGATTTGCTAAGAATTTCAAAACTAGTGATGACTTTCTGTTTGACAGTTTAAATGTTTCTAAATTTCTTTTCGAATTTTGAAGGGTCATTTCTAAATAATTTACGCTTGCCATTATTTGTATGATAGCAGGTCTCTACTATCATAGCATAAAAGTGCAACGTAGTCGTTGCATGTCAATACTTGGAACACACACGTTGTATGCAAAAAATCGCAAGAAAACAAAAACAAGGAAATAATTCGACTCACTTTTTTCCATTGAATAAAAACAGAATTTATTTACAGGTACTTCTAGAATAACACCTTGTCTCTTGTCAAAAAGTCTTCTCGTACTCCAATGTGCTTAACAAGATTCTGCCGTGTTGAACACGTGGTACTCTGTCTTTATCCGGCCATGTTTAGAACACGTCTTTCACTGTCGCTCTTGGGCCACGTGGGTAACACGTTTGTTTTTGTCTCTCTCGAGCCACGTTTTTCTTTCTTTTTTTTTTTAATAATCTTTTTCGTTGCTTCTTCCTCGCTGGACATCGCCTCGCACAAGGCTTGGTCATTTGCATACGTTGGCTGTCGTCCGCGCTCTGTTACAAAAGCCGCATTGTTTTTTTTCTTTTAAAAAAGCTATCTTTTAATTTATTTTCATTTTTTTTTTTACCAAATTAAAAATGATCTCGAAAGTTAGACTTAATCTTCACGGCATCAATAAATTAGTAACTAAAGCAAATTGTCATACCACTGCAACTAATTTTATTATGGTAATATCACTTAAATTTCTGTTTAAAACATATTGGATGTAAATGATTCCCCAAACTTTCAATCATTTAACACATAAGGATTAATAATTTAAAAGTTTTTTTCCTAAAGTTAATGAAAGTAAACTATCGGGTGTGTTTAAACGCCGCGTTGTCCAAGAGAAAAAAAAAACTTCAGTCATTTATTATACTGTTGTATACAAGGAAATGTATTCACCATTGCCCGGGAAAACTTTAGCACCGGAGGCCGAACAATCTGAACCAGTATCCATTACACCAATATATTATCACGTATACCAGCACTGTAAATAACCCCTGAAAAGATAATTTCCTTTTACAAGGGAGTCACCACTTATGAAAACCCGAAGGCCACTCGAGGATAAGGGGATTTTCGCTTCCGCCTTGCCCACTCTTTCTCTTTCTTTTTCTCTTAAATTCCAGTGGAGACAGACTCGTTTCTGACATGTTTCTGACAATTGGAGTCTACACCGTATGAGGTGCGACCTTTAGGTAATTAAAATAACTATGCTTGATCGTTTTCGTTTTCCAATAATAAACGATGTGGGTAGCAAGAACAAATGTTTGTTTGAGAGTGGTTTATTTTCAGATTGATAAACATGGGTTTAATCCAAGATGGTAGACTAGGAGAATCAGATTACTGCAATCGCCAATCGCCGTTATGAACATAGTGAAATGGACGAGTTACTAGTCTTTTTATATTTTATAAGGTTAACGAGTGACAGTTATTTAATGAACGTGGAATCCGAATAAAAAAGTGGAGACAGAATAAAAATTAGAGAACAAAAGAAAGAAGAGAAAATAAAAAATAATAATAATAAAAAAGATTGGGGACGTATTCTTATAACAAAGTAACCAGATATGCATGCTTTTTTTTTTTTTTTAAGAAAGGAGACGTTAATTTCATCAATTGTAATGAAAGTGTCCTTCGTTATTCAAATTATGTCAGAACGCCCATGTGTTTTATGCGTTCAGATATATTTATTACAAGGGGATCACTTCTTATCAAGGCCCAGAAGTCAGCCGAAGATAAGAGTTACTGAGTGTAAGGCGGTTACTGGGACAACAGCTTAGTGATTGTTCATGGTGAAAGTTGAGTAGAATTTAGATATTTAAGAGGATAAGACGTCAGAACCGTGTTTACATTAGAATTAAAAACGACCATGTTGTAGTCAGCTGGAAAGTATGCCAGGGGAACACAGTTCTACAGGCGAGCAGTTCTTATAAAATCTGTGCGTTCAGATTTAGGTTCAGCTAGAGAGAAAAATTGTTGGTAATGGTTGTAGCTAGATGAGTGCTTTTTTGTGAAAGTTAGCGCGGGGACCATACATAGAAGCTCAAACGAGCACTTGCCATAAAAAGTGACATTGTCTGTTTGTGTAAGGAACGGTATCAAACATCTCTGTCAATTTTTGATGCACGGACATGAAACTTGATATATAGGAGATTTAGACCTATGGAACAAATTCGATTTGGTCTTTAGCCGGTAAAAATAGATGCGAAAGTGTCAAACTTTAAAGAAATTAGCACTTGGTAGACGTAAATTGACTTAGAGTTCTCTCCTACGCATGCGCAAATATACATTTATATGTTAAAGCGTGTTAAATTTTTACATTTTCTTATCCATCTGACGATAGCTCAAACGGTAAGCTGTCAAACAAAAACATTATGTCTTTTTCACCTACTTAAACTGTTGCTAAGTTCAGCGTAGAGATGCGCCATTAAAAATCTGTTTAACCCCTCGACATGAATCTGAAATAGTACGAGTATCTAAAATAAACAAATAAATATAAAACACGTAAAAAAAAAAAAAAAAAAAAAAAAAAATTGTTACATATTCTTTTTAATATTTACTTCATTTGTTATTTGTACAGGGTGGAATGATAAATTTGTCGCCCGAAAGAAAACAATGCTACAGCTTTATTTTAAAACTTTTATTGAAAATATCAATTCAGGTAAATTGATTATGTAGTAGAGTTGACATCTATTCAATGTAGCCGCCTTCAACCTTAATCATCGCCTCGATACAGGCCCGGAACTCGTAGCATGCCTTTTCCATAAGCGTCGGCGAAAGCTCGGCGAATACTAGGCGGATAGCGGCGATCAGGCTGGCTTTGTGGGAGGTCATGTTGGTGATGTTTTCGATGTACGGCCAAACAAGCAGTTTAGCTGGTTCAAGTCGGAGGAGGGCCAGTGAGAAAAGGGTACAAAGTCGTAGCACTCTTTCTGAAGCCAAGCCTGTTTCTCTTTGGACCTGTAGGCCGGCGCCAAGTCCTGCTGTCACACCTAGGGGCTGTCAGCGGTCACTTGATTACACCACACTCTTCAGGACATCCAGATACACTTTGGTGTTGAGTTTCAAGCCGACTTCGAAGATATGAGGTGGCATGATGTGTCCCTCATTTGAAACCACACCAAAGACCATAACCGTAGCCGGAAACTTTATTTTTATCATCCTAAGCACGTTCCTGTTATTCATGGCAATTCAGCGATGCCTTTTGAGGGTGCTGGCAATCGTCCTGTTTTCATAACTTGGATCAGTAGAGAGCATGAGTTGTATGGTGATTCTTCTCCGATCTCGCTCGTTGAACATTGTGTCACTTTCAGACATGATAGAAGGCTTCTATCGCTTTTGGGATTTGTACACAACTGGCCAACTAGTAGATGGTCTGCAACAGCGAAAAAAAAAAAAAAAAAAAAAAGAAAAAAAGAAAACCGGTTTTCATCAAACGGAAATGAAATTATGTCGTCTTTCCTAGGGTGGCAATTTCATCGTTTAACCCTGTAGTGAAAAGGTTTCGATCGTTTTGGAAAAGAGAACACTAAAACATCGGAACATTTGTTTCTGATTTTAGTTTAACGTATTTTTAATCTTTAATAATGAGTTTTTATACCTGATATCGATAAGAATATCGGATCGAAATGTTGATCAAAATATGTAGTTAGGTTAGTCTTATATCAACTTTTTAACTTTGACATACATACAACTTTGCTGTATATATATACTGTATGCAAAATCAAGACTTCAAAACAATGTGTTGATGGCAACAAAAAGTGTATTTCATTTTACGTTACAATTGTTTCAATGTCCAGTTCGACAATTGCAAGCATTGTATCGTTTGAAAATTTTCAAAAACCAGGCTTTCTTTAGACTTTATGAATAAACACACTTTTGGTAATGGAGCATTTTTTAAAGAGAGAGAGAAAAAAAGGGGGAAAATCCCTAACGGGAAAAGCACGCAAGAAACATTTAACTTGGCTGTGGTTACGGAAAAGCCTATTTGTCAGTATCATGACATTCGCTGTATTTGTTAGGGATTTATTATAAGCAATAAATGTAATCATCCCAGTTTCTATGAAGTAGTTAAAATCCCTGATATTTCGAGATCATACAAATTCCGTAATTAAGTTGGTCGTTTTAATTTAAGTCGATGGGAAGGCTTCATGTTTTGACAAGCATCTGTGCTTGACCTTTATTCCTGCTCTGAAATGGAATATGTACATCAAATCTGTTGCCAAGGTCGCTGGAAAAAATGGTGGGATCCTTCTATCGATCCAGTAAATATCTCACTGCTGATGCAATTCTATACCTATATAAGAGCCAGGTACGTCCAAGAATGGAGTACTGTTGCCACATCTGGGCAGGAGCTGCTAGAAACCTCTTATCCTGCCTTGATAGAGTCCAAAATAGACTTCGTTGCCTAGTAGGAGATGACCTTTTCTCTTTCCTGTAACCTCTTTCTCACAGAAGAGACGTTGCGAGCCTGTCTCTGCTTTATCGCTATTTTTATGGCAAGTGCTTGTCTGAGCTCCAATATTTTTTTCTTTTTACATGAGAGTCACCACTTATCAAAGCCCGGATGCCACTCAGGGATAAGGGTTATTGCGTGTACAGTATTCAATGAGATAGTATTGTAGTATTCATTAGTATTGGAGATTTGATAGAGTGTCTTACTTAAGGGGACGGTTTGCCAGGAATGTGTTTATGTTGGATTTGAAGACATCCAAGTTGTAGTTAGGTGGGAAACAGGCAGTTCCACAATCGTGCACTTCTGAGAAAGAAGCTCTGCTCATGGAATCTACGTTTGGATTTAGGCACAGATAAAGAATGGGGAAAATTATTGACAGTCGTTTCAGCCAGACGGGTGTTTCTCATGAAAGATTGGCGAGAGGGGGGGGGGAACGAGAGATTGGAGCTCATACGAGCACTTGCCATGGAAATAACGATAAAACAAAGACAAGCTCGCAACGTCTCTTCTGTGGGAGAGAGGCTGAGGGGAAGAGAAAAGGGCACCCCCACCAAACAACAAAGTCTATTTTGTACTCTGTCAAGGCAGGATAGGCTTTTTTTTAGCAGCTTCTGCTAGATGTGGCAGCAGTACTCCGTCCTTGGATGTACTTGGCTTTTATACAGATAGAGAATTACATCAGTAGTGAGATATCTTTTTGAGCGGTAGAAGGATCCCACCATTTTCCCAGCGTCACTGGCAACAGATTTGATGTACGTGTTCCATTTCAGATCAGAAGTAAAGGTCAAACCCAGAAGCTTGTGAAAACATGGAGTCTCCCCAAGACGAGAGCCATCCATTTCAATTGATGCCAGATGGGGATCAGAGCGTTGATGATATAGAGATAGAAGCTTGGTTTTGGATGCATTAAAAGTGACCAGCCACCTCTTCCCCCATTGTACCACGCGCTCAAGATCAGAGGAGAGAGAATTAGAGAGAAATTTGTCATTTACAGCCTTTGATGTGTTGCCATAGATCGTCGTGTCATCAGCATAGATGTCAACGAATGATTTAAGTATGTGTTATGGTCCCCCTCTCCAAACTTTCGGGAGAAACACACGTCTAACTGAAACCTCTATCAATAACTTCCCCTATTCTTTATCTGTGCCTAAACCTAAATGTAGATTCCATGAACAAAGTTTCTTTCTTAGAACTGTACGCCTGTGGAACTGTCTACCATTTACCTGCTTTCCATCTGACTACAATATGTCCGTCATTTAAGTTAACAAATTTACGAAATTTCCACTACAAACGATTACTCTGATTCTGCTACTGTACACTCTTTATCCCTTATCCGCGAGTGGCCTCTGGGCCTTGATAAGTGGTAACTCCTATGTAAAAAAGGCACACTTTCTTTCTTTTTTTTTTTAAAGTAGTCATTTCTTTGTAATATAATTTACAATATATGCCATTCATCTCTTGCGTTCACTTGAATTTCTGCATAGTTTTTAATAGACTCCTAGCAGAAATGTCGAATTTGGATTAAACTGCTTAAAAATTCGCGCATACTTAATTAACATTAAAACGTCCACACGTCGCAGAGTTTTGCATTGACAGTAACAAAGTCTGTGCGTTCTCCATTGGTTCTTTTAGCGGCTTCAGGCTCTAGCGTTTTTACTCCTCTTCTTTTATAATTTAAAATGCCACGGTAATCTGTAGTCCACTTGAAGCCTTAAAATGAGATCCCTGTTGTTTCGACCGAATAATTAATATAATTTCCATTTCAAAGAAGAGCAACTTTCTCGTTGAATATTTAATCCCGCGTGTTATTAACTTAATTACCTGACAGAGTTGATTGGATGGATTAAAAAAGTAAACAAACAAAATAAAACTAAACAAAATAACAACGTAAAAGTAGAAATCTATTCCAGTCGGATTTTAGAATCTAGACTTAAATAATGCAATATAGTCCACGTTTTACACACGGATTAACATGTAGACCCTCGGAACCCGACACGTTGTAGCGATTTTACGGTTGATAATAGTATTTAAAGTAAAAGTTATCAATAATTCAATTAAAAAGTTGTCAAAGGATTATATTCCATGAAAGAAAATATATCGGATTAAACTTTTTCCCGCGGGGTCGAGGTTGGGGGTAAACCAAAGATTGACTGTATTTTTTTTAAATCTAAAAAATTAGTAAAATGTTGAATATTTCCTTGATTGCAGGCGGTGTGTGTGTGTGTGTGTGTGAGAGAGCGTGAGCGCGCGCACGCGCGCGTGTGTGTGGAAGAGAAACAGTAGATGAGAACTGGATAAGGAGAGAGAGTTAGAAATAGAAAGAGACACAGGAAGACAAAGATTGATAGTACACACAAACAAGGCTTGGATAAAGAGTGTGTGAAAGAAAGAGAGAGAGAGAGAGAGAGAGAGAGAGAGAGAGAGAGAGAGAGAGAGAGATAAAAAGATTGTGAGAAAGATAATTTCTTCTTAACGATAGCAAAGTTAGCCACAATGTCCATTTTATATGTAGGGGAAATGTAACATTACCCACGTTTACACACGCGTCTTTTTTTCCGAATAAAACGTGACCATCCTCTCTAGCGTGATCATGATCTCTAACGTGATCCTTAGCCAGGCTATGAGTACCATTCTGCAAGGGAGTGGTACTTTTCCAATATTTCATGTGTGTAAGGATGATTTGGGGGTTTTCTCTCAATCGTTGTCAGACAAAAGCCCGAGAAAATTATGTATTTTCACTCCAAGCTTTTGGTCATTTAAAGGGGACTATTGTTTCGATATTTCATGCGCAAATGATAAAGAGAAGAAAAGTTTAAATTAATGCTTTTATTCAAAGCTTTCTGAATTTTGTTTGGAAGGTGTGTGTGGGGGAGGCATTCTGTATTTCATAAGTATTCTCGTAACTTTTTCTCTTTATTTTCATTATTTATACGTTTATACGTACGTTATCATCTTTCACACATAAGAAAAAAAAGCCCCCCCCCAAAAAAACAAAAAAACAAAACAAAACAAAGCAAAACAAAACAAAAAAAAAAACAAAACAAAAAAAAATCACAATGAGATCGCTCGATTAGTAAAAATGTGATTGGTGATTAATTTGATGCCGTTAAAGTAAAACTTTCGACTTTACTCATTTTAAAATAAATTATTCTAAAACTAAATTTATGTCACTTTTTCGACTAAAATAGTACTATTTTAAATAAATACGTATGTTTTTGAAATATATAATTACGGTTGGTTATTTTTATTTTAAGGTTGAACTCAAAATGAACTGTCCGCATGAACTGAACCAGAAAATGCATAGAAATGCTAATTTTTAGCATGACTATCTGATTATTTTGCTAAAAGTTTTTCCTTTGATGAAAAGATTTAGCATGAAACTCTGCAGATTAAGGAGCACCTAGCTACCAGCTTTGGAGTCTTCTGCCGAATAATAAAAACTTTCGTAAATTTCTACTTTACAGTTTTGTCCTTATTGTATATATATATGGTAATATATATATATATATATATATATATATATATATATATATATATATATATATATATATATACAGTGCAAAATTTTGTTGAAAATTCAGACTCACGTTTTCTTTTTTATAACTTTCGTTTATTTCCTGGATTTTTTCCATTACAGCTGTTTCGTTAGTGGAAAGGCGATTTTACGATTTATGTGCCCATAAAAATATCCTGCCTCACATACTTCTTCAGATGTTTTTTCGTTCTCTGTCGTTTTACTGTAAAAATAATTGCCCACAAAATATCCTTGAAATCAATAAAATGAAAGTCACTTTTTGACACACACACACACACACACACACACACACATATATATATATATATATATATATATATATATATATATATATATATATATATATATATATATACCCTTCACCGGACTATCCATTCATGTGAAATCTTTTTATCCTTTTTCTTTTACCTCATATTCCCCTTACCTCACCCTTTTTTTTTAACCAAGTAAGATCTGTGACTTACTTGTAGTTTCATTAAATACTTTTACATGCAAAACCCGATCCCGCATTTTGCTAATTCCTGCCCTCTGATGAGAAGGAGAGTATTTCTTCGAAACTCCGCGGATTAAGGACTATCCACTTATCTTGTGCTTCCTTTTTAAAATTAAATATGTTTTAAACTCTTTTTCAAGATGTCTTTTAACATGTTTTATTAATCATTTGTTTCATATATATATATATATATATATATATATATATATATATATATATTTATTTATTTATTGATTTCAAGAATATTTTGTGAGCAATTATTTTTACAATAAAACGACAGAGAATATTTTTTGTTTTAAAGAATTAAATTACTACAATTTGAAATAATAAAGAAAGAAAAGACATTTTTTATTAAAAAAACATTTATCTAACATGGACAATTATATTTACAGCAAAAGAAAAGTTACTTTTTTCCTCATAATATTGTAGTACCGTTTCAAGCTTTCGATAGTATATTTTAACGGTAGAAAAGTCTTTGAAAAGCATCAAGAACAACGCCAACAATTAATTATACATGCTGCTAAATTATCGAATGAAAAAGATGGATAAAACATGAATGTTATGAATAGGTCACCAGTTAGCAAGAACTAACCTAACAACGGGAATTTGGAAATTAAAAGAAAAAAAAAACATGAATTAACAGAAAAAATATATTTATATAAAAAATCTTACAGAAATGTAAAATATACTTTCAAAGACTAAAGTTTACAGAGAAGTTTTAAAGTTCTTAAATAAGAAGTAAACAAAAGCGCCAAAATATTCGTTTACAAACTTCCGTTGTGGATATGTGTATGTGAGAGTTATCATCTAAGTGACTGTGTTCACTGGAAATATAGCAGCAGGCTTAAAGGAATTTTAGTGTGGGGCATTCCTGTTTAGAATGGGCATTGTTGACATTGTGTGTCGAGGCGCAGAAGAGCTCTGAATTTATGTTGACTATGATGCTGTCTTATAGTCTTGTTGCGTTACACACACGATTGTTACTTGTGGAGTTTGACATGATTTTTATTGTTTGGAAAATATTTTGAGTTCGCACATTCCTGTGAAAACTAACTTACTTTTGAAGTGATGAAGAGAGCGAATCTCAACGAAGCGGAGAAAGAAAAAGGATGGCAATTAAAACCATTTTGTTTTTAGTAGTCATTCGAATTGCATCTTGATGTAAAAATCTGACACCAAAATGCCATGAAAGAAGTGAAAAAGAAAGAAGAAAGAGTAAACCGAATGATTAAATAAAGAAAAAGGGTTAGCTTATTATTACGGCTATGACAACAGCATATTCTTTTCATTGTTTTGACTCTCAAGTTATATATCCGACGCAGTTAGACACAATTAACCCAGCAAGAACCACACTACTCTACATAAAAACATAAATAGATATATACCTGAGAATGAAACCAAAGAAAAAATATGCTGTTGTCATAGACCTACTTATTATGCTTGTTCGTCTCGCACATCGATTCCTAATCTACCACACTATTCACACCGATATACATTTATTATTTCAAAAATTTTAATAGTAAATTATACAGGCTAATCGTGGAATTTCCATGGATTCGTTGGTTTTACATAATATAACTACGATCTTTATATTCGACTCTCATACATTTTATGCAATTCTAAGTCATTATTTACTTTCATAAGTTAAAACGTTCGTTTGTTTTTGTAAAGTAGATATTGGCTATTCTTTTTCAACGCTCGATTTGGAAATCACGGGAATCTCTGCGATTTGTCTGGTTGTCAAACAGCAATCTTGTTCAACTATGACCTTCACTTCGTCATTGCTGATGATCTTTGGTTGGCCTGAGCAAAGAGCATTTCTCACTGAAAAATGTTCCTTTTCAGAATCAAGGAAACCATTTCAGGCACGTCCGTTCTGAAACAGCACGTTCCCCATACACATGCCATAACTTTATATTTTGTAGATTTTTTTCCCTTTTCTTTACTAAAAAAAAAGAAGAAGAAGAAACAGCTAGTAGTGCTCTGGTTAGTCCTTCATTTCAAGGCTTGAAACACAAGCAAAAAAAAAAAAAAAAATGAAAGGACTTCTCTACTCGGTGGTTTATTACACACTGACGTCAGTATATTCGCGTCACAAAATACAGGATTTGAAGAATAAGAATATAAAACGATCTTTAGTAGATCGAAAAGATGACAGTAAAAACCGAACAATTTTTTTTTAACTAACATAACATCAATTTCGTCATCATTTTTATAAAATCTCTTTTATTATATAAAGGAACTTTGTGTGTGTGTTTGTGTGTTTGTGAAAGTTCCCTATAGACTCCTAAACAGCGGGAATAATTGTTTTGAAATTTCATACAAATCTACTTCATGTGTCAGAGAGTGTTCTTAGATAGATTTTGTATCGGAATGTCTTCGATAATCGATAATCAAAAAATTCGATTAAAGAAGGAACAGGCGATTTTGACTAAAGTTAACGCCTTATACAGCATAACATCGCAAGTGTATTTAAGAAGTTTTATTACCACACAAGCAAAAAGGCCCAGTATATAAAATCAACGGTAAGGGGCGCGTTCGAAATGAATGTGTCTGTTTAGAGCACAATTAAACAATAATACTTGATTTTTTCATTTCAAACTTGATTTCAAGCCATTATATATAAAAATTAATTTTATATATAAAAAAGTAGATTCTCTACAGTGCAATGTAAACTACAATATATTGTGGACTAAGTCACTGCGGGAGATATGTGAAATTTCCTTCCGGTGTATCATGATGGGTCCCCGACTAGAGCAAGCAATTAATCGATTTAATTGAAAAATGGGCGATTTCACTGATTTCAATGACAATAAAATATAAGAGATCTACATTCAATTCCGAGCAACTTCAGGTCTCCCTGCTAACTGATTCATAATATTCAAAACATATAATACATTAGTTTTCGACAGTTTTTAAAAAAATATATTCATAGAAGGAAATATTTCGTGAGATTATTACATACGCGCCAACCGTTGATCACTTTATCGTTTATATTTAATTTTTTTTTATTTTACTCCATATCTTGAAAAAGAAAAAAAAAACAACAACAAACAAACTATCTTTTACTAGCGGTGGAGGGGGCACCCGGCTTGGTCCGGGCGTGAAATACGCTTAAATATGATATTTTAATTTGTCCAGATTTCGTATATATTATTACAAAGCTGTGATTTCGAAAGTAAAAAAAAATATTTAGGTGCCATCAGCTAGAATCGAAACCTAAACTGTAGCATTGAAAGTTGGTGACGTTACCACTGTACCAACGTGACACGCATATTAACGATTAATATTTAAAAATTAAAAATGAATGTACAAACTGTTTAACGATTTTTTTTCAATTTTGACCCCTTAAAACAATTTTAACCGGCTAAAGACCAATAAAAGAACGGCACATAAAAATCCAATCATTTGAGGCCCTAAGCGCCGCTCTGCGAATTTTAGTTTCGAATGAGATGGAGTTTGAACATATGGAGACAGACAGACAGACAGACAGACAGACAGACATATAGCCGTTTATATGTTTGATTAAAACAAATATAATACATTATTAGAAAGAAAAGATTTTATTTTACAAAACTAGTTGCAAATGTTTGTTTCTTTTAATTAGCAAAATTGTACCAATTAGGCTCAAAGGTCAAAAATATGTTTTTTTGAGGGGGCTAAGATATCGGGAGTCATTAGGTGAGCAAACTTTTAATATACACTATAATCAGAATACCACGTATAAGTGTTGGGATGATTAATCTGAATAGGGAATCGGAAAAATCAGAACTTTTGGGGTTGTCAGAATCGGAATCGGAAAAACGTGCCCATTTTTCCGATGCCAAAAACAATTTTTTTAGTTGTCTTTTTTTTTATTCGATTTAAAAAAAATAAAATCTCCCACTGCTGATGGTAATTATAGAATAATAAATATGTATTGATTTTAAACTAATAATTATACTAAAAATAATAAATATGTATTGATTTTAAACTAATAATTAAACTAAAAATAATAAATATGTATTGATTTTAAACTAATAATTAAACTAAAAATAATAAATATGTATTGATTTTAAACTAATAATTAAACTAAAAATAATAAATATGTATTGATTTTAAACTAATAATTAAACTAAAAATAATAAATATGTATTGATTTTAAACTAATAATTAAACTAAAAATAATAAATATGTATTGATTTTAAACTAATAATTATACTAAAAATAATAAATATGTATTGATTTTAAACTAATAATTAAACTAAAAATAATACATATGTATTGATTTTAAACTAATAATTAAACTAAAAATAATAAATATGTATTGATTTTAAACTAATAATTATACTAAAAAAAAAATAAATATGTATTGATTTTAAACTAATAATTAAACTAAAAATAATAAATATGTATTGATTTTAAACTAATAATTAAACTAAAAATAATAAATATGTATTGATTTTAAACTAATAATTAAACTAAAAATAATAAATATGTATTGATTTTAAACTAATAATTAAACTAAAAATAATAAATATGTATTGATTTTAAACTAATAATTAAACTAAAAATAATAAATATGTATTGATTTTAAACTAATAATTAAGCTAAAAATAATAAATATGTATTGATTTTAAACTAATAATTAAGCTAAAAATAATAAATATGTACTGATTTTAAACTAATAATTAAACTAAAAAAAATAAATATGTATTGATTTTAAACTAATAATTAAACTAAAAATAATAAATATGTATTGATTTTAAACTAATAATTAAACTAAAAAAAATAAATATGTATTGATTTTAAACTAATAATTAAACTAAAAATAATAAATATGTACTGATTTTAAACTAATAATTAAACTAAAAAAATAAATATGTATTGATTTTAAACTAATAATTAAACTAAAAAAAATAAATATGTATTGATTTTAAACTAATAATTAAACTAAAAAAAATAAATATGTATTGATTTTAAACTAATAATTAAACTAAAAATAATAAATATGTACTGATTTTAAACTAATAATTAAACTAAAAAAATAAATATGTATTGATTTTAAACTAATAATTAAACTAAAAAAAAATAAATATGTATTGATTTTAAACTAATAATTAAACTAAAAAAAATAAATATGTATTGATTTTAAACTAATAATTAAACTAAAAATAATAAATATGTACTGATTTTAAACTAATAATTAAACTAAAAAAAATAAATATGTATTGATTTTAAACTAATAATTAAACTAAAAATAATAAATATGTACTGATTTTAAACTAATAATTAAACTAAAAAAATAAATATGTATTGATTTTAAACTAATAATTAAGCTAAAAATAATAAATATGTATTGATTTTAAACTAATAATTAAGCTAAAAAAAATAAATATGTATTGATTTTAAACTAATAATTAAACTAAAAATAATAAATATGTATTGATTTTAAACTAATAATTAAACTAAAAATAATAAATATGTATTGATTTTAAACTAATAATTTAACTAAAAATAATAAATATGTATTGATTTTAAACTAATAATTTAACTAAAAATAATAAATATGTATTGATTTTAAACTAATAATTAAACTAAAATCAATTATTCACCACAAATGTTTTTTTTCACGCTTTAACAAATATCTGCACATTTAATGTTTTTTTACGGTAATCGGAGACAAAATGGCAACTATATAGTAAAATATTTAGAGATTTATAAAAAATCGGAATCGGTGATTGTATCGGAATCGGAGAAGATATTGGAATCGTCCCATCACTCCCACATACTCTATAGGTTAAACAACTTCCCTTTTAATGCATGTGTGTTTACTTAAATTCTACAAACCTGATCTATCTTGTTCTTGAACCACTCTTACAAAAACAAATAGAATTGGTCAAATAAGCAAAAAATTATAATTTATGACAATTTTTCCATTAGTTGTTTTGGGACGAAAGTTGCATTAAAGGGTTCATAGCCTTATTGTTATAAACACTCACGACCGAACAGATTCAACCAAGAAGCGTTTTCATGATGCATTAATGTATCGCAGTAGGCGTTCTTGTTTATAATAATGTTAATTACCAGCAAATTGTCACACCTTTTATTTAATGTGAGATCGTTCAGTTATTTTGAATTGTTTTGTTAAGCTTTAACCTTTTCACGAATAATGTTTTATTTTTACTTTTTATTATTTTACATAGATTCTTCGTCCATGATCAAACCATGACTTCATGTTGAGCTAACTTCCGGAAAGGTTCGTAACGACTTCTGATGGAGGCAAAACATTTTCCGTATTTTTCCTGATTCTCACAAAAACAGATACAATTCATCAAATCCAAATTCATGATTATTTAGAAAACTTTTCGATTTGTTGTTGTGTAGATTTGATATCTCCGTTCTTTTACTGTTTAATGTCACAATTTAAAGGAATTAGATTCATCGAGTTTTGCATTGGAACTCTTCATTTCTCTCGCTTCTAATCTAATGCCATATTGGCTTGTTTTTGTAAATTATAGGACCATTATAAATTATGAGAACTCATATAGTTATAATGATAAGCCAATATATCATAAAAAAACGAAAAAAAAAAATGAATAAAAACCCAACAAAACAAACAAAAACAAAAACAAAAAAAGAAGCAAAATGGACAAACAAAAATGTGCAGACATTAATAAAAATGAATTTTCAAATATAGAATGCTGATTATTTATCTTTTACTTTCTAAAGGTGTAAAAAAATTCAAAACCATTTAATTAAACATCGAACGTATCTATCGTACGAGCTATACCAATCGATCTTTTAGTTTTATACTCTTATTAATTTTGCTCTCTGTCGACAGCTATTTCAGGTTCTGGCCAGCGATCGACACACGCCAGATCATCGTTTGACGTCTTTTAGACTTCTGTGATCAAAGAACACAACGAATGAATGCTCGAAAATTTACCCAGAATTCATATTTAAAGGTAGAATACTAATTTTTCTTTTCTTTTTTTTTTACTTTCAGGAGGTTTGGTATCCCGTCTTGGGACGAATGCAAACCATCAAACTAAACATCAAACGTGTTGCTTAAATGAGCTGCGTCAATCGGTTTATAGACTTAACTCTTTATTTATATTTTTAGTCTCTATTTATACCTAGCAACTGACACAGGTCGGACCATCTTCCGACGACTTCTTGAATACTCAAACATTTAACGAGAATTCATATTCAAATGTAAAATACTGATATTTTTTTACTTTCTAAAGATGTATCCTCGTCTGGGAACGAACTCAGGCCATCTAATTAAACACTGAACGTGTCTGTCAGATAATCTACGTCAATCGATTTATTGATTTTACACTTATTGATTTAACGTATTGTCATTGTTCGTCGTTCGTATCGGCAAAGAACTTTAGAGATTTATGCGTGTTAAAATAGAATGTTTCGTTTTAATGAATATTTCGAGGAAGTAACAATGCGCAGCATTTCAACTGAGGAGAGGCACGGGCGTTGTTGATGCGGGTGCGATTGTGTGGCGTCAGGTCAGCATGACGAGTGGATCGATCAAGGATGACTATTTAGAAATAGATCAATCACTGGATGGAGCAGAATCGTTGAACTTGAAGTGATGCCGAACAAAGGGCGAGCGATGTTTGCGTGACCCCGGCGGTGATATATATATATATATATATATATATATATATATATATATATATATATATATATATATATATATATATATATATATATATTTATTAAGAAAGATTATTCCAAAGGTCAATTACATTTAAAAACAATGAACCAGTGGTAATGTAAATATCACTAAGAATTTAAGCAATGTGAATTGGCTCAAATATTAAGCAACATGATTAACATTTCTGTAATCGAGCATATATATATATATATATATATATATATATATATATATATATATATATATATGTATATACTGGCAAATCACAAACAACAAGAAGGAATAACTTCTTATTTGTATTTTTGTTCGGATATTAAATATTTTATATCGAAACAATTGTAATATTTAAAAAAAAAAATGCAAATATGAAGTTATTTCTTCTTGTTTTTGGTTTTGCCAATATATCTATAATATAAAGCTGAACGTGTGTGTGTGTGTGTGTGTGTGTGTGTGTCTGGTCACGAATAGGCTCCTGTATGATTAACATTTAAAAAAAACTGATTACATATAATGATAGAAGATGTATCGAGGATCAGGAATAGGTATGCTTGATTTGGCAGAACGGTGGTTCATAAAAATTGTGGGGGTCTGCATTCGCGCCTGGCCTCCAAAATATGGAAATACAAAATGAAAAAAAAAAAAAACGTTTACAAGGGTTTTTGATATAGATGTACATAAGAATACTTTGATAAGTATATTTCAACTTAAATAGGGATGGTATAATAAAATTGTGGGATCTGCGTTCGCGCCTGTACTCCATGGAAATATGGCACAAACTTTAACAAAGACTTTTCATATCTATTTGCGTAAGTATACTTTGATAATTATGTTTCAGTTTGAAGAAATATGGTATAATAAAATTATTGGGTGTTTGTTCGCGCCTGACCTCCATAGAATGGAAATATGTCACAAAGTTTAATAAGGTTTTTTAAAAGGGGTGAGGGTCCTCAATAACACCTTAACTTTAATCTTAATTCATGTTAGCTTTTATTTATTTTTTTTAGTTGAATCATATTGCGTCGAATATATATATATATATATATATATATATATATATATATATATATATATATGTGTGTGTGTGTGTGTGTGTGTATATGTACTTAGGGATTAGAACAAGAGTCTTAAGAGCAGAGTATATTTTAATGTATTAGTAAATTCATTAATACAATTAAAATAAAAGAAAAGAAAACAATGCTCGTTTTAATGTAGATATATAATAAGCTCGATAGGCATATATATCCTGGAGCTATTTTAATATTGAGTAAGATGATTGATAATTTATAATTAAAATTAAAAAGTAAAAATCGGTTTTATAAACAAAATCAATAAATTGTACGATCGTTTCGGAAACGATGTTTTTATTGTGATAGACAATGAGTCTTGGACAATAATTTTATCATATAGTTTTTTGAAACAAATTCTCCTCCTCAGCAAAAATATTAGGTGGGGTTTTTTTTTTCTAAAGACAACAAAATAAACCTAGCATTTGTAAAGTAAGACAGATGTATCTGGAAAATATTTAAAATATAAACGAAAATAGTCACTTTTTTATGTTGCTAAACAAAGTTAGATAAAATGAAAATAAAATAAAAATAAAAATAAAATAAAATCTGGTTGAAAAGTAAGGTTAAGAGAGTGTAAATTTTAAATATTTTTAACAAAAATATAAATACCTTTTAATGGTTCGCCTTCTAAAAGTCGTACATATCGTCGTCAATGCATTCATTGGGATGGTAAATGTAGTTTATGAATGCTTGAAAATGTTCATATATACAAACTTTCAAAGGAGACGCCAATGGAATAATATTAACAGTTAAAATCGTTAGTGACGTTAAATTTAAAATCAGCTCAAATATTTCAATTACAAAGGGAGATAATTTTATTCAAATAGAAAAATAAAGGATTTAACTGTTCAAAGGTAGATAACCATTAATGAGTTAATAGTTGAATTTTTAATAATAAATGAATCCTATTGGAAGTGATTAAATAAAAATATTTTTTTTTAATTAGTAATTATAATATTTATAGAACTTACATTAATAAAAATGGTAACATATAAATTCAAAGTGAAATAGATAATAAAATAAAATAGAAAATAATGGTAAAATATCAGATAATAATAATAATAATAATAATAATAATAATAATAATAATGATAAATAATAATAATAGTTATTAATTTATAAATTATAAATTTTAAGATAGATTAGTCATAAGATAATTTTATGATTTATGGTGGCTTAAATTTGTCGAATCTAAACCAACGTTTATGAATGCATCCGGAAAAAAAAAACTTCGTCTTTTAAGGTCAAGAAAATGGTTTTATTTTTATTATATTTTAAAATCTTAAGGACTTCATATTTACAAAGTTCACAGAATCTGTCCCCCGGCACATATGCTTTATAAGATCCTATTATTTTACATTTTAAATTGAAGGGACTATTTCTATCATTGAGTCGCCATATATGTTTAGATAAACCAGTTTGGTTTCTCAAGGAAAGATTTTTAAAGGAGTGCTTATGCGTTGACATCCTAGGCTCCAGATGTGGAACCAAAGTAGATTACATTTTGTTTAATATATTTGTTGTCAGTTAGATTAAGAGTGGTATTGGTATGTAATACGGTTAGTTGTATTTGATTGGTAGATTGGTTTATGGGGGTGTTGTTATTGAATAACTGTGTGGAAGAGTTAGATTGTGAAAAGGGATTTGTATGGCTGCTATTAACATACTTTGTATTTTGGAGTTGTGACACTGTGCAGATATAAATCACATTTTTATCTTGCAGGTACCTTGTAGAGGATATTTATTTTTTCTTCTACAGTTACAGCCTGGTATAGTTTATATATTTGCATTTTGTATCTTATTATTAATTTTTTTTATTGTTAGAACTAATTATTTTTTATGTAGGTTTGGCATAGTTCAGTAAGACACTTTGACCGTGTTCTTATTAAAGATTTTATTGTATCTATGAGGGCTTTTAAAGTTTTTATCTAATATTTTAAAGAATTCCCTGGCTATGTTTGTCTCAAAATTTGTAGAATATGGAGGGTTGAACCATAGGATTTCCTTATGTCTGTTTTTATGCTTACGGATTTTGGTTTGTGGTTTATTTGTGTTAGTGGCTAATGCTTGCGGTTTAATGTGCTTTTGTATTATCTTTTGATTATTTTTTGCCATTCGTATGCGGGATTAGATGGCCATATTATAGGTTATTATGTTTTTAGTAGGGTTATTGCAATTAGTATAATTTTCAATGTGTTTTTATCGTTTTTATTCAGGTATTTGATTTGTAATTTGTATCCTGAGTTGTTAAGAGCCTCATTGTAATTTTTGTGCTTTTGTTAAATATAGATTTGTTAGAAGATAGTTCAGAAATCCTCAAAGAGACATTGGGAACTATTGATTTCAATATTGACTTAGGGTGGTTTCATTCATTATGGACATATAGTACAGATTGGTTTGGTTTATGATAGGGTTCAAAAGTAGAGTGTTCAAGATTTAAGGTTATATCTAAGAAATTAACTATTTTCTTTTTATTAGGGCCGATCTTAATAGTAAGTCCATGATTTTTAAAGAACTTTTGCAAGGATTTAATTGCTTTTTCGTAATGCTTATTTGTGGAGTTTGTTACGAAAAGTGCATCGTCTCTGTATTTGAATTGTTCATGGAGTATATTATGAATTTCATCTAAAAATCTAATATATAAAAATATAAGATTTAAAATTATAATAATTGCAATAAACCTAATAAAAACGTAATAACCTATAATATGGCCATCTCATCCTGCATACGAATGGCAAAAAAAATAATCAAAATATAATACAAAAGCAAATTAAACCGCAAGCATTAGCCACTAACATATATATATATAAAAATAGACACGATCAAGCGGGGAAGGCGGTGCATTTGCAATTATGCAAACAAATAAATTTTGAACACACAGACAAATGGTACAAACATAAACTGGCAGCTGTAATGGAAAATGAAAGTCACAAGATCCTATGAGACATGGATATACAACGGATAAACTCATCCAAGAAAAAAGGCCGGATGTTATAATAGTTAATAAGAAGGAAAAGGTCTGCCAAATTGTATATTTTGCCGTTCCAGCAGACCACAGAGTGAAAATAAAGGATAATGAGAAGCGGAGCAAATACACGGAACTGGCCAGAGAGCTCAAAGGGATCTGGAGAATGAAGAAAGTGAAAATAACACCACTAATAGTAGGAGCACTAGGAACGATATCAAAAAACTTTGAAAAAACAAAGAATGGTAGAGATTAGAATCATAGGGATGGCCGAGAAAATACAACGAATTTCAATAATGAAAACTGCAGAAATATTAATGAAAACCCTTGAATGTGGAGACTAACACCACACATAAACTATACACAAACTGGATACAGAAACGGCTACAGATGAAAAAAAATAAAAAATAAAAAAAAATACACAACGTAACATCGCACGAAATCATTAAAACTGAAACTGTATAAATGGAAAAAACTGCGCCCACTTTTTTTTGTGAGTGTCACTATAAACAGGCACCACACCAAATAATGAAAGTCAAGAGGAGGTGAAGACCAAGGAGAGAAAGCACTAGCCAGACCTCCGCTGGACATGTGCAAAAAAAGACTTGGAATTTGGGGAGGCTTATTGCCACCTAAATTGCAGTGTAAACAAATGGTCGCTGCCAACGAGAAATCAATAGTAAACGGCTATTGTGATAACGCAAAAAAATTTTCCAAACGTTATCGAAAGAGGTAGAGATTACTGGAAATCTGGGGAGATTTGTTGTCAAAGAACAATCTTTGATGGCGGCTTGTGTGAATACTCCTAGTGAATTAATAATAATAATTAACTGTTTGTAATGATGACGACAATCAACTGTTGTGTACTACTAATAATGAAATGTTGGGTACTGATGATAATAATAGCGAACTGTTGTGCTTGGTAATGATAATAATAATGACCCCTTTTCGCAATGATAATAACAATGCACTGTTTGGCAATGCTAATAACAATGCTACTGTGTCCAATTGAACGTTTTTAATAGGAATGCAATTCTTTAGAAATTTCCGTTTAATCGTTTCTCGTTCCATTCGTGACGAAGTTTGCATGACAAAATATAATTTATGTATTGCTCGTTTCTGACACCGTCGTCTCTCACTTTCTTCTCGTTCGATTTTTTGTTTCTATAAATCGAGATTTTATGAGGATGTGACTGGAAATAATTGTTTTTGTTTTGAAGCCTAAAACCAATAAAAGATTATCGCCATATCGAATCGATATTTATGGATACGAATACAAAAGGAAATCTGTTACCTTTAAATAAGTGGGAGTAAAATAATAATAATAATAATAATAATAATAATAATAATAATAATAATAATAAACTCAATGATATGTTTTTCCATGTTAGAGAGAAAAAATAAAGCCGACAACGTTTGAGTCGTGATCGAAAGAAACCTTCCCGGCATCCTTTGCAACGCTTTTCATATTTGTTTCTCTTTTGTTGGGTTCAGACAATGTTGAATGCGAGCGCAATCGTCTGTTCTGATTCAATCGCGTGTAAAGGCCAAATACGGATAATGAAATACACTAAGGTGGAAATGAAACCGACTTATTTCAACTGATTTGTCCTACAGAAAGATCCCTTAAGCGTATTGTGAAAAAAGGGGTTAGATCAGAACGGCAACATAAATAGGATGTTATAAGTAAACCGTAAGTCAATTGTTTGCCATTATATAGAGAAGATGTATTTCATTCACCTAAGAAGAGTTGGAGCCAGAACAACGCGCAGAGAAGTATTTCGTCTGCCTGACAATGTTGTGTAGCGGGGGTTCATATTAGAGACATGTGTAATAGTCAGGGTATATATTGGAGGGGAGGACACATAATACTTGGAGGGAGTTATACAATGGTCATTTAAAATGATGATAGACAAAACATATTTACCTTTTAATTGGTGGAATGACGACACGAACACAAGCAGTTACAAAATATAGATGGTGATTCTTTATTCATCAGCCGGCTGATTGATGACTCAGGAATTCAAGCTTGTATGGCTACATAGTCTCTCTACCCCTCCTTCGCCCCTAAGGGCATCATCTTCACTAAGTTGCTGCCCGATTCTCGTCTGTAACTGACTCTATCACTGTGACTATGATTGTCTGATCGTCTCTAACTTCGAACCCTGTCTCAATATAATGAGAATCTCCTTTGTTTATGACGCCAGAAGTGTGGTCAACCAACGTGACTTAATCACGTTTCAATTTATCCGTGCATCTCATACCTCTCATAAACAAAATTAATCCGTAAATTAAATCGTATCATTTAACCTATTTTTACATAACATTTTCAACTTTGTTATTATCCATTCTTTTAACTTACATTTTTAATATCCAGTTATTTCTAAAAGAATGGACAATCGCTCTATCTCTGGCATAAATAATATTTGCGAGAACAATGCCAATCGTTCCGCATTCCTAGCATTTCAATCTCTATTATCTTTTTACACTTGCCTACTGGGTTCGATTTTAGCCTTTTCCTAATATCATTTTCAAACTTATCTAGTTTTGCTTTCTTACTTACTGGGATCTGTCCTTTTTCATAACAACAAGATTTGGAGCCAGTTAGAGTCAGATAAACTTTCTATAACAACCTACACTTACCTCATTATAACGGAGATCGATAGCATTAATTATTTAATTATAGTTTGAAAGAGATTAAATTATGTTATAAAGTCGTTCAGACTACATTTAACGCTTTCTCTTTCTAAAAGTATTTATCTATTTTATCGCTATTTTAGTGGTAGGCGAAGTATTTCGCCTGCCTGACAATATTTGGAGCCAGTACAATACACAAAGAAGCATGTTAACATTAATTATTCAATTGTAGTTGAAAGAGATTAAATCATTTTGTAAAGTGGTTCAAACTACATATAACGCGTTCGCTTTCTCACAGTATTTATCTATTTTACGCTATTTTAGTGGTGAGCGGTCGACTGAGCTCCAATCTATGTTCCTTGCTGTAAAATATTCACAACAAAAACCCGTCCAACTACAACAGGTGTAATTATTTTTTCTTTCTTGTTCTGTGTATATAAAACTAAACGAAACTTTCATTAGCAAATTTTCTTTCAATAAACTACCCGTCTGTGGAACAAAATACTACTAGGCTGCTTCCTAGCTGAATACAACATGGTCGTTTTCAAGTTTAATGCAAACAAATTATAGTTCAGTCCTTCTCTTGCATAATCAAATTCCGACCATCATAATCTTCACAGTATCGTTTCACCGTCGATCTAATATAAACTCATTTACTTTACCGAGTGACTTTTGGGCTTTGATAAGTAGTGACCCATATCCGCTATTATATAAAAGGAGTTTGCTTGTGTGTTTGTGTGTATGTGAGTTCGTTAACGAACTGATTTTTTATGAAATTTCACAGAAATTTACTTCATGAGTATCATGAAGTAGAAGCTATGAATCATAATACAAATAAAATTTACTTCATGAGTACCATGAAGAAGGATCCATGAATCTTAATACAAATAAAATTTACTTCATGAGTACCATGAAGTAGGAGCCATGAATCTTAATACAAATAAAATTTACTTCATGAGTACCATGAAGTAGGATCCATGAATTTTAATACAAATAAAATTTACTTCATGAGTACCATGAAGTAGGATCCATGAATTTTAATACAAATAAAATTTACTTCATGAGTACCATGAAGTAGGATCCATGAATCTTAATACAAATAAAATTTACTTCATGAGTACCATGAAGTAGGAGCCATGAATCTTAATACAAATGAAAGAATGGGCTATGGATGACCTGAAACTTTTACAAGAATCAAAAACGAACATGAGACGCTAATAAACGCAACCAGAATTATTAGCCATCGTATTCGCATGGAATTTGGTATGGAAAAGTGTGTGATGCTAGTCATGAGAAGAGGAAAACTGGAGACAATGGAAGAGACAGAACTACCGAACTAAATAGAGATGCGGGCACGAGGTGGACATGGCAACTACAAACATTTGGTAATTATGGAAGCAGGCACAATAAAAAAAACAGAAATAAAAGAGAAAATTGGAAAGGAAAACCGGAAAAGAACAAGAAAAATCATGGAAACTAAACAATACAGTCAAAACCTAATAAAAGGTATAAACACGTAAACAGTCACTAATAAGATACTCCCGACCGTTTCTAAGTTGGACTAAAAAAAAAAGAACTGAAGCATCTCGACCAGAAGACCAGGAAACTTATGAATATACACAGTGCACTACACCCAAAGAATGATGCTGGCTACGTGAAAAGGAAAGACGGATAAGTATCGATAATCGATGATTGAAAAAATCCACCGAAAGAAGGAACAAGCAATTTTTCCTAAAGTTAACGCCTTATTAAACCTAACATCACAAGTGCATTTGAGACTTTTTGTTACCACACAAGCAGAAAGGCTCATCATATAAAATCAACAGTACTTTTTTATATGACATGTTCGCGTTCTAAATGAGTGTTTCTGTTTATAGCACAATCTGACCCTGATACTTGGCATTTTATTCCAGCCGTTATATATAAAAAATAATTTTATAAAATCAACAGTAAGTTCTTTACAGTGCAATGTAGACTACAATATATTTTGGACTGTGTTACTGCTGGAGGCATATGAAGTTTCCTCTCCATGCACCACGATGGGTCCCCAAATAGAGCAAGCAATCAATTAATTTGATTTAAAAATGGACGATTTCATCGGTTTCGGTGACAATATAAATATGGAAGGTGAAACATTCGTTGATCATCATTCAATCCAGGCAACATAGGGTCTTCCTCCAAGTTAGTTTATAAAAAAGATCTGCTAAATCTTAATCATATACATATATGCCTCCTCCCAAACCGCATAGATCTTTAACGTGTCAAACTCCATATGACATGTATCCAACGACTAACAACTATATTTACCTACAGTCCACAAGTTAGCGCTACATTATTAACTACTTGTATCGCTCCTTCTCCTTTTATTTCGTATCCCTCTCTTTCTTTTCACCTTCCTTCGCCTTCAAAGTTTTACCCATCTTACGCCCTTCTTTTCCACCTTGTCTCTCTTTCTCACCCTCCTTCTATTCCCAGCCGTGCCTGGTTGAATATTTTAAACTCCTCGCCTCTTACCACCTTCCAATGTTTCTTAAATCTTAAAACTTAACTGTTGTCGAATTAGAATTGAAATTCTTTTTCCCTTTTTTGTGCTTCTTCTAATATCGTTTTTCTTAATCATAATAATTATTTCTGTAATGTCTGATGAAGTTATTTGATCATTGATACAATTCGGACCGAAACATGTGTAACTAAGCAGATAAAACGGTAAAAGAAAATATATATTTTCTCTGCAATAGTATGAAGTACTCTCTTCAAGTTTCTACTAATTACCATTTTTGCCATATATATATATATATATATATATATATATATATATATATATATATATATATATATATATATATTCTGGACCTTCTCTTTTTGATGAGAAGCATTTAGCTTCGAAATGCCATGGTATAAAAAGTTTTTTCTCTCCGTTTTCTCTTCTCCTTTCCTTATTGATCTGATGATATAATAAAGTTCTTTATGACTTTTATTTAATATATTTAATTGCTCTTCTTAAGTGCGCAGGGCTTTTTTCATTTTGTTACATTATTTATTAGCTTCATTGATATATATATATATATATATATATATATATATATATATAAATTCGTATTTCTGTCTGATTGTATGTTTGCTTGTATGTTTGTTCATAATTTGATTAATATATACTAAAGGTCCAGTGCTTTTCTAATTAGTTTTCATAATGAAAACATTTATTTCTATGTATAATATGATTTTTGCCAGTGGGAGAAATTCCATTTTTTTCTTAAACATTTCGCAAGTCACGCACACGTTTCAAAAGCTTATTTTGGAACGTCGTGACGTCATAAGAATTCGTGTCCGCGTGGACAAAATAGTGTGTCCATAAGTTTTTGCCTTTTCCCTCTTCACGTTCGAGCCCAAATACCGCGACTTATTTATTTTTCTTTTTTTCAGTCAAAGAGGCACTCGCTGCTATTTTGATTGAAAGATAAGTTGTTCCGATTCATTTATTTTTTATTTCATTTTTCTTTGGGGGAGGTTTTTTTATATATATTATATATATATATATAAAGCGTCTTTTATATATATATATATATATATATATATATATATATATATATATATATATATATATATATAAAGCGTCTCAATAAAATGTATACATTCTTTAAATGACCATAAAACCAACATTTATTATAAGAAAGAAGAGTTTCATACATAAAAAAACTGTGAACAAATATAAAAACCAATTAATTATAAAATAAATAGTATCAAATAGTGTTCAAATTATTGGCCATTGTGATCCATGAACAGCTGCGAAAGCTCACTGATTGGAACTAAAACGTTCCTAATTAGTTCAATTGGTATATTGACACATCTTCTTTCAATGGTTCCTGTCAACTCATTCATTGTAGCTCGTTTTGTAGTGTGAATCCTGTGTTTAACATACCCCCACATCAGTCCCCCCCCAAGCTCTAATCTTAAGGGGGTACCAAATTGGTCAAAGGGAAAATTATTCCCAATACATATTTAGGTAAA
>NC_136485.1:69154520-69167020 GCF_053919585.1 Euprymna scolopes | reverse complement strand
AAATTATTTTTATATAGTGGCTTGAAGTATAATTTAAAATGTAAATATAAAGTATCACGATTCATTTGTGCTTTAAGCAGAAACATTCATTTCGAACGCGCCCCTATTATATCAAAGAACTTACTGTTGATTTTACATGCCTGGCCTTTCTATTTGTGCGATAATAATGATTTGAATTAAAGTTTAAAATGCAAAAGTCAAGTATTATGTTTAAATTGTGTTCTAAACAGAAACATTCATATCGAACACGCATCTGTTATATCAAAGAGCCTACTGTTCATTTTATATGCGCGGCCTTTCTGCTTGTGCGATAATAAAACTTCTTAAACGCACTTTTGGTGTTAGATTCTATAAGGCGTTAACTTTAATCAAAATCGCCTGCCCCTTCTTTCGATTATCGATTATCGATACTTATTGAAAATATTCCGATACAAAACCAAAAATATTCCGAAACTAAAACACTGCCAGGCATATAAAGTACATTTTTGTGAACTTTCCAAAAAGTTAACCCATGCGTTTATGAGTCCATAGGGAACTCTCTCTCTCTCTCTCTCACACACACACAGACAATGTTCCTTTTATATAATAGTAGAGGTATGTTATTGTATGATTTCTCTGGGGTTTCTTAAGAGCTAACAAAGGTTTCTTCAAGAAATAACGCGCCCCCATTCAGTCTCGAAAGACAATAGATACGTAAGGGTGGTTACGCGCGTAATTGTGAGGCAAAGGTTGTTCAATCTCCAACCACAACTCTTCTGAATTGGCACTGCTTGAGTTCAGTGGCAAGGAGAAGTCTAGAACGACTGGAAACAATGTCGAGATAAGTAGAGAGTACATACATTGCGTGGAATTGTTTTTTTTTTTACATAGGCGTCACCACTTATCAAGGCCGATAGGCCACTCAAGGATAAGGGTTAAAGAGTGTAGAGTAGTCAAAAGGACAATATAGTAATCGATAGTAATGGAAGTTCGGTAAATTTGTTAACTTAAGTGGAACGGCTCATCAGAAACTTGTTCACGTTGGACTTGAAGACAACCATATTATAGACAGCTGGGAACAGGAAAACGGAAGACAATTCCACAGGCGTGCAGTTCTAAGAAAGAAGCGTTGATCATGGAATCTATGTTTAGGTTTAGGCACAGATAAAGAGTGTGGAAAATTATTGATAATGTTGTCAGCTAGTCTAGTGTTCCTTGTGAAAGTTTAGCGAGGGTGGACCATAGCTTGAAGCTCAGTCGAACACTTTCCATGAAAATAACGATAAAGCAGAGACAAACTCGCAACATCTCTTCTGTGAGATAAAGGTTGCAGGGAAGAGAAAAGGACATCTCTCACCAGGCCACGAAGTCTATTTTGAACCCTATCAAGGCAGGACAAGTCTTTTCTAGCAGCTCCTGCCCATATGTGGCAACAGTATTCCATCCTTGGACGTATCTGGCTCTTATATAGATAGAGAATTGCATCAGCAGTGAGATATCTACTGGATCGATAGAAGGATCCCACCATTTTTCCAGCAACCTTGGCAACAGATTTGATGTACATATTCCATTTAAGATCAGGAGTAAAGGTCAAGCCTAGAAGCCTGTCAAAACTTGAGGCCTCCCCAAGACGAGAGCCTTTCATTTTAATTAATGCCAGATGTGGATCAGAACGTTGATGATGTAAAAATAGAAGCTTGGTTTTAGATGCATTAAAAGTAACCAGCCACTCCTTTCCCCATTGTACAACGTGACCAAGATCAGAGGAGAGAGAATCAGAGAGAACTTGGCCGTTTACTGTCTTAGATGTGCTACCATAGATGGTAGTGTCGTCAGCAAAAATGTCTACGAATGATGTAAGGATGTGATTTGGAAGATCATTAATGTAGATCAGGAAAAGAGTTGGGCCCAGGATGGACCCCTGAGGGACTCCAGCATTTATACTGTGAGCTTCTGATTTTTTCCCATCAACTACTACTCTTATGAACCTATCAGAGAGAAATGATTTAATAATTGAGAAGACATTTCCAGCTATACCATAGCTGGAGATCTTGTGAAGTAAACCTTTATGACATACGCTATCAAAGGCCTTTGATATGTCAAGAGCAATTGCCCTAGAAAGGTTGCCTCCGTCGAGAGATTTCCCAAATAGTCACTTATTTTAGTGCTGACCAGCCTCAACGTTGCTTAACTTCGGTTATCTAACGGGAACCGGTATATCAATGTGATTATGCCGAACTTCTTCAATACTAATTAGACCGCAAATATTATTGATTAATGCAAAACATAAATATGCAGTTTCATTTGATCCAATTCATGTGTATATGTATGACTATATATATATATATATATATATATATATATATATATATATATATATATAGGGTAGCCCACTTAAAAGTAGCCCGATCTCTCTAATCTTTCTCTTAACGACCAACTGACACCACAAGACAAAATGGAATTCTTTTTCCAACAAGATGGTGCTACATGCAGTTTCATTTGATCCAATTTATGTGTATATGTATGACTATATATATATATATATACATACATATATATACATACACATATATATATATATATATATATATATGCAATATTTTACATGATGTAGGATGTTCTTACTTGCATTAGGCAGTCAGATGGTCTATCTGTGATGCTATATTTCGGGATGTCCTCCCTTAGTCAGGCGTGTGTTCGACTTTCAAACGTGCATAAAAGTGAAACAGCATAATTGGTTCCATCATTATTTCTTAAGATGCGTCAGTTTGAGTCTATCCGTCACCTTTGCATTGTTCTATCTTCTATAAATTTAAATTTCTTCTTATATCCAGTTATGTATTTTAACGAGTTGTCAGAAAAATATGTTGATTTTTTTTTCAATATTTTATTACTTGCATTATGAAGGAGAAATAAATAAATAAATAAATAAGATTGTAAAATATTTTATTAAGTAGGTGTTCATTGGAACATCACTGTTATTGGAAGGGGGTCACGAAGGTAAAAAAAAAGGTTGGGAAACATTGCTCTAGTGTATGCATATAGGTTAAATAAGTCGATATTTTTTTTTTTACAAGGGAGTCATCACTTATCGAGGCCCTAGGTCCACTCGAGAATAAGGGTTAAAGAGTGGATGGTGGTCACCGACACAACAGCATAGTAAACGTTAGTGGTGAATATTGGGTATAATTTCATTATTTAAGAGGACGGATCTACAAGAGTTTGTTTACATTGGAATTGAAGACGACCATGTTGTAGTCATCCGGAATGCATGCTAGCAGAACAGAGTTTCACCAGGGTAAAAATGTTGGGAAACACCGTGGTTATAGTTGATTCGGAAATTGATGTTTTTTCGATCGAGGAGGAGATAAAATGATTGTGGTTGCGTCGAGAAGATGATCGCGGGCAAAATTGAAAAGTTGAAAATCAATGTCTTTTTTTCGCATGAACGTCGGCATGAAGAATGAAGATGTTTTTTTTTTCCACATATTAAAGCCCCTGTTTTTGGTTTAAAAGACATGCAGCTTGTTTGAGGTGCTAATAACCAGGATGGTAGATTTTTTTCTTCTAGTTTTGTAAAGTTAATTTTTTGCAGCAAAACTGATATTGTCCGGCAAAAAAAAAAAAAAAAAAAAAAAAATGAAAAAGTCTGTCAATTCATTTTCTCACATCTGAATTGGTAACGTAGGAGATGACTGCTGACTTTTTGACAATCACATACCATATATAGGCTTTCCAGCGATGACTTAATGAGGAAGTTTTTTTTTTTGGGGGGGGGGGAGAATTAGTTCACCTATACGTAAATTATCTTTGAGGTTGGAGACATCACGTCGTCTACGGTAGTTAAGTTCTTTTTTAGATGAAAGTATTAAATTTTGCTCCCCACCCCGAAACTGATCTCAAAAGCAAGGACCGATATTTTGATTTGCTTAGGGATGGACAAAAAATATTACTCCCCTTTTCTTTTCTAAACATAAAGCATTGTATTTTGTAGTAATCTGATATATTATTAATAGGGATATTGCAACAGCATATTCTTTGCCTGGTTTTGATTCTCAGGTATATATCCATTGATATCTTATACGTTTTTATGTAAAGTGATGTGTTTCTCGGTTTATTAATTGTGTCTAACTGTGCCGGATATATACTCGAGAGTCAAAACAATGAGAAGAATATGCTGTTGTCATAGCCCTAATTATTAAAGACTAACACAGGGCGCCCGGCCCCTTTCCCGGTCATAAAATACGCTTAAAAATATTTTCATTCATGAAGATTTTGTATTTATTATTACAGAGCCAATTCTCTCTCTCTCTCTCTCTCTCTCTCTCTCTCTCTCTCTATATATATATATATATATATATATATATATATATATATATACACACACACACATACACACACACACAAAGAGTTAATAAAATATGTGGATTGTACACTTCTTTTGGGCTTCCTTCATGAAAATTAAATATATTTTTAACTCTTGCTAAAGTGTTTTTTTTCACACATTTTATTACTCTTTGTTCATATTATAAGCTCTATTTCCTATTTGGTTTTATTGAGCTTTAACATCTAGTTAGGATTAATTTATGAATATTAAGTCTTTAAAATTTACAATATATTTTAAGTTTACTATTTTGGATTATCCTTGTAAATTTAATTGACATTATATATATATATATATATATATATATATATATATATATATATATATATATATATATATATTTATTTATTTATATTACTGATTTCAAAAGTTAAAAAAAATGAATTAGGTGCCATCAGCTAGAATATAAAAAACTAAACATTTAGTTCTCCATCCGTGTTCCTTATCGTTTGAGTCATCGACATATAAAAAAAGAAAGATTTAAAATTAAACCACTTCAAGCTATAAATGAATTTGCGCATGTGCAAAAGTAATAGAATGCATTACAGTATACATACGTGCATGTTGTTGTGTGTGTGGATCGGGTTGAAGTTTCGGGAGAGTTGTCTGTCGTATGCTTTCGTATATGTGGACGTATTTGTATGCGCATGCGTGGTTTATAATCATAGTTATTTTAGTAGACTGACAACAAACCGGAAACGTCGCAGCATCGGTACTTAATAAGAAATGCTTCTAGACTAAAGAAATAAAGTTATAAATACGAAATAAAAATTGCCCCTCCAATATTCTCGTAAATGAAAGGGAGAAATTTAAATATTCAATTTAGTTGTGTCATTAACAGGACTCAATTTGAAAAAGTAAATCCCAGAGAGAATGTGGGTTTGAAATATAGATGGAGATAGAGGGAGAGAGAAAGAGAAAGAGGGAGAGAGAAGGAGAGAGTAACAATAACAGAAATAAAAGGAGAGAGATTAATAGAAAGTGAATAAAGAAATAAAGAGATCGACACGAAAGGGAAAAGAAGATAGAATTAAAGTACATGTAGAATAGAGAGGGGAAGAGAGAGAGAGAGAGAGAGAGAGAGAGAGAGAGAACGAAAAGGAAAGAAAGCAGTAAGGAAAGAAATAAAAGAAGAGTTGATAACAGAATTTGAGTAATGAAATAGAGGTCAAAAGGGGGAAAGAAAAAGAAGAAGAAAGAACGTGGTACAATGGGAGAAAAGGTGGCTGGTTAATTTTAATGAATCGAAAACCAGGCTTCACTCTTTTCATAATCGCTCTGACCTCCATCACGCCTCAATTGAAATGAATGCCTCTTGTCTTGGGGAAGCTCCATGTCTTGACAAACTTCTGGGACTGACATTCACTCTTAGTCTGAAATGGAACACATACATCAAATATGTTGCCAAGATCGCTGGAAAAATGGTTGGATCACTCTACCGTTCCAGGAAGTATCTCGCTGCCGATGCAATCCTCTATATGTATAAGAGCCAGTAGAGTTCAAAACCGGTTACGAAAATTAGTAGGTGATGCCCTTTTCTCTTCACTGCAACTTCTCTCTCACAGAATAGATGTTGCGAGCCTGTCTCTGCTTTATCGTTATTTTTATAGCAATTGCTCGACTGAACTCCAATCTATGGTTCCTCCTTATCAAACCTTCACAAAAAATCACTCGGCAAGCTGCAAACACTATATACGAGTTCCCCAAATTGCAAATTCCAATGAACAAAGCTTCTTTCCCAGAATTGTCCGTTTGTGGAACACTGTTCCGCTGGCCTGCTTCCCGGTTGAATACACCATAGTAGCCTTCAAATCCAATGCAAACAAGTTCTAGTTGACTTGTCCCCATAAATCCATAAATAATAAAATCATACGCATTTACACCATTAACGATTACAAAACTACCACCTTGCATTCATTAACACTTATCCTCAAGTAGCTATCAGGCCTTGATAAGTGCTGACTCCCTAGTAAAAAAAGAACAAAAGAATAAATAAACAGAGAGAGAGAGAGAGAGAGAGAGAGAGAGAGAGAGAGAGAGAGAGAGAGAGAACAAGAGACAGAAAGAGAAAGAGAGAGGGAGAGAGAAACAGAAAGAAAGAAAGGAAGAAAAAAAAGAAAGAAAAAAAGGGACAGAATAATAGGCTATGGTCCAAAGACTAAAAAAGGACATTTTATTCATATTAGAAAATTTCAAGTGTTTCTAGGAGTATTTTTCGTGCTGATTTCAGATCTGAAGAGATCTCTAGTCTAAATGTGTGCACTGCTCCAGAAAAAGGAAGATAATACAGGGTGTGTCATTTATGGTTTATGTAAAGTGAATTTAAATAAGTTGTTTAACACATTTAAGCGTATTAACAAGATGTCGATATGTCTATTCTCTTATATGATGTGTTTATTTATTACATTAAAAATTTTCAGCAAAGAAAATAATAAAATTGGATGATTTTGCCAAGATATATTTAAATATAATATACATGGCATCATTCCAACGTACTTGCTGTGCTTTAGCATAAAATGCAAGGCCAAATGTCAATACAATGCATTCACTTTCAAGTTCATCAGTAAGTGCAAGACTTTTCAAAAATACTGCATTGACAGTACTTTGTTGAGTTGGGTTACACTTGACCACAGTATTGCTTTTTGGTGGTATTTGGTCCTGTAATAAAAGAATATTGAATCCTGTCCAGCATAAAATTGGAGTAATGTTTTGGTTGTCACTTTCACAGCAAATATTGATCATGGTCATTGTCAAATCAGTAATGCTTTTTTTTTGGTACCATTTATTTGCATATTCACAATTAAAAAAAAATATTATTTCAATAAAACAAATAATTTTTTCATTTGTATTATTTGACTCAAAATGTATTGCATAAAAATTCAGCGATTTCAGTTTTTTGCCGAATTTTGAAGTTAAGAGAAGTTAAAGGAGGTAATTAATGAACGAAAAAACATTATATTTAATAAATAATTACCTCCCTTACATGATTTTTAAGCTCAACTTTTGCAATAAAATAATCAAATTAAATTCCAAATTATATTTAAGAAAAAATATGCATCGTTCACCTTGAGATCTTCATAGATTTAGACTCTACGGCATCGAAACTCTCAAAATCAATAAAATGTTTCCATATAGGTTGTGCATCGACGAAATGTCATGAAAATCAGGGCTAGCCCATCGTCTATAATAAGTGAGTAATAGAATAAATAGAGATCGAAAGAGGGAAGAAGAAGAAGAAGAAGAAGAAGAAGAAATATGTAGATAAAGAGACAGAGAAAAAAGAGATAGAGCGAGAGAAAGAAAGAAACAGAGAAAAAAAAAGAAAAAGAAATAAAAGGAGAGAATAATAGAAAGTGAGTAATGAAATAAAGAGATTAACATAGAGGAAGAAGATAAAAAAGGATAGATAGACAACGATATGTGTGTGTGTGTGTGTGTGTGAGAGAGAGAGAGAGGGGGAGGGAGAAGGAGATAGAGAGACGCTTAGGTGCAATATGGAAAAGAGTTCCCCCTCACCGTGCCTTTCCCCGTCCCTCATTAACATTCATAGAGCATTGTTTCGGGTCAGTAAGTATGCACACAGCCGTGAAACAAGGATAAACAGGGTTAAATGTATAACAGCGTGCACATGTATGTACGCGCTTGCGTGCGCATTGCAACAGTTTAAATCCTTTCCACCCCTTCGCCCCATGATGGTGGTACATCCTTCCACCCCCGCCGAATTGATTCGAAAGAGACAAACGGCGAAGCCCGACAGCCGGAACTAAGTTAGTTAGCCAGTCACTCGAGGCGCTCTAATTATATCACTTAGTTGTCACACGCCGCCGCCCCAGCCACCACCACCACTAACAATTCTTCTTCTTCTTCTTCTTCTTCTTCTTCTTCTTCTTCTTCTTCTTCTTCTTCTTCTTCTTTCAAAGAGGCATATTTACAATCATTTTAATATTTTTTTTTTATTAATTTCGCATGATAAAATTCCAAATTTGAATGTAAGGTGGAAGAGGATCATCCCGAGTTGTCGCGTCGGGCACAGAATGCTGGGATATGACGGGGATGACAGAAAAAAAGTAAAACGAAAGCTTGCTTGAATAACACTTTGCTTTGTTATCGTTCAAACGCACCACTCTTACCCCCTTTCCCTCCATCACATCTTCAAAATGGCAAATGATGGCGGGAGTCTGGGCCGAAGCGTTTAAAACTGTATGGAAGGAGGAAAGAAGAAGAAGAAGAAGGAGGAGGAGGAGGAGAAGAAGAAGGAGGAGGAGATAAATAACTTCATAAATTTCAGCGTTAAATTATGTAAATCTACACGGATTCAGTATTTTAATAGACACTTTGCACCTTGAGAAATAATGTTATAAAGGTAATTGGGCACATGGCGGCTGCAGTAAAAAAAATAATTAAAAAAAAATAATTAAAGGAGAAAGATGATCGCCTGAAGGATGCAATAACAATTAAAGTGAGGAGCGAAAGACAAAAAAAAAAAAAAAGACACAAAAAATATCAAACTTTACTTAGACACTGGCAAACAGACTGTCAGACACAAACATATGGGCAAGTAAATAAGACCAACAAAAACTAATATGGGCAGAATGATATATATATATAGCAGGTCTGATCGAACACGACTGAGTTCTTTTTTTACCGCATTTTGTTGGATAACTTTTCAATTCGCCGAACGGTCTTTTTTTTTCACCTGGCATGTTGTATATTATGGCGTCCAGTAATTGTTGTCCGGCCATATTCTTCTCAAGCTAAAAGGACTAAAATTACTAGAAGCCATACTAATTAAAAACAATACAGCCCTTTTATTGACCAGATATCATTTAATATCGGGACAAATATACTACCCGTATTCAACAACTGACAATAAATAAAAAACAAACTAAATAAAATATAAAATAAGAAAATCAAAAGTAAATATAAATAATTCGCCCCCACTCACCCTGCACTCACCTATAACCAACATAACAAATTAGAATTGACTATAAACACACCAGGCCTCAATAAAGAAAAATAAAGAAAATGACAACAACAACAGTCGCTCCTGATGACGATCAAATGTAACGATTGAAAGCAATTGAGAAGAATATGGCCGAACAACAACTACTGGGCGCCATAATATACAACATGCCAGCCGAAATAAGAGACCGCTTGGTGAACTGAAAAGTTATCCAACAAAATCGGGGAAAAGAAGAACTCAGTCGTGTTCAATCAGTCGTGTTTGAATGATGACTTGCTGCAAATGTATATATATATATATATATATATATATTCATAATTTCACTGAAATAATTTCTCCAGGTACTCCTAGATTCACCCTCAAAGATCATAAACCCAATTTCTATGACAACCCCTCCATCAGATTGATCTTCCCATCTAACTCTGACTTAGGAGCTGTAAGCAAAAATATCTTAGATAGAATCATCCTTTCTATTAAAGAAAAAGTAGGTTTCCCTCTTTGGCTGAATTCAGATTCTGTAATTAATTGGTTTGTTTCCCTTGAAAATGAACACCTCCTTAACTTCATAACATTTGACATCCAAAATTATTATCAATCAATTTCTCCGATCCTTTTAAATAAGGCTCTTATCTTTGCTAAAAGAAATTCTGACTTAACTAATTTAGAAATAAAATTAATTCTCCTAGCGAGAAAGTCCCTTATACAATTTAACAATAAGCTTTGGACTAGAAAGGATACCCCTGATAATTTTGACATCTTGATGGGTGCTTCTGACTCTGCAGAAGTTACCGATTTAGTGGGACTCTTCTTACTGAAAGAACTTAAATACCACTTTAAACATATCCAAGGGAGTCTTTATAGAGACGATGCCCTTTTTACTACAACAGCCAGACCAAGAGAGTACAACAAAACAATTAAAAAAGTACATAACTTCTTCAATAACTTTGGCCTTTCTATAATTATCGAACCAAACAAAAAAACTTCAAATTTTCTAGATGTTACACTTAATCTTAACACCGAAACTCATAGCCCCTATCATAAACCTAATCTTATGCTTTTATACGTCCATAAATCTTCTAACCACCCCAACTCAATTATAAAATCTATAGTACCATCTGTCTCTAGAAGAATTTCTGCTCTTTCTGCTGATAAAAAAAAACTTTTAATCAAAATGCTACTTTCTTCAATAATGCCTTATAGAACTCAGGACACAAGAAAAAGATTAAATACAACAATTATGCTCCTCCTGCAGGCCGCCTTAAATCTGTAATCACACACAATATGACTCGTAAGAAACCAGTTCAAACAACAAGATCTGCCGCTATCAATAACAATGAACCAGTCTACATTTATAATCCAAACCAAAATACTAATCGCAATGCCTCTAACCAACCTAGTCGCATCAGGAGAAAGAAAAATATTTGGTTTAATCCTCCATTTAGCCTAAATGTCAAAAATAATATACCTAAGGAATTCTTCAACATTGTACAAAACTCTTTCAAATACCCACACAGATATAGTTCTATTTTCAATAAAAATTCAATCAGGATTTCTTATTCAACAATGCCTAATTTAGCACAATGAATCTTAACATCTAATAACAAAAAAATTAAATCAGCCCCAAAAATCCCTTTCCCAATTAAACCCAAAACTAACTGTAATTGTAATAACAAACATCTTTTCCCACTCAATAATGATTGCATCCATAAAGATGTTATATATTCTTGCACTATTACTGAGCTCCCACGCAATCCTCCCATAACCGACACTAATATTTCGTCTTCAAGTTATTCTTCTTCCCATCCTCCAGCTGATATAGTTACTAATCCAATACAACACTTGAGCAGCCCTTCCATCTGCAATCATACAACTAGTAATAATGATAAATAGCAGGACCCGTGGAAATTCCACGGTAGTTAAAATCTTTTAAAACACATCAGTAAGAAATTCCTTATTGTTATATTACAAAAATGAACGCATGGAAGAAGTAGAACAAAGAACTTTAGTTTAAACTTTTATTGAAGGTCAATAGGATCGTAACTGATGCTGTTGATATTGTCAGGAAGTACTGGTGATGATTGAGGCGGTGACAAGGACGTCGATCAGCTGTTTGGAGTGAGAATAGTGGTCAGTCAGCAGGTTCTTGGGAGTCAGACTGTGAATTTAAAAAAACTGTGACATTGTTGACATCGATTTTGTGAAAGTTCTGATGACCCCAAGTTGTTTAATATTTCAGGACATTTTGGATTACATGTGTAAGTAATGAATAGGTCACAGAAAACTGCCATTGCATCTTGATAAAGCTGTTGTAGATTCCTAGGACTTCCTGTAAATGTAGATGGTAGAATAACTGGTACACCAGAATAACCATCTTCATTCCTTGCTAAATGATCCATTAAGCCAGAATATTGAGCAACTCTTGGTTGACTTTGATAGCTTTTAATGAAGTTAAATAAGCAACCGTCAACTTTTACATATTCAATAGAATTTTCTATTTATTTTGAATTTTATTCAATGAAGATTTGGAAATTCACAAATATTTTTTAAGTCGAATTATTGATATAGATTTCAATTAAATAAAATATACTGTAAATCTTTTAATAAGGAATAAATATTCATTCAAACCATAATTATTGAAACAAAGTATTTTACTGCATAAAAACGGTTATGGGGAGAAGGGTTAACTATTTTGAACCTTCACCTAAATAACGATTTAATGAAAAAAATGTTTAAAATGTTCTTGTATCTGTTTTATAATTTTTGTTAAATAAGAAAAATCAATAAACTTTGATAGCACTATTGTAAGAATCATGCTGAAAGCCATTCTTAATATAGGGAGGGGGTTAACTATTCTGAAACTACACTTAACAATGTAAAAAAATAAGGGAAAATATATGTATGAACAATAAATATTTCTTCAGTTAAATAAAATATACTGTAAATCTTTTAATAAGGAATAAATGGGTTTGTATTACTGTACACATAGATTCGAAAAAGTTGTCAAAAAAAAAATATATAACAAATAAATATTATCAAAGGCAAGATAAGTTACTTTTCTACCAAACAGGATACATTTTTTTGTGTTTTTATTCAATGTAACATGTTTATTCAGCTCGAAAAACATGCAGTGTTTACCGATGTATTGGAAAATTCAAAATGGCGCCCGACACTCTC
>NC_136485.1:69049520-69149520 GCF_053919585.1 Euprymna scolopes | reverse complement strand
TTTATTTATGGTAGCAGTCGAATACACTCTCAGTACAACCTCACACAATCTAAGTGACATTTACTCAACACATATTCACTATCGGCGACTTCGGCGACATGTGTCTTTATCGACTGTATTGGGGTGTAGTGTACTTTCTCGTTAGTAAATTTATCTGCCGTTCTTCATTCATAGTATTTTATATTTGGGAAAATAAATGTGTAACCCGCTGTTTCTTCACTATTGTTCTGTTTCTCCTTCCTTCCACCACTAACAATAACGCAACTCACAAAATGGCAGCCTCCTATTTGGGAAAGATATATCCGCATACGTGGTCATTATAAAACGCAAACAGTTATAATCAATTTATTTAGTGAGAATGCGTGTGTGTGTATGTATGTGTGTGCGTGTGTGCGTGTGTGCGTGTGTGTGTGTGTGTGAGAGAGAGAGAGGACACTTTTCAACCTATATACTCAACGAATTTTCGATCTTCAAAGTTGAACTTTCCTATATAGGATATTCATGTACGTGTTACAGGAAAAGGGCTGTCCCCTTCCCATGTAAATAAAAACATTAAATAAGTGAAAATAAGGATAAGCCGAGACTCGAACCTTGTAAGCAAGGTTAAGAATTGGAATGTTAGAAAATAAGGCTATCGTTAATTCTGAATATTAAATATGTCAGTAAAAGAATGAACAATGGAAATTAAAAATATATTGTTAAAAAATAGGTTAAGTTTAAAAAATAGGTTAGGAGAGGATTCTTTGTTTGCAGAAGTGTGTTTTAGACAAACATGCATAGGCACGTGAATTAGTCACGTTTGAAAAACACACTTCTGACGTTATAGACAAAGGACGATTCTCCATATAGTTCGATGGGTTCAAATTTCAGAGTCCGTCTGCTAGTCAGTCAGAGGGAGAGAGTTGAAAGTCCGTCAGTTGGCAGTCACTGGTCAGCTAACCCTTGGAAAGCGAAGGGTAGAAGATTAAACCATATAGATACAAGTGAATTCCTGACGTCATCAGCATTCGACCGGTCCAATGAATAAAGAATCATCTTTGTGTTTTTGTAAAACTGTTGTCATGTGTCATCTTTCAACATCCAAAAGGTAATGTGTTAAACATCTTAATATGAACATTGTGTAACCTTTCGAGGATTATGCATCTATCACCCTATCACCCTCAGTATATATATATATATATATATATATATATATATATATATATATATATATATATACTGAGGGTGATAGGGTGATATATATATATATATATATATATATATATATATATATATATATATATACTGAGGGTGATAGGGTGATAGATATGGACCTCTATACAACAATGTGGAAAACTTTTGAATTAGTTTTCATCCGGAAAAAAGGCCTGGTAAGGTATCAAAATTTAAAAATTGATACTTAGGATTCATCGGATTTGTATCTGTTAACTGTTTTACGACTGCACATACGCGGTCGTGAAACATGACAATTTATTTATGTTAAGAATAAGTAGGCTTGAAAACACTTATTAAAGATCATGGCAAACTGGTCTAATGATTCTCGTACTTGACTGTCTTTAGGTTTGGGTTCTTATCTCAGCTCGAGTAATTTTTTTTTACTTACAAGAAGTGAACTGTTTAAAAAAACATAATACTCGCATGCACATGTCTCCTTCATTTATTTAAAAAAAAAAAGGAAGTCAAGGTTACGTTTAATACCTACGATATTTCTGTTTATAATAAATAAGAAATCTGCATTAATTTAAATATAATATTTATGCGTATTTTACGACCGGGCAACGCCGGGCGGCTTGCTAGTATAAAATATTCTTAATACTACTGTTTTTTGTGTCGTAGTGTATTAACTATAAACATATCAGCTGAGTCGAGCTTAACAGTTGACTAAACATTATGATATCATTTGTATCCACTTCATAAACCACCAAAAAAGTTTGGAATGAGATTAACTCCCATTCCGTTCACTTGACATCGTCCGTACATGCACACACATTCCAGACCCCCAACGGTTTTATTTCTCCTTATCTTGTATACGGATCCCTTATACATGCACACAAAACCAGCAACACTCCTGCGAACACGTCAGTCTAAAGCATTTATTTACCAATCCCCCCATAACACACGGAGCCGTTTAACTGCAATAAAAGTATCCTATGTTTATTCGGAAAACATTACTTCCTCTCATTTTGAAACGTGACCGAGGCTTTCAAATAGACTTCGATTCTGTTTGCGAGTCCATTGGGCCGAATGTTTTGTTATTGTAGGAATTACCGTTTGATTGTTATTAATACTCTGTCACGATACGTCGAGTGTGAAGTTAAATTAATGCGTGCACGTGATGCAGTTTTCCCCTGTTTGCTGAAAGCAAGAGACGTGCACTTGTTACAAGTTCCCCCCACCCCACGCCAGAAAAAAAACCAACAAACAAACAAGCAAAAACTATTGCCTTCTCATCGATAATCGAAGGATGTGGAGACATTTAAAAACGCAACGTCAGTATTAAAAGTGGATGATAAATACTAAGGATGGGACGATTCCAGTATTTTTACCGATTCCGATACAATTACCGATTGCGTATTAAATTCCCGATTCCGATACAATTACCGATTCCGGTTCCGATTCTTTCTAAACCTCTACATATTTAACTATCAAGTTGTTATTTTTCACGATTACCGCAAAAAGCACATGCTAAATCTGCAGATATTTTCTTAAACGCAAGGATACACTTGCGAGGGATGATCTATCGATTTTACTTTTACTAATAGTTTCAAATCAACAGATATTCACTATTTTCGCATTACTACCAGCGGTAGAATATTTTTCTTTAAAGAAAATCAAATAAAAAAAGCCAATTAAAAGAATCGATGTCGGCATCGGAAAATAGACACACATTTTTCCGATTTCGATACCGATTCCGATATCCCCCCCCCCCAAAATTTCCGATTTGTCCAATTTCCGATTCTGATTCTAATTAATCGACCCAACGATAATAAATACTAATAAAGATGTATTAACCTGTTTCAAAGTATTGGATATTATTATTATTATCTCCGAAAGAAATTTTTAATAATCCTGAAGATAAACACTGACATTTAAATTGTGCAACAGCTTTTTAGAGAGAAAGTGCATCAACGGCGTATATGTAAAACAATTTCACTTGAGCAAGTTTTGAAAATAGACATGCAACAGAAGAACGCGTAGAGAAAGAATGAAGAGGCTTGCGAATAATAAAGAACATATCTGTAAAAGATTGTTAGGAAATCTGTCATGAGCAAGTTAATAATAAATCGAGTTGTCAGACACCTCAGCAAAAAAGAACCTACTTAGTAACAAGCAATATGGTTCCGTCCTGCTAGATCAGCAACTGATGTGCTGAGTGTAATATGACATAGGATCAGTGAATATCATGACAGGGGCTTCTTTTCTAGAGCAATATTTCTTGACATATCAAAGACTTTTGATAGGGTTGGCATAATGGTCTACTTCATAAGATTTCTAATTATGGAATATTTGGAAACGTTCTCTCAACCATCACCCCCTTTCTCTCTTATCGGTTTACATAGATTTATGGGCTGCTTTCCGCCTGACTATAATATGGTCGTTAATATAAACAAATTCTTGTTGAGTCGTCTTTTTAAATAATCAAATTATGTCTAATTTCCACCATGGCCACTCATGACGGTGTTGTTTGATCGGCCACATGACCAACTCATTGCCCCTTATCCTCGAGTGGCATTAGAACCTTGATAAGTGGTGATTTCCAAGTAAAAAAAAACACTGCTTGCACATGCGTGTTCATCCATTCTGGTTCTTTTCGTCATGATGAAAATGAGCTTTAACTGCAGAATTGTCTTTGTAGGCTTTCATCGCAATTTCGATCAGGCCGATATCAACCCAAATTGGAAATCTGGAAAATGAGCAATACTTGTCTTCAAACGTTTGTCCGAGAGCCTAATCACGATGCAATCAAATTTCGTCCAACGTAAGGGTGGAGAAAAAGTGTTTTTTTTTCTGTCATAGACTATCTTCTGTTAAAAACCAGTCAACCATGTCCTAGTGAAGTCGAAAAAAAAAAGAAAAAAAAAAGAAAAGGGCACACTCCAGTACTTGAGTTTATATAGATTCGATTACGCTACTCTTAAGAGTTCTGTGATTATATTACCTGTTGACCAATCCAGGCAACCTTTAAAGTATCAAGGGAGGCAATCAGTGACCACCCAATGAGTGAGTTATAAATTAAAGAAGGGAATGCAGACATACCGCCTTATCTACCAGAGGCCTTTCGGCATGTGTTTCAAATCTAACTATGTTTCTGCTAGGTTTCATGATTGGTTTATTGCCGATTGCCTGAGGAGACTTTACCGATATGCCTACTGTGGTTGTGACGTCACGGGCGGTCGAATAACGCGTTTTAACCACAGAGAGTAAGAAGAAGGCCTGTTAACTGAAAAATGTCTGCAAGAAATGTAAGATTTGTCAAACTATCAGATTGTCAGTACTAGATGAAGGCCATTTGAAAAAGAGCAATAAAACATTTTTAAAAAGAAAAAGGAACACAGTTCGATTAATACTGAAACTGAACTTTATTCAATATAAAATATAAATATTATCTATGTAAAATTAAGTAATTTTAAAGCAATATACAATTTAATACTGATAAAACTGAATTATGAATTTAGGGAACAAAAAATTAAAGAAACATTAAATACAAATATTTTTTGGCCTTCGGAACAAGATTACAATGTAGTATCTGTTGTGATGCTACATTTTACCTTTTCTGTCCTCAGTCGGTGGAGGAGAAATATTTCATGACTGAGATTATTTTTGTTCCTATCCAGATTGTCCGATTCTGATTCTAATTAATCGACCCAACGATAATAAATACTAATAAAGATGTATTAACCTGTTTCAAAGTATTGGATATTATTATTATTATTATTATCTCTGAAAGAAATTTTTTAATAATCCTGAAGATAAACACTGACATTTAAATTGTGCAACAGCTTTTTAGAGAGAAAGTGCATCAACGGCGTATATATAAAACAATTTCACTTGAGCAAGTTTTGAAAATAGACATGCAACAGAAGAACGCGTAGAGAAAGAATGAAGAGCCTTGCGAATAATAAAGAACATATCTGTAAAAGATTGTTAGGAAAACTGTCATGAGCAAGTTAATAATAAATCGAGTTGTCAGACACCTCAGCAAAAAAGAACCTACTTAGTAACAAGCAATATGGTTCCGTCCTGCTAGATCAGCAACTGATGTGCTGAGTGTAATATGACATAGGATCAGTGAATCTCATGACAGGGGCTTCTTTTCTAGAGCAATATTTCTTGACATATCAAAGACTTTTGATAGGGTTGGCATAATGGTCTACTTCATAAGATTTCCAATTATGGAATATTTGGAAACGTTCTCTCAACCATCACCCCCTTTCTCTCTTATCGGTTTACATAGATTTATGGGCTGCTTTCCGCCTGACTATAATATGGTCGTTAATATAAACAAATTCTTGCTGAGTCGTCTTTTTAAATAATCAAATTATGTCTAATTTCCACCATGACCACTCATGACGGTGTTGTTTGATCGGCCACATGACCAACTCATTGCCCCTTATCCTCGAGTGGCATTAGAACCTTGATAAGTGGTGATTTCCTAGTAAAAAAAAAAACTGCTTGCACATTCTAGTTCTTTTCGTCATGATGAAAATGAGCTTTAACTGCAGAATTGTCTTTGTAGGCTTTCATCGCAATTTCGATCAGGCGGATATCAACCCAAATTGGAAATCTGGAAAATGAGCAATACTTGTCTTCAAACGTTTGTCCGAGAGCCTAATCACGATGCAATCAAATTTCGCCCAACGTAAGGGTGGAGAAAAAGTGTTTTTTTTTTTCTGTCATAGACTATCTTCTGTCAAAAACCAGTCAACCATGTCCTAGTGAAGTCGAAAAAAAAAAAGGCCACACTCCAGTACTTGAGTTTATATAGATTCGATTACGTTACTCTTAAGAGTTCAGTGATTATATTACCTGTTGACCAATCCATGCAACCTTTAAAGTATCAAGGGAGGCAATCAGTGACCACCCAATGAGTGAGTTATAAATTTATATTAAAGAAGGGAATGCAGACATACCGCCTTATCTACCAGAGGCCTTTCGGCATGTGTTTCAAATCTAACTATGTTTCTGCTAGGTTTCATGATTGGTTTATTGCCGATTGCCTGAGGAGACTTTACCGATATGCCTACTGTGGTTGTGACGTCACGGGCAGTCGAATAACGCGTTTTAACACGGCCACAGAGAGTAAGAAGAAGGCCTGTTAACTGAAAAATGTCTGCAAGAAATGTAAGATTTGTCAAACTATCAGACTGTCAGTACTAGATGAAGGCCATTTGAAAAAGAGCAATAAAACATTTTTAAAAAGAAAAAAGGAACACAGTTCGATTAATACTGAAACTGAACTTTATTCAATATAAAATATAAATATTATCTATGTAAAATTAAGTAATTTTAAAGTAATATACAATTTAATACTGATAAAACTGAATTATGAATTTAGGGAACAAACAATTAAAGAAACATTAAATACAAATATTTTTTGGCCTTCGGAACAAGATTACAATGTAGTATCTGTTTTGATGCTACATTTTACCTTTTCTGTCCTCAGTCGGTGGAGGAGAAATATTTCATGACTGAGATTATTTTTGTTCCTATCCAGATTGCCCCTTATTGAAAGCTGGATTTTGCCCACAAGATTAACTTTTAAATACAGAAATTATATTTAAAGTTTTGGTTTTCTGTTCTATGTCTATTTTTTCCCATGTTTTTCATAAAAATGTGTAGCGTATTAGTTGTCTCACAGGCGATCACCAGTGATCGCTCACTGGTAGTAACCTGTGGTGTTCCCTGGAGACCAAGTGACAACAAGGCTCCCTAGATTTCCAGTGTTCTCCACCTCTTGACTACTTGTGCAGATGATTGCATGTTATCGCAACAGTCGTTGTCACTGATTTCTTGTTGGCACCGGCCATTGGTGTTTCCTGGGGTTTGGGTGACAAATTGCCTCCCCAAGGTACCAGATTTGAACTGCACACTTCCAGTGGAGATTTGCTTAGTACTCTCCCACCTCGATCTTTCGATCCTCCCTGACCCTTCACAACTAGTTGGTGTGGCGCCAGTCGATGTCATCTACACCAGTTGTTTATTATTATTATTATTATTATTATTATTATTATTATTATTATTATTATTATTATAAGGGTGCTTGTGCAGTGTACGCACGTGTATTTTAAATATTATTTTCAAGTTAAATTAAATTTTGGGTTTGTATTACTGTGCACATAGATTCGAAAAAGTTGTCAAAAAACAAATATATAACAAATAAATGTTATCAAAGGCAAGATAAGTTACTTTTCTACCTAACTGGATATGTTTTTAGGTGTTTGTATACACATAGATTCGAAAAAGTGGTCAAAAATCAAATATATACCAAGATAAGTTACTCTTCCACCTGTCTGAAAAGGTTTTTAGTGGTTTTACTCACTTTAAAACGTGTAATCGCTTCGAAAATCATACAATGTTTATCGATATATTTTAAAAAGAAAAATGTCGGCATGCTCGCTATTGAACTCGGTAAGTTTGGGAGAATGAGTTCAAACAAACAAATTATACAAAATACTGTTAGAAACCTACTGAATATATGCTCGCCTATGTATTTTGTATAATTTTTTTTGTTTAAACTCGTTTTCCCAAACTTACCGAGTTCAATAGCGAGCATGCCGACATTTTTCAAATATATCGGTAAACACTGTATGTTTTTCGAGCAGAATAAACACTTTACATTAAATAAAAACACTAAGAATTTATCCAGTTTGATAGAAAAGTAACTTATCTTGCCTTTGATAACATTTATTTGGCATATATTTGTTTTTTGACAACTTTTTCGAAAACCAAAACCCGCCTTGTAATTTATTTACAGTTAAAATGGGATAAAAAAACAATATCTTGAAGTTTTAAATATATTTCAAAGAAATAAATTACGCCCGGTGCTAAAATATTGAAAATTCACCGATCATAAAAAAAAAAAAAAACTGTCGTGAAAAATGCTAACTTTAAAATATTTGGAAATACTCAGTGAAAAGTTTTATTTATTATTAAAAGAACGGAATGTAAAATATTATATAAAAGTTGTTTGTTTCGCAGTAAAAAGAAATATAATGAAATATTCGACTTTCTCTGATAGAAAACAAAGTTCAAAATCGAGTTCACTTACTATATTTTGTTAGATTAAAATTATCCCAGTGTGCAATTATAATAATTATTATCCAAATGGAGAATTGTTCTTTCTCTTTAGAACATACATGGACAATCCATAACACAATCGGAAGCCATACTTTTCTATGCCTGTTAGCGTGACCACGTGGTTGAATACCGGAAACTTTCTATACCTACACGTTAATCAGAAAATGACGTTATGCTGTCATGTTCACTGGCCTCTTCTCTCTGTAGTGGTGGTTTTAACCGACGTTGTGAATGCGAGGGTTGAATGACTTACAAAAAATGACCGCGAAAAAAGAAATCGATCCTCCCTGTAGAAAACTGCCCAGTTGAGGATGAGGAAATGAATGTTTTTAGCCAATTTTTCGATATTTGTTGTCCAAAGGGTCGAGCTTCAAAATGATACCAATTATGTGCAAATCTGTCACCTCTGTCGAAAGTTTTAGGCAAACATAGATAGATAGATAGATACATACATACATACATGCATACGTACATACATACATTTAAACAGACATGTGAGATTTATTTTATAAATATTTAGATCAAATTATCCACTACGCATATTATGTCTTTAGACTCTAAAAGAAATGCCATGGCTTAATAATATGAATTGAATTCTTCTACTCTCGTAAACTTTAAGTCCAGATAATGATATATACTTGCCCTAAGGTAAAACACCTTTAGAAATCCGGTTTAAGTGGTTATCTTTCTTAGTTTAATGTATTTAATTGTTCAATTTGTCCTTAATTAATATTCAATAAAATATGAATGCCAATTTATTCAATTCGTTTATCGTGTCTCACAATTTTGTTAGCATGTAACATGTTAGCATGTATTCCAGAAATTGAATATCGGTAAATTGATCATTTATTTGTGTAATATAAATGTTAGGCAAATTATTATTATTATTTTTCTCCCGAGTGATGAGGTTTCGCTCATTTATATTTTTTGTGATTTTATTTAATTTTTTTTTTATTCTTTATTATTAATTATTCATTATTTGCAACAAAATTTACATTAATTAATAAAAGCCGTCGTTGAAATATTGTTTCCATTAAATTAAACAAATGAAAATGATTCGATGAATTAAACACTTCGGTTTGTTTTGCTGAAAACACACACACACACACACACACACACACACACAAACACACACACAAACACACACACACAAAACAAAAACAAACAAATAAAAAAAAACGAATGTTTAAATAGAATTTTTATCTGAGGAAGTTTGCAAGAAAATATCTATTATAATAAAGCCGTATTCCTGTTTGTTTTTTGTCCACAAATTAATTAATATGTACAAAATGTACAGTGTTTCACAAATTAATTTTTATACTGAAATCCGACTTATATACACTTTTATTCCAGCATGGTGTTCTATATATACTATTTTTCTCGTGTCCCTAGTTACATTATGTGAAGAGAAAAAAGTCCTCATATGCCCTTTTTCCCTCTTAACATCATGTAAATAGGGCCACGAGAAAAAAATGCTCAAAACATACCGTATATGATAGATTTTATAATTTTAACTTAATATATTTTGGGTTATTATCTTATTGTATCTCTATTTCAAGTCCACCCTTAAAAGATCTGATTTGAAACATCTCCAGCTATCCTGTATTACGGAGGTTTTTAATATATAATTTTAATCTACAAAAGAAAAATAGATTCCAGCGGACACTTCATACAGGGATTGTACCAACTAAAAATGAGGAGGATTATACCCCGGACTTCACACATAAGAAATATAACTTCCAGCGGACACTTCAAAAAATAGCTTCCAATGGACAATCCATACAGGGACTATACCAACAAAAAATGAGGAGGATTATACCCCGGACTTAACACACTCAAAGGATCATCACTAAGGGCCAAAAATACCTTACAATAAATTGGAATCTACATACAATGTGGATTTATTCAACAAACTCGGACTCTTACAACAGTATACCACTTTATACAAGTGTTATCACTACACCCGGATACCATAAATTCATATCCTTTCATTGTATATATTCTTATTTCATCTATTTTTTCTTTATCTATGTCGAATAAAAAGATGTAATTGATTTTTTTAATATATTTTTTTTATGTGCTAAATAACAAAATTATTTCGAATTAGATCAAATATTTGCTAATGACTTTTCCTCTGAGGAGATGAGCATACATCGAAAATCCACGGGTTAAGGAAAAAAATTTGAACTGTATTCTTTAATGAAACAATAAATTTCTGTTCTGAAAAATTATGTTTTTCTGAATGAAATTTAAACAAAAAACTATATATATATATATATATATATATATAATTTAATTATTATTATATATATAATTTATAGTTTAAAAAAAATTTCATTCAGAAAAACATAATTTTTTAGAACAGAAATTTATTGTTTCATTAAAGAATACACACACACACACACACACACACACACACACACACACACACACACACACACACACACACACACACACACACACATATATGTATGTATATATATATATATATATATATATAGATGAAAACGAAAAAAGAACAGGAAATCTCATCAATGTTTCGGCTTCATATGTCGAAGGCTTTGTCAGGAGTGGGGCAATTATACATTAGTTCCAGGTCTACTTTTTGGTCTTCCTTTTCTTTACTTTACTTATCTTATTCCGGGTGAAGTCATCGATATATGAAGGCGAAATTTTGTTACAATTTAAGACTTTTTCGTTGTATTTCTTTTCATTTTTTCTATTCTGTTCTCACTTATTTTCAAATATTTTATACGATATCTATCTGCATATCTTATTTTTTCTCTCTCCATTGGTATTCTAGTAATTTTTGTATGATATACTCTTTTCATAAAGAAATAGTTTCTTAGATGTGAGATGTGTTTGTACGCATCTGATCGTGATTGAAAGATCTTCGCAGAACGCAACTGCTAATCCTATCGTCTTTGATAAGCTGTTGATCATGAGATTACATACAATTTCTTCTGGTTTCATGACGGAAACCAAAGCAAAGACCCGAACAAACCCGCGAATAATTAACAAAGAAAAAACGAAACGAAACGTTCAAAGATAACTAATTTATCGCAAATGAAAAAAATAAAAAATAAAAATAAATAAATAAAATAAAACAGGATTTGTTTCATCTCAAAAGATTTTTCTATAATATAAACATAGTCCTTTTCAAATTTTCTTTTGTATCTATTCTGGAGAAAATCGGAACCATTTTATATACAAATCGTAATACACTGAGGATGAGAAAGTAATATCAAGCGTATAATCATTCAGAAAAATAACTGATACTTCCTGTTTTTATATCTTAACACACGTTGTATGCAAAGACTGACCTTGGCCTCTGGTGGGATAGTAATCATTATGAAATGAATAGCGAGGCGAAATAACTATCTTGGTGTGGCAAGTCCGAACCCAGCATGTTCCATAGGTCTGCTTTCGTCTATGAATGTTGGCAACCTTCAAGTGTACGTACCTGATTCTTGAACGAATCGGGGAAACCAATAGCAATAAGAGTATCAACAGAGGACAAAGTAGGCGAGCCATGCTAAGCCACGTGAATGTACCTTACCTTTATCTACAATTAGTTGCTTATTTTATACACCTGTAATATTTATCATTAACTAGCAGGGCTGTCCAATGTTACTCGAAGTCATAGTGTAACATTCCTAACAAAACCTCTCATCCCACCTGCTTCCGTTCCACATTCTTCTCCCACTCCCTCTCTCTCTTATCCACCCAACCCATTTATTTCTCTGCATATATACACACACATAGCAACATTTTTATAGATTCAAGCACGTCTGATTGAACACGACAGAGTTATTCTTTTTTCTTTTTTACCCATGGATATCTTTTTCTATTCGCTGAGCATTTTTTTTTTAATTTCAGCTGGCATGTTGTCTAAAATGGCGCCCAAAAGTTGTTGTTCAGCCATATTCTACTCAAGCGCTTTCTATCGGTGCATACGATCATCACCAGAAGCGATTTTTGTTGTTATCGTTTTCTTTTTCTTTTTCTTTGAGGCTTGGTGTATTTATAGTTTAAAATTTTTTTTTATTGGTTATAAAGATGGGTGCAGGTTAGGGGCGAATTATTTTTATTTTTAATTTCGATTTTCTTATTTTATACTTTATTTATTTATTTAGTTAGTTAGTTTCTTGTTATTAAATACTGTTAGTATATTATAGATCCATAGGCCAATGATTCGGCATAAAGAAAATAAGTCGTTTTAAAAAGAAAAGTTATTTCATTTTATACAGTGACTAAAAATATACATCCATACAGACAAACAGCCGCCCTTTATATTATAGGTCATCATCGTATGATATGTATCCGAAGATTCTATTGTTGACATTGGTTAATTTTCTAGTAAAAATCCTTTCTAGAAATACATCAGGTACTTACAGAAGGGATCACGAAGAGGTTGCTAACATCCTAAATGAAAGTGATCTTTGTGGAACGAACTGGATTCGAACTTGAAACATCCAGTTCTCCAGTCCGTGTCGTTAAGCATAAGACCACTGTCACCTCCCATGTTATAAAGTGTAAAATGACGGAAAATATTTTGCGCCACCTGTGTTTTCACAAATATATTCATATGAAAGACCTTCGTGAAAATTCAGATGCCCGCGATTTTTATGAAATTTTAACCAGATATATCAGACCTCAATTTGTAAATATTTCCAAATTTTGCTTTAAAGGGGTTTAAGCATGCGCACAATCTCCTATTTGAAAATGAAAATATTTAGGATTTTTATTAAATATAATCCATAATTATTACAGGACAATTAAGCAATATTTCTTAATTTCAAATTTGTTCTGAAAACTCCTTAAATTTGAAACATTTTCTTGATTAAAAATCATGTAATGAATTGTGACCAAAATTGTAATAATGATTCTAGACATAAGGTTTAGTAGCTTTATAGCTTGATGTTAATATTGGCAAAAGATATAAAAGTAGTGCGAAGCTGTTATCTATATGAAATTAATTTTTATATACATCCTTGTATGGGTATTCTTCTAGTTTATTTATAATTGTGACAATTAAATTTATTAAAACTAGCAGAACTCGTCGAAATGCAAAGGTCGTTAAAATTTAAAAAAAAATACATTCTAATGAAAATGAATAGAAAATAAAATAAAACAACTAACGACGAATTTAAACAATTTAAAGCTAAAAACAATTGATTAAAAAATTTAGATTTTTTTCAATGAAAATTCAAAACACAACACAACTATTTTTTTTTGTTTTTTCTGAATGATATTTTTTTTATATAAATTATAAAGGAACATACGTCAATTAACTTGCACATGTTTTTTAAATTTTAAAATAAACTATAATAAAAAAAATCCTTATAGTCTATTTCAACATTACTTTTTTTTTAAATTATAAAATAAAATAGTAGACAGACAGCTATGATTTTTTAAAAGATTTTGGAGCCGAAATAGTTTTAATGATTCTTAACTGATAAAAAGCGACTATAAAGGGAGGTAATTCGTTTCTCATTTATAAATGTTTGCAATGATGTTTTTTGTGACATTGGACGTACGGACGAGTAAATTAATAGTTAGATAAAAATTAAAAAAAAAAAAGATTGGTAATCAGCGATACTAGTTAATCTTATTTAATTTTTCCATTTTACCTCTAGTGATCAGACAATCATATTTAAAAATACCAACATAGTAGGATGAAGAACAAAAATGATACACAACATCGATATAGCAATATATTCTTGTTACATATGCTTAGGGGTGTCTGATGTAATAATTTTAGTCCTTTAAATTATTTTGATCAAATTTAAAATCATAGCTCATTGATTTGCAGCGTCATGCGTGCGTGTGTGTTGTCATGCTTCCGACCGAGGATAATTCTGTTAGCTAAATCAAAAGTCACGGCATACATTAATTATAACGGAATTAATCCGAATAGCACCTTCTTAAAAGAATGAAAAAATTATTCAACCAGATGACCGCCCAAACAGATGCGAGCTCAATAATGGACGTAAGAGAGATAGAAAGAGAGAGTTAGTTATGTTTCAAGTCTATCGCTTATCTATACTAGCGTTTTCTTTAAGGACTTTAAACGCGTGTCGACTCATTGGTGTTTCTAATGAGGCTCACTATTTTCTATCCAAGCAGTTTGAGAACAAGCGACGTCATGTCCATCCACTTCATCAACTTCCAGTCATCACGATTCAGCATGATCAATTTCTTTCTTTGTCAATCTTGTCTGAAACTTTTCTTATTTGCTAACATAGCCACTATATGATGATTGCGACGTCTTGTCATACGAGCGCTACTCCCTCAGTCACTGAAAGTCCATCTGTCCGAAGATGATTTTTCAATCCTACCAGCAACTTGCACACCCCCAAACAGATATGTCACTAAAAACGGTCATTGGTTTGAATGAAACCAACAGCAACGGAACCCGTATCATCGTGTGTCAAAACCTGCCTTGGACAACAGAACCCGGTCACACACTTCACAGATCCAAAAATCTTCATGATTAGATGGTAAAGTTTGGCGTTTCCTACATGTTCTCTTCAGCTTCGCTCGGTCTATCTTGGCTGTTTCAAAGTGTTCTACGCCCTGTACATTAGTGCCCTCCACTGTTTGCGATCATACACTAGGTACTCCCAACTGTCAACAGGAACATGAAATATTACCAGACTCTCCTTGATGCTATCGCGAAAACGTTTAATATATATATATATATATATATATATATATATATATATATATATATATACATTTACATATATATATATAATCTTTTTGAAGATTATAATATTATTCTATAGTTAAAAATTTTATGACAATTGGTAAAAAGAAGCTATATTTTCAAACCAATAAAACATGCCCAAATTTACCTACATTAGTCTTTATAGTGTTCTGCAAGCCAGCTTCAGTTTTGCTGTTTCGGTTGTCTTCCTTGTGGCCTTGCTAGGCCAATAATATGCCCTGTCAGGAGTAATTATCATATAACAAATTATTACAATTGATTCAATATGTTTATCGAAGTCGTCAAATAGACTGTTTTCAAGTTACTTGCCATAAGTGGATATATATCTATATACATATATAAATATATATATATATATATATATATATATATATATATATATATATATATATATATATATATATATATATATATATATACTGGCAGCAAGTAATTATGCAAGCACGTCAAATTGAACGCGACTGAGTTATTCTTTTTTTCGATCTTTCTGGATATCTTTTCCATTTGCCAAGCGGTCTTTTTAATTTCAGATGGCATGTTCTATAAAATGACGCCCAAAAGTTGTTATTCGGCCATATTCTTCTCAAATTATAAATACACCAAGGCTTAAAGGAAAAGAAAAAAAGGGGGAAAAAATATAACAACAACAATAGCTCCTGATGATAATCGGACACACCGATAGAAATCGCTTGAGAAGAATATGGTCGAACAACAACTTTTGGGTGCCATTTTATATAATATGCTAGGTGAAATTTAAAACTCGGTCGTGTTCAATAAGACGTGCTTGCACACACACACACACACACACACACACACACACACACACACACACACACACACACACACACACACACACACACATACACACACACATATGCATATATATATAATTATCCACTGACACGTGTTTCGTTGTGTACGACTCATCAGAGTAGCTGAATCTCAGAGATTCAGCCACTCTGATGAGTTGTAGACGACGAAACACGTGTCAGTGGATAATTAGATTAAAAAAATAATACATATGCCGCTCCCCACTTGAGGGTACCAAATTGTTCCCAACTCGCATTTAGGTAAAAATGCACTTTCGTATATTCAAAAAAGTATCACAAAAACAAATAATGCACACACACACACACACACACACACACACACACACACACACACACACACATATATATATATATATATATATATATATATATATATATATATACTTTAGAAAGGTATACTAGCTAATATACAAACCAGTGAACATATCCACCTAAATATTATGTTAATTTACGTTTACTATCTTTTTTTTGCGTTAACCGAAAAAAATTCAATGTGGAACTATAGGGTTTAACTGAACAAATGTAATTGCTCAGTCTGCGTGAAAGCCAAATCGGAAATAACAAAGAAATCTCGTAAAATTAACGAGACCGACAAAACTGAATAAAGTTCTTTTAATGTTCAGGAATTGAGAAGGTACGGCGCTTCAAAGACCCAAAAAATGACTTCACAGAGACCGTGTCTGTACACTGATACGAGCATCACGTGTGCATTTTCTATATTTTTTGTTTTTGTTTTCTTTAATGAAGCGGTTTCCAATGAAATAAAAACAAACATTCTCTTTTGCTGTTTTACGGTTGAACAAAGACAATGAAGTGGCTGCCAATTGTCCTTGTAATTTGGTGACAATAATGACCAGATCTGGCGCCATAATGAACCCTCGGTGATTTCTCATCAAGGAATCTTGATATTAAAGTACAAATCAATTTCCTTACTGACACCAACCTATTCAAATAAGAATGGCCAGACTATAATAAATTCTTGAAGCCACACTTTTAGAGAAAAAAAAGCAAAACAAATCTGTATAATTATAACACTCTGTGGACCTTCCGCATTTGAATCTTGTCTTCTACGATCGGACGATTCCAACTTTTAAAAAAGATGACTCGTGATATATATATATATATATATATATATATATATATATATATATATATATATATATATATATATATCACTTTATCATCCTTTTTGATTACAGATATAACAGCCGGTTATAGCTGCAGACTAAGAAACTGTTAATTGACTTCGAGAGGAAAAGCAAAAATACGATCATAGTGTCGCTGACTTGGAAAATACGTGTCAGGCGGCTTGGTGTGGAAACGACCGGTGATAAATGCCTTTTTTTCAACAGTAAAAAAATACGTGTCGACTTGCTTTCCTTTGTTCATTTGCGAGACTTTCAAAAAACAACGTGGAATCCGTGTAGCTAGTGTAACTAGCGCGTTACAATGTTAAATGCTATCAAAGTTATGTAGAATGGTGAGATGGGATATCCCAAACAAACATCATCCATTTTCAGCAAGCCTCATCATTAAGGACTTCTTCATGAAGAAAAGTTCTTCGCTATTGGAACAGAGAGAAAGACAGTGGCCAGAGCGTATGGAGAGAGTTTGATATTCACAAAATCTATCGAGACGATAGTCCAGGTAGACAAAGGCAACAAAAAAGAAGCAAGTTGGGGGCATGGACCTGCAGGAAAGGGAAAGGGAAAAAAGAAAGAAGTCACTAGTGATCGGTCCTTAACGTTAGCAAGGAAGAAGAGGACGACAGTACGACTTCAAGTCCAACATAAACAAGTTCTTGATGAACCGTTCACCTTAAGTAATCCAATTTACCAAATTTACACTTTTAACGATTACTATGATATTATCCCTCTGACTACTATAACTCTTTCACCCGTATCCTTGAGTGGCCTCTGGGCCTTGATAAGTGGTGATTCCTTTGTAAAAAAAAGTACCGCCAAAATCAGCAAAAGTAGCCCCTTCAAAAACTTTTGAGCAGAACAATATGTTTGTGAGATCATAACTTGTAATTATGATGTTCATAGGAAGCTGGGGCGTGAAGGTCGAAGGGTTTGTAGAATTGCCCTATTTTTGTAAATATTGGAATTAAATAATTAAAAATAAATAATCGTTCACCATTTTCCATTCTTTCAAAAAATTCATGTGCATTCTTTTGTTCTGCATGTATATGCGTTCCATTTTTTTATGTTTAATTATTCTTTTGTGTCTGTCATTCATTTTTTTTGTGAAATAGGGGTGGAATAACTGCTGAGTCACCCTACTTGATTTTATATAAATAAAAGTGTATATTATGGCATTTTAAACCCTTTAAAATACTCTAGGTAAACTCGAATTTAGGGAGTATTTATTAATTAATTAATTTCTAATACCGATTCTACAATTTAAAACAAATCGGAGGTATTTGAATGTTTCCAAGGTGGATGGAGACAACAGAACTTGTATCATCTCGCAGACATTTTCTCAATAATAAAGGAATATCACAGTGTAGTATCTGTTCTAATGCTGCACTGTCCTCGGTCGGTGGAGAAGAAATTCTTCTAGACTGAGACGATTTTTATTTTTGTTACTATCCACATCGCCCCTTTGCATGAAACTTAAGTAAACTAAATATAGTCCTTATTACTCCCTTTCGTTACACCTAGCCTCTATGTTCTGAAATTTACATTGATTGATAAATTAGTTTAGGAGTTAATCCTGATACATACAAACATATAAACATATACATATATCTAATTGTATATAAATTGAGGTTTATATCATTGTATTTAATGGATGATTAATTCTAGTGAGAGGGATGTTGGTTTCGAATTAAGGCGAAATCAATATTCTTCATAAATTACTTTCGGTTATCCGTATCGTATAATATTTTCATTTAAATACGATAAAAAGGTAAAAATTTATCAGGCATGAGTACGCAGTGTGGTGACATATGGAAATGAAATATTGTGATGCACAGAGAGAAATAATATGAGAGTGATACAATGGATTGGCAACCTTATCGTGGTCACTTCCATAAGCACCTGATGTCTCTCTAGAAAGAATTCTGATTAGAAAAATATCGGGGAAACCAATGCCAATAATAGAATCTTTGGATTTATAGGATACTAGCCTGGGTGATCGGCGTTGCCCGGGTGTTTGGAAATGTGTATTGAGCAAAAAGAAAAAAAGTGGTTGTAGGCAAGAAGGCTCAAACCCGTACAGCGAAGGAGAAAAAGAACGTGAAAAAAAAACCCCTGTCTGTTTTTGTTTCACAATTTAATTAGTATGTACAGTTTCACAAATTAATTTTTATACTGAAAACGGAGATTTACACATTTATATTCCAGCATGATTTCTATATATAGCATGTATCAAAAGGAAATCTACATTTAGTGAGTTACATCATTTGCATATTACATGAAAGAAAATATATTTTAATAAATAGCTACATGTTATTGATTATCTGCTGTAATAGAATTGTTTTCATTGTTCTATTTAGAAATGTTATTTAAAGTTGATTTATTTCATTTGATTTTAGTTTATTTAAAATTATTATCAGACAACATCAGTTACCTTTAAAAAGGAAAGTAAGTTTATTAAAGCTGCAAGAGTTATTTCCACTTTAAGCTATTTCCCGTTTAATTTTCATAGACGAAAATTTTATGCGTCTTTAAACCCAACATTTAATCCTCTTTTAGGAAAATTGTAAAAACTTGAGATATTCAGCATATCTTATATGTTTCAACCTGACAACGCCGAGTATATACAGCTAGTTAAATTATATATAAAAAAATAAATATTAGGCAATCAATTAGAATTGTCAAAGAAGAACCACCTCTGATAAATTAAAGACAACCTATTTAACAATAACATTAAATATTTAACTTGAAAATTCCAAGCTGTTTAAGAGGACGGTTCACAAAAACCTGTTTACATTGGACTTGAAAACGACCATGTTGTAGTCAGCTTGGAAGCATTTCGTTAAAAAAGGTAGTATTGGTACGAGAGAGTAAGTAACTACGATGAATGTATTTACATAGTGTTTTTATACTCTTTAAGCAATGTCAGTGGAGTACTAGGGTATGCCAATTTCCATCTTGACTGAGCTTTTACCAATGTATAATAAAGACAAAGAAAATTTTTTTTTTTACATAGGAGTCAACACTTATCAAGGCCGAAAGCCATTCGAGGATAAGGATTAATAAGTATCAGGTGGTCTGTGAGACAGCGCAATAATGATCGATAGTGGTCGCAATTGGGTAAAATCTGATTATTTAAGAGGACGTCTCAACAAGAATTTGTTTACATTAGAATGGAAAACGATCATGTTATAGTCAGCTGGGAAGCAACCAAGCGGTATTGTGTTTCATAGACTGGGAGTTCTAGGGAAGAAGCTTTGCTAATAAAATTTTCGTTTTGTTTTAGGCACAAATAGAGAGTAAGGGAAATGGTTGACAGTGGTTGTAGCTAGGCGAGTGTTTGTGACTGTTTTGCAGGGTGGCGTTGGCAGCATATAAGTTCAGTGCAAAAATAGATAAGGAAATTAAAGGTTTTTTTTTATATGACAAATCAAAGTGCTGATGATGAATCACTTTGTAACTGTAGAAATATTAACGAATGTTACGTGTAAGGTAAATGTCTAATTCCTAATATAGTATATATATGTGTGTGAAGTCATTGATAATAATATAACAAGAACATATATAGAATTAATAGCGCTGAGCGAAAGATAGATTCAGTAACTATATATCATCATTTAAAATACCTATTGTGAATAATAATAAGAAAACAACATCATTAGTAAAATGGTAAAGGGAAGTAAGAAAACATAACATTGAATACAAATTGAAATGCTCTATACTAGGAAGTGCTAGTAAATACTACCCAAATAAGTCTAGACGTTGCAACCTTGAATCATATCAAATAATAATGTCTAAAGAAAATTTACTAAACAAACGACAGAAGGTAGTTCAAAATTGTTTAAATAGATCTAAGTATATCCTGTCTCGACTAAAACATGATTAGATTCAATAGTGTAAATTAATTACTGCTGCTTTTTTAAATAAGAAAAAAAAAAAACAAGCGGTAGAAATATTAAATTAGACTGACCCAAAATAAATAACTCAACTATAATAATAATATTATTTGCATTGAATTTTTAGTTGTAACGGTATACATTTATTTAATAAACTCGAATATGTAATTTATAGTAAATGGGGAATGTACTTAAAATAAATAGAAATAGAAATTTGATCTAATAATAATAATAATAATAATAATAATAATAATAATAATAATAATAATAATAATAATAATAATAAGTTGTATTAATCAATATATATTTGTTTTCAGCTAATTATAAAAGGTGAAATATTAAGTTGGTAGGATAATAAAATAAAATAATTGAAATATAAAAATAGCATACATTCATAAAACAAATTTAAATAAGTAAATTATACGTATTAGCAATTATTGAGTTTAATATGATCAATTCTAAGCATATATTGTAATTAATTAATAAAAATACGTATCTAAATATATATTAGTTTACACTGAAATTGGTTTAAAATATCCTGGTACGAAATAATTGGGTAGTTAGAAAAATACAAAATTAAATTAGTGAAATATAACCTTTAATTAGCGAAGTTAAAATTCATAAAATATAATTAATGTCAAGGGGAATAATAGAGTATGCTTTTAATCATCATCATCATCGTCATCATCATCATCATCATCATCATCATCATCATCATCATCATCATCATCATCATCATCATGATGGGTTCCTTGCCCAGACCAATGTGACTCTTCCTTTCCAGAGTTTCCTGTCTTTCATCAGTTTTCTCAGATCTTCAGGTTCACAGTTGGCGTCGTGTGCTATTTGCTGCATGTATGTGGATCTAAGCCGTCCTTTGCTTGCGCATCCGTGTTGTGGAGTCCATAGCAATACATCACTCATCAATTCATGCTTGCTCCTCAGACAGTAGCCAGCAAATCATAGGCGTCTTTCCCTGATGGTATATGATATGGCAGGTAGGTTGTCATAAAGTTGCTGCTTCGTGGGATGATTTTGCCAGGATATATTTAATACTGTTCCTAGCATACGGGTGTATGTGCCGTCTAGTTTTCTTTCCAATCTTTTGATGAGTGTCCAGGCTGTAGCCCCGAAAAAAAGGACAGACTCTACCACTGTCCCGAAGAACTGCCTTTTCAGTTTGTTAGTTAGCTTTAAAGTCCATACTGAATGCAGCCCATCCAATACGGCCCATGCTTTTGAGATGCGAATTTCGATATCTCTCTCTGTGGAAACTATTTTGCTGCCCAGATATGTAAACTCAGCGATTCTTTCAGTGTTGTTCCAACCAGAGCCCTGATCTGTCCTTTCACATTGAAAGTCATAAATTTTGTCTTATCCGCATTAATGTGGAGACCAATGTCATTTGCAGACTTTTGCGTAAAGTGTTTGCGCATCAGCAGTGTTATTCGCGAACAAAGCAATATCGTCTGCGTAATCTGCATCAGTTATGTGTGTTGATTGATGACATCTGTCTCTGGATTCAGTCAGGGTGAAGCCTAGCGTGATGTGTATATATACACAGAGATGCGAAGTACAAAATCAAGACAGACAATGAAAAGAAAAGGGGCAAGAGTATCTCCTTGTAGAACCCCGGTGCGGATGTCGGAAAATTCAGTGTCCCCATCTGGCGACCTGACCATTGCTCGAGTGTGCTCATATATCATCATGATAGCATTAATGATTTCATTTGGAATGCTATATGCTTTTAATATGCTGACCGTTTTTCCTCTATGTACGGAGTCGAATGCTTCAATGTTTTTGGCTTTGACTACTTCAATTAGTCTCCTAACAGTAAGTATTTTAGTAGTAGAGCGATTCTTTCTAAATTCATTCTGGTTCTTCCTGAGCACTTCGATCTTTGATTGGATGCGGTTGAGAATCATGGCATTTTAGATTTTTGCTGCAATTGTAGTGAGTGTTATTCCTCTGTAGTTACTTAGTATGCTTAGGTCACCTTTCTTGGGGAAGGGAAGTATGCATCCTTCCCTTCATATATGAATAACTTTTTGATTATATACAGAATTGCGTGAATAAGGAAAGATGTCATTGAAGTATGTTATCTAAACCTGCAGCTTTACGATTCTTGGCCTTCTTTAGTACATTTAGAAGTTCCTCCATTGTAAAATTACCCTTCTCAATATCGGGTACAACAATCGGCTGAAGTGGTTGGTTTGTCACTTCTGGTTTGTTTCCAAGTAGCTTTTCAAAATGTGCTTTCAACTTCAAACATGCATTTTCCGGAGTGTTTGTCTTTAACTTAGGTCTAGCAGGTTGTTTGCGCCCAGATATCTCATTTACTACTTGCCAAGCCAGATATGATTGTTTGTTATCCGCTGCATTCTGGATTCGATCTATTTGTTCTTGGACATACTTCTGTTATTCTGATAGGTGCATCATAATAAGCTTTTGAAGGGCCTGCTTCCTTAGTTTTGTAGTCTGTCGATTGGGGTATTTATGTTTCTTTTTGTTTATGCTTCTCGTTTAGATATCATTTTGTCATTTTCCCGTGGTACTTGGGCTTCAGAGGTATACACTTCTTTGCTGCTTCTTGGTGCGATCGAACAAAGTTTTCATAAGTGGTATTAGCAATTGGTTTCTGCTCTTGTGCTTGTAAAGCATCAAATCTGTTTCGCAGTTCGAATATGAATCCCTGTTTGATCTGATTGTCGTGTGACAATGTTGACCAGTTGTAGAGCTGTCTAGATGATTTTTTAGTTTTGTTCGCCCGTAGACTTAACTTCAACTTAGAGATTACAATCCTATGATCAGTAGACACACCATAGAAACTGCCGAAAGCTTCACAGTTATGACAGCTATTGATTCACTTCGTATTCATAAAAAGATAGTCCAGTTGTGCCTTGTCTCCATTTGGGAATTGATGAGTCCAGAGCTTCCTGCGTCTTTTCTGAAAACAGGTATTCATGCACTGTAGGTTGATTTCAAGGAGAAAAGTTAATAGATACTCTCCATTTCGGTTTGTTCCATCATGGAAAGAGAACTTATGCTTGTTGTCTTCCCGTCCTATCTGCGCATTCATGTAACCCCCGATAAACAATAAATTATGTTTGGGAATTGAGCGCACTATTGCTGAGAGTTCATCGTAGAAATTCAGGATCTCTTGCTTGTCGCTGACGTTGGTATTGCTGTAGCAACAAATCACAGTAGTAGCAGGATTACCACTGAAGGTAGCAAGAATTATCTTTTGTGTTATCTTCTCAACACTGTTCAATGATTTCAATGCTCGAGGGCTAAGTAGAAGTCCTACTCCCTCAATTGTCTTATTTGTCGAATTTTCCCCTGCTGACGCTGATACAAGTGTCCAGCTGTTACCAATTTCATGGTACTTTATGTCCATGTCGTTGTGAAAGAGACGGCGCTCTTGAATACACACAATATCGATATCGTGTTCTTTGGATGAAGAAACAACTTCTGATATTTGAGATGTTGGTTGAAGTGTCTGTACATTAAAGGTGGATATTTTGATGTCTACTCTTTGCTAGCCTAGGTTTTGGTGCTGTAGTAAACTTGTTGAAAGCTGTGGCCAGTGCCGGCACACCAAGTCGCGACTCTTGGTTACTCGTGTGGCGGTCGATTCGGTATGGAATTCTGATTTGATTTAGTCATGTCATATTGAATCTTTCGATAGCTCGGAAAATATCACCTGTGTGAGCTACGTCTACAGGCGAATCGCAGTAGTTTCTCAATTAGACTAGTTGAACATGACCGTTGATCTCTGGATGATTCTTCCGCTCAGCGTCTTTTGTGCCATCCCGTTGACTGGTTCTTTAGTTTTTCTGCCAAGGTGCATAACTGTCATGCTGCTTCCCATGACGTTACCAGGGCCCATTAGTCAGTTCAGGTTCTAGATCTTCCCGCTTTTAATACAGAATTGCATCTCTTACAATAAAATTAAAACTAGCGCAACGAAAAATTAAAAAAACAAACAAACTCTCATATTAATAGAAATAAGAGGTTAATTAATTCAAACTAAATTGTATCAGTTAATAGATGTCTGTTTAAACATACAAGTGTACTTAATATAAATAATTATTTATTCATTGTAATAATTAAGTGAAGGCCAAACAAATTTTTAGTTTATACGAAATAAATTGAAATAAGAAAAAAAAAAGACGTAAACAAATTCTATGAATTAAAAATAAGTTTCGTATTAAAGCCTAAATACACCTATTATAAATTTAACCATTGTTAACATAATACTAGGCAATAAATATTAACTATTTCTAAATAATAAATTAAAAAAGTTATATATAAGATACTTTTAGTGTTGATTAAAACAATATGGACACATTATATTAATATGTTAATGAGGTGTAAATAGCTTTGCCAGAAAAATCAAAGATGGCGTAAATATTATAAAAACAATGCATCTACTCTTCAGATTTTTTTCGGATATAAGTAATCATGCCCAACTTCTTTTTTCTTTTCTTTTTAAAGTTAATAAGTTCTTATTCTTCTGATGAGTCAGGGCGGAAAAGATTTAACAGTTGACATAGTTATATGATTGTTTTGCGCTACGAAACATGTGCTGTCAAGAACTGAACACTTTAATATATTGAAAAAAAAATAAACGGTAAGATGAATAACATCTTGGAATTTGGAATATAGACTTTTTGTCATTTTTTTATATACACATAGATAGATGAATAGATAGATATGCATCCATTAACACATGCAGTATTTTTAGAGAACGACTCGAAGATAGATAGATAAATAAATAGATAGTAATATCTATCTATCTATATATATATATATATATATATATATATATATATGTGCGTGTATGTGTATATATGTATATATATTATATAGGTATATTTATATATATATGTATATATATATGTATATATGAATAAATATGTATATATGTGTGTATATATATGTATATATATATACGTCTATATATATGTATATATATGTATATATATGTATATACTATGTATAGAAACGTATATATATGTATATATATGTACACACACACGTATATATATATATATATATATATATATATATGTATATATACCCCTCATACCCGAGTGGTCACCGGCCCTTGATAAGTGGGAACTTCCATGTAAAATATATATATATATATATATATATATATATATATATATAGACAGAGAGAGAGAGAGAGAGAGAGAGAGAGAGAGAGAGAGAGAGAGAGAGGGGGGGAGCAACGTGTGTGTGGAATGTCATTGTCGTTCTATTGGGTAAAAGATCGATGATCGCTTGTCATAATCGGCTGATTTCTCATTAGACTGAAAGGGTAACTAAGGAAAATCTGCCAAATGGCGGCTAAATAACACGTTGCCGACCACACCGCTCATCGTTTCGCGTTCCTAATTGGCTTTGAGGATTTTAAAAGAAAAGAAATAGAGAAAAAAAGAAAAAATCTTATATGAGTGGGAAACGGCTTTTTTTTTCTTTTTTTTTTTTTAAATATATTATTATTGTCTGCTATGCTTCAATTCATTTCGTTCTTTTTTCTGTTGCTTTAAAAATACAATTTTCTTTAACGTCAGGCTAACCGTGAATTGAAGCAACGTCGACATAATAGCGAATGGCACAGACAAAAAAAAAAAAAGAAAAAAAAAAGAAAAGGGAAAGAAAAAGAATACCTCGGGACAAATTACAGAGCAGAATTTCGGGGATCACTGGAACGCATTAAGTATAATCATACAATATTCGGCGTTGTTGCCAGCCAAATCTTTGATAATAGAAAACTGCAACAAAATTGAGAAAAAGAATAATAGGCAAGACATTATTTTTCATTGTGCAGAGGATGGCGGTGATTTCAGCAAAAATATGAGAACGATATCGTTGTGAAAGAAATGGTAAATGAAATCACCCATTGTGTTATAGTTTATGATGTTAATATTATAATGAGACTATCGTGAAAGTACGATCTTTTTTTTTTTTTACTTTTAATGGAAATATTGATTTTTATTGAATGCAAAAGTAGATAAGACTAGGAGTGGGCGAAGTTTATTTGCCATTAAATGTAGCACTTAAACTGCTACATTTGTTTCGACATGAACTTCTTATAAACTAATATAACACGATGGGGTAAAAGACGTTTAAATTATCATAAGATTTTCTGATGAAGGCCACAAACATCGAAACTATAATTTAGAGGAATCCTTTTGTTAAAGTAAGTTTTTTTTATATAGTTATCAAGGCCTGGAGGCCACTCGAGGATAAGGGTTAATGGTTGTACAGCAGTCAATGCGGTAATTTCCACTACTAACGATTACTAAATCGTTAGTAGTGGAAGTTTAGTAAGTTGGATTACTTAAGGGGAATGCTCATCTAGAATTTGTTTACGTTGAACTTGAAGACGACTAAATTGTAGTCAGCTAGAAAGCAGGCAAACGGAAAAGAGTTCCATAGGCATTCAGTTTTAAGAAAGAAGCTTTGTTCATGGAATCCACGTTCAGATTTAGGCACAGATAAAAAGTGGGGAAAATTAATGATAGTGGTTTTAGCTAGACGATTGTTTTTCGTGAAAGTCTGGCGAGGAAGGATTGGAGTTCAGACGAACACTTGCCATGAAAATAACGAAAAAGCAGAGACAGGCACGTAACGTCTCTTCTGTGGGAAAGAGGTTGCAGGGAAGAGAAAGGGTATTCCCCACTAAGCTATGATATTTTGAACTCTATCAACGCATGATAAACTGCTTCTAGCAGCTGTCCAGATGTGGCCATAGTACTCTATCATTGGACGTACTCGGCTCTTATATAGGTAGAGAATTGCATCAGCAGTGAGATATCTACTGGAGCGGTAGATATCTACTGGAGCGACCTTGGTAACGGATTTGATGTATGTATTCCATTTCAGATCAGGAGTAAAGGTCAAGCTCAGAAGCTTGTCAAAATATGGAGCATCCCCAAGACGGGAGCCATTCATTTCAATTGATGTCAGATGGGGATCAGAGAGGGGATGACGTTTCGTCTCTTTGTTGGTTTTAGATGCATTAAATTAAGTAATATTAAAACGTGATTTATGCGATGTATCGTGATGTAGACGACGTATATGAAATAGACAAGCAAGCAGAAAAACATAAAAAAGAAAAAAAAATAATATACATACATATATATGACTGCCAATGTTTACTGGTGACAACATACGCAGGTACACACGCAATTTCAAAACACGCTTCTTAAATATTAATAAAGCAGAAGAAAAACGTCAAAACTAAACAGTTACGTGCTTTCTCTTTGTGTGTTGTTTAAACTAATAACACGAAGCATAATTAAAACTACAAACAGCAGTAGTAACACGGTCCTAAAATCCGACCCCTTTTATACGGCTGTGGACTCTGGTAATATCAGGGCTATACCACCGGAACTATACCCAAAGCGGACCAATCTGACACTTATAGGCTAAATGAGCTTTGGTAAAATCCGGAGGTGTTTGCACCGGCATCCAACGGCTTCTAGTCGTTTTTGCCAGTGCATGCAGACGGTAAGTAAGGGACGCTTGGTGATTAACTGCAATGCAGAGTGAAGCAACTTAAAGACAACCATGCTGTAGTCGGCTGGGAAGCAGAGAGAGAGAGAGAGAGAGATAAAGAGAGATAAAGAGAGAGAGAGAAAGGAAGAAGGAAAGAAAGAGAGAGAGAAGAGACTTAATAATTAGAATGTAACTGTAGTTATTTTGATTTTTGAAAAGAGTGTGTGTGAGAGAGAGAAAGAATGAGAGAGAGAGAGAGAGAAAGAATGAGAGAGAGAGAGAGAGAGAGAGAGAGAGAAAGAATGGGAGAGAGAGAGGGTGGGAAGTCCTTTGCTTTCATTGTAACTAGGAGAGTTCTTGCTGTTAATGTTTTACAAGGAAGAGCAGGGTCTTTTTTCACATTTGGTATGTTTCTGAGCGTAAGTTGAGTATGAAGTGACCTATGTTATTGCTAAAATAGACTCTGAAAAGGGAACGACATCAAACAATTACTAGCTGATAATCTGCCAGGAATGAAAAAGTGGAACACACGACTTGCTATATATAGACCAAAATATCTTGAAAGAGGTAAAAAGCAAGAAAAAGAAATAGCCATGGCATGGATCGATTACAAGAAGGCATATGACAGAATCCTAAAAGCATAGATAATTGAATACGTAAAAACGTACAAAGATTATTAATATCATTAAGAAAGCAATCGAAACGTGGAGACTGGAATTGATAGCTGGAGGACAACACCTGACTGAATAAGACTACAGAGGCATCTTCCAAGGAGACTCACTATCATCACTACTGGTTGTCATAGCCATGATGCCACTCAACTACATACTTAGAAAATGTAATGCCGGATACAAGTTTACAAACACAGAACAACGAATAAATTACCTCGTGTATATGGATGACCTGAAGCTGTTTGCAAAAACAAAAACAAAAAGGAAACTAGAAAAACTGATAAACACAACCAGAATAGTCAGCCAGGACATTGGAATGGAATCTTGAATGGAAAAGTGTGGAGATAAAAAAGGGGAAACTAGAGACATCAGAGGGTACTGAACTGCCCAACCAAGAGGAGATGAGAAGACTTGGTGAAGAAGACTGTGTATAAAGTACAAAAAGACTGGGAAAATTACATTAGTCAGAACACAAAAAGATTGATCACAGTAGTCAGAGACACCGTCAAGAAGAACAATACGGGAAATGATAGAAGCAGGAAAAAACACAAGAAAGGAAAAGTGGAAAGAGAAAGCACTACATGGACGATTCATAAAAATAACAAAAGGAGGGAATCGCCTAAACGCCTGGACATGGCACAGAAACTATACTAGAAAATGAAAACCACCAAATCCCCTTGGGATATGCAGATACAGACAGATAAACTCATCCAAGCCAAAAGACCGGATATCACAATAATTAATAAGAAAGAAAGAATCTATCAAATTGTAGATTTTGCCGTCCCAGCAGATCATAGGGCGAGGAGCAAATATACAGAAAAACGAAACAAATATGCGAAACTCCCCAGAGAACTGAAAGAAATATCGAACTTGAAGAAAAGCAGCATAATGCCAATAACTGTAGGATCATTAGAAACAGTCCCAAAGAACTTGGAAACAAGACTAGCAAAAATCGAAATCAACTCTGAAAACAGCCGAAATCTAAAGGAAAACCCTCGAATGCGGAAATTATTCTACAAGAATGACAATCGCCAACCGATCATTTAGAAAATTCAACAGAAATAAAACAAAAAATACAATCAAGAAAACTGAAACTGTGAAGTTGTAGGCTGACCACTCCTTTCTCCTCCATCTCCCCTCATCCAACTTTTCCCCCTCTCCTACTTCAGCACCTTTCCTCCTCCTTCCCTTTTCCCCTCCTTCTTCCTCCACTTAAAAAAAAAATTTGTAGTGCCAGTCGATGCCGGCACTGAAAATTTTACAAATCAAATAATCGAAAGGGCAGAGCAGATGGAAAGACCGAGGAGTGAAAGCACTTACCAGACTTCCACTGAATAATGTACAGAGGGGCCTGGGACTTTAGGCAGGCTTATAGTGACCCAAATTCCACAGAAGACCAATGGTCATTGTCAGCGAGAAATCAACGGCAGATTACTATTATGATAACGCAAATTTATTTGCAAAGGTTATCAAAAGAGGTGAAGAGTACCGGAAATTTGAGGAGACTTGTTGTCACCCAAACTCAATTGGTTGTTGTCAGTGAGCAATCTCTGATGATGACCTGTGTGAGAACTCATAGTGAATAAAGTAATAATGGAAATGTAACACGAAAAAAAGTCAAAATAATACCAATAATTGTTGCAGGAAAAGGAATAATCCTGAAAACCTGTCTAAAAGACTAAGCGGAAATTAACACATGAACAATTTACAAGTTTTCTACATCTTTTTCTGACAACTTGCCATAGACTAGGCTCATCTTTCGTTCTGTCTTCGTTGGGGTTACCGATCACTCGCTTATCTGAATTAAGAATAAAACAAAGTGTAATAAAACCTCAGATGTACCTCTCCATCACCCTGTGTATCGCTACTCAGTAGCCGACTTGGGCAGCTTTCGAATGCTGACATCAGAAATACCTCTACGCTCCATGTTCGAAAAGGAAGTTTCATCTACAGCATCTATCTTAACAGATTGGATAACTGTCGGTATAGACAATTACATACCCTTCAAAACATTCCAACAGAAACCAAATAGCCAACCGTGGTACACCTATAAATGTGCCGCTGCCATTGCACACAGAAGTCACTATTTTAATTGCTTTCAACAAAATAGATGTTCAGAAACTAAAACCGTCTTTAGGACTGCCAGCAACTGCTATTAAAGAGTTATGCAAAACGGGAGAGAGGTTTTTTGCTCAGACCGTCAAGTTTAAATAATTGAGCAGAGACTTAGTTCCTACGAGTTTTAACCTACAATAAACAAAATTATATATATATATATATATATATATATATATATATATATATATATATATATATATATATATATATATGCGCGTGTCCTCTCTCCCAACTATCATCAAAGAGCCTGAGGTTCTGACAAGTCCAAACTCTGCTAAGAATTTTGCGTCAAACTTCAACCTGTACGAACAGGGCCACCTACCCTCTGAATTTCCTCCTAGAACTGAAAATACTCTGAACGATATCTGTCCAAGATGTGGTCAGTCATCAAGAATTTTTATTCCACCAAAGCAACTGGCTCCCACACAGTTCCAATAAGAGTAATAAAAAATGCAACTGGAACTAGCTCCTATACTTGAAAATATGTATAAATGTTGCCTTAAGAGATAGTTCCCAACAATAGTTGGAAAACCTCGACAGTCTGCCCAGTACTTAAACGTACAGGGATTGGTCTTCTATATATCATTGCAGACCAATCAGTTGCCTGTGCGTCATGAGTAAATTGCTTGAGTCTGTGATAAATAGAAAAGTTGTCAATTACCTCAATAGAAACAGCCTACTACATAACAAGCAATATGATATCCTTTCTGCGTGATTAACAGCTAACAGGATCAATGAATCTATTCACGTTGGCCTGATTTCGATAGCAATAGCTCTTGACATATCTAAGGTATTTGATAACATCTGGCATAAAGGTTTGGCCCCTTCACAAGATTTCTAGCTACGGAATAGCTGGAAATGTTTTCTCAATCATCGAACCTTTCTGTCTGATATTAAAGTAGTCGTTAATGTGTAGAAATCCCGGACCGAACTCTTTCACTGATCTTCATCAATGATCCCCCAAATCATATTCTAAGGTCATCCGTTGATATTTATGCAGACGATACTAACATCTATGGTAATACTTTAAAGGTCGGCAAAGAGAAAGATCTTTCTGATTCTCTCTCTTTCCTGACAAAATTCTAAGACTAACATTCACTCCGAAACTGAAGTGAAAGACTTACATCGGATCATTGCCAGAATCACTGGAAAAATCGTTGGACTATTCTACCGCTCCAGAAAGTATCTAACTTCCGAGGCAATCCTCTGCCTATACAAGAGCCAAAGATGGAGTACTGTGACCACAGCTGCTACGAGTACCCTTTCCTGCCTCGACATGGTATATAGGTACGGCGATGCAGATATTTTGCAATTAAATCGTTCTTGTTTAAAAAAACTTGATGATTTTGCATGGAGTTTAGTATACCGTCTTTTTAAAAACCTAACACATGATAAAACTTAATTCTGCTGAATGCAAACCTGAAAAACTTGAAAAATAAAAATAACATTAAATAAATTCCAGTTGGTTGTTAGTTAAATTAAATCTTAAATCTTAACCCAATTGTACTTATAAGTATAAATAGCGGGAAAAATAACAACATTTCAAACAATGACTATCACCAAAAAGTCACCTTAAAAATAGGTTCTGCATAGGGCCTGATAAGGCAGGCTGCATTTGAAGCCAAATGTTCCAAGACATTTGATGCTTGTTCTTTACTTCGACCAACTCCACTGTGTTGAAGTTCAGTTAAAATCTAATGGACGAAAAAATAAAAAAATAAAATTAAAAAAAAATGTAATAAACTGATGGTAAACTTTTGTGTTTCTATTAAAAACAATGTAGAAAAGTGAATTGTTTATTTTTGCTTTTCTTGTGATTATTCCTACAAAGAGTTAAAATCATATAACTTTCTAATAGTTAAGAAAGTTAAATAGCATAAACAAACAAAAAAGTCTTAAATAAATTTTTCCAACTTGAGTTAAGCATATATAAAAACAACAACGAATTAAAAATAAAATATTAATTATATTTAATTAAAAAAAAAAATTCAAATTCTTTCAGAATTTATTTTCATTCTTATTTTGGATTCAATCAATTAAGAATCAGATTTTAAAAATAAAATTGTGAAGAAAAGAATTTACATTTAAACATAAAAAAAGCATTACTATCAACAATTTCCACAACTATACGTGCCTAAATATAAACGCAGCTTTCATGAACAAAGTTTTTTTTCCTCAAACTGCCCTTTTGTGGAACACTGTTCCACTTGCCTACTTCTTGGCCGACTACAATATGGGAGCCTTCAAATCCAATGTAAAAAAGTTCTTGTTGAACCTTCTCCTTAAATAATCTAATTCTACCAAATTTATATACGCCACTAACGATTACTACACTACCATCTTACATTCATTAACCCTTATCACTTAGCCTTCAGGCCTTGATGTGGTGATTCCCTTGTAGAAAATAGTACCAATCTTAAAAATGAATTAAAAAAAATTGCAACTAAAATTAAAGATATTAATAACTGGATGTTATTGTTTTTTAAAATAAAATCTGATCTTTAAACATCTAGATGTTAAATAAGATATCAAGTCATTGTTATACAATTTTAATAGTTTATAATTTGTCTTCATTAAATCTAAAAAAAAAAAAAACTTTACAGAAATTTCGGACATGTTTATTTTCATAACATATCAAAAATAGGAGACAAGAGATATAAACTCACTTATAGGGTAGAATCTGTCTAATTTTGACCGAATATTAAAAAATATAATTGCAAAAAAACTTTATTATGCACTTACCTGTTAGGTTAAAAAAAGTGTCATCTTGGCCTTGATAAGTGGTGATGCCTTTGTAAAAAAAAGTTAATTCAGAGCTCAACATTAACAAAACACACACATATGTGTGTGTTTGTATATATGATGATTGCAACGTCTTGTCAGACGAGTGCCACTCCCTCAGACATTTAAAATCCATGAGCCCAAATGTCTGAGGGAGTATCTATACAAATATGATGTTACAGAGTCTTAGCTTTGTACGACAGCTAAGTCTCTCTCTCGGTTCAAAATGTTGAGATCCAGCAACAAGCAAGAGCAAGATAGCCAGCAACAAATTAAACTGCAGACCAGCTTAATGCGGATACTGGTCTTCCGCTTTATTGTTTTTTAAATCAGAGATTTGCTTCTCCTAGAAAGGTTGCCTTCACCACGGCTTACGGGAGCCCTCTCTACCCCAATACACATATACACACACACACAAATATACACGGTGCTAGTTGGCCGTTGACCCAGAAAAAGAGTTCATTCGCCCTTTGGAATGTCTTGTTTTTAATCCTTCAGGGAGACTAGCCGCCCTCCTAATCAAACAAGTCTGGTGGGGGAACCAGTTTAGTCGCCGGTGACCCGACCATGAGGCAGGTAGTACTGGGTTACATGGTACCAGTAGCATATGACATGACCTGACATATATATATATATGACATTGTATATATATATATATATATATATATATATGTTTATATATACATATGCATATATAAATGTAGGAATATATATTTTTTACATATAGTTTTATTCTTTATAAAGACCAGCCTCTTAAAGGGTAAAAGCTCGACGATTGTTATCATATAACTACAGAGCATATATAAATGAACAATGTTATGCAACATACCAACGACCAAACTTCGGAATATTTTTTGTTCACAGAAAAATCATCGGAATTAATTTGTATGTTAATTCCTGATATTTCCTCCATGGATTTTTTTGCTTTTGGATTTTTGTTTACCGCTTCTCTAAAGAAGAACTATTTTCATTTCTGATAAATCCATAGAAGAAAGATCCAAGATTAACATACGCATATCGGATGTTCTTTTGTGAACGAAATTGTCCGTAAATTTACCGCTAGTCAATAATGTGAATAAAATATTTATCATTGGAATGTAACATGATATTATTTTTAAATTTAACGAATAAAAGACAAGACAAGTCCAAAATTGATTTATTAACATTCAGCTGATTTTTTTTTCTTTAACTTTTAGAATCGTAAAATATTATTATTCAGGAAATACACAGTTTTTTTTTTCTTTTTTCGAGTCATAGTGAAGGACGTAACTTCTGGCACATCCTCACAAGTTAGAAATTGAGGCTGTATGAGATTTTAATATCCGATAACAGTGTGAACGTTCGTCGTACGCATGAGTCAAAATAGTAATAGGGAATTCACACTAAACAAGGGCTGATGACGGCTGAAAACTAGAAACATGCATTGGTACACATTCTTTGCGCGTAATAATATTTAATAATAACAAGGCCGATAGCCATTAGTCGCATGCTCTCGTGTAATGAATAATTGCGTGAATGTAGGATTGACATGAAATTCTTAAAGATAAACTAAAATGACCGAAAAATGGGCTGATATGACTTAAATAAATAAAAATTAAATGACTTAGAATGACTTTAATGAACTTAAGGATGAATTGAATGACCTTAAAAATGACTTGAATGCTTAAAAAATAACTGGAATCCTTAAAAAAACAACTTGAATGATCTGGAGAATGACTTGAATGGCTTTGAGACTGACTGGTTGTAAAGTGGGTGATCATTTTACATTAAAATTATACAGAAAAGCGATCCCCCACTTTATATCACAATAAGTACAGCATGTAGTAAGGACAGATGGTATTTATTTGCTCCCCCACTGAGCAAATTAGGCACAAGGCCGTTTTTAATGTGAGGTAAAAACCAGCTCCCCTAAAAGTAGGCAAAAAGGGGGCACTCTGGTTACCAAAAATAATAATTGTCCCAGTATAGAGGGTTTCCCCTCCATTGACTGGTACAAACTATCTTAAGTGCAGCATCTGCCGGAACAGATGGTATTTATTTGCTCCCCCACCGAGCAAATTAGGCACAAGGCCGATTTTTAATGTGAGGAGTGAAGGGGAAATGGGGACCAACTCCCCGGGGAGTAGGGGAGCTGGATAGTGACAATTGGTATGAAGGGTTGCCCCTACATTGACCAAGGTCTTATCTGTGGGGTCGCCCCCACATAGGGTCTTTGCTTGCAGTATCTGCCGGAACAGATGCTACACTTTGATCTTGGCCAAAAGGCCAAGAAAAGGGTATTTATTTGCCCCCCTCCCACTGAGTAAATTAGGCACAAAGCCGATTTTTAATGTGAGGAGTGAAGGGGAAATGGGGACCAACTTCCCGGGGAGTAGGGGAGCTGGATAGTAACAATTGGTATGAAGGGCTGCCCCTACATTGACCAAGGTCTTATATGTGAGGCTGCCCCCACATATTCTGCCGGAACAGATACTACACTTTGATAAAAAACTAAGAACAGCATCTATTAACAACAGACTTTTGATCTTAACCAAAAAGGCCAAGCACAAAAGTGCTACGGACAGACCGACCGACCGACCGACCGACCGACCGACCGACGGAGTGACTTGTAGAGTCGCTTGCACGCGACTAACAACAACAAAAAAAAAAAACGGGGAAATTGTATATTATAAATATATAATTGTTTTTTTTTTCTTTTTTCTCTCTTGTAATTTTATTCGTATTTTAGTCGATTAAATATGGCCGATTTCTTCTTTATTATTTTAAAATTTATCCATTTCAATAAGAATATCTATCTATCTTCTTCTATGCTTGTATATTTTTTTTTGTGTATTGATATTTATATTAAAAACCTTTTTTTTTCTATTAAAGAAAATACAGCTTTGATATATATGGATCGTGGAATTTCATTCACTAGAAAAAGATCTAGCTAATTTGCATATTCTTTTAAACATTCATTTTAATTAATTCCCTATTAGTTCTTTCGGGTTTCTTACCGGATGAAGATCTTTAATTAACTATTACGTGTAATTATATTCAAGCAGATATTCCATATGATTTATACTTGCGTAATATTTGCGTAAGATGATTATAGTAAACACAAACCTCTTTATATATATTTATGTATGCGTGTTTACATATTTGTTTAAAAATTTTGCCTATCAAACACCTCTGCCAGTTTTTTGTCTACAGACATATATAGGGTATTGGAATCCATGCGAAACTTTAAATTTAGTTTTTAGCCGGGGGAAAATCGGTGCAAAAGTGTGAAAATGAAAAAAAAAAAAAATTAAATTTTCCAGGTGAAGGTCGAACAACAGCATTACGAATATGCATGCGTAACATAATAGCTATTGGTTCATGTTTTAATTTTTAGCCTTGAAGCAAACATGGCTTCATAGTCAGGCATTAACGTCAAAGGAAAACATAACACCTGATATATATATATATATATATATATATATATATATATATATTCTCATAAATTTGTTTATATATATATATATATATATATATATATATATCGTTTGGGTGGTTGAGTTCCGGCCTTGGCTTGAGGTATTTGCTTGTCTAGTCGCACTGATGAGCTGTATTACAGCGAAACAGTGCTGTGTGTGGATGACTATAATGCTCCCTATCTTGGGTTGAGCATATTGGGAAGTGATATACAAACTTCCATTAGCGTATTAAGCGATGCGCTTTCTGTAAACAAATTGAGCTTAGGCGCTTGGACAATTTCAAAACAGCAGCCGGATAGCGTTACGGTTAGAAGCGTCGACTGTCGTTTGAGCGGTCGTGTTTCGACCCTAACTCGATATAGTTGCTTGTCTAACCGCACTAATGTGCTGTGATCGAATGAAACAGTACTATATATATATATATATATATATATATATATATATATACATACATATATATATATATATATATATATATATATATATATATATATATATAGTAAAAATCCTTTAATTTGAACTTCCTCTCATTTGGACTCCCTCTCATTTGGACTTCTTCTAAACCTGGACTTTCTCTAAACTTGAACTGTCTCATTGAAATTGTATTATCATATTTGATGCGGAGTTTCACTAAAACTGTTTACATGGTTTACTCAGATATTGAGAAGAAATGTTAATATTGGTACTATGTAATTAATGTAGATTAGCTACACTACACTGACTTTACTCGAAAAACGTCAAATCATAGAAAAATTAGATGCTGGAGTTGAAAATAGCGTTATATTGAGAGATTATAAGATTGGAAGAAGTACAATGTTTTACATAAAAAAAAAAGAAAAAGGAGGAAATATTGAAGGCTGCTCCTTTCTCTTCAAATAAAAGACATGTCAAAACAAGGACTCTGCGCAGACCAAAGCAAGTTGAATTCGGTCGAATAGTGCATGAGTGGTTTGTAGCAAAACGGAATGAAGGTGTAGCAATATCTGGGCCCATGTTAATTGCTAAAGTAAAATCTCTTAAGGAAGAGTTGAATATCGCAGAAGATATGAAATTAAGTGAAGGCTGGCTTAGGAACTTTAAGAGTAGACATGGTATAAGACAACAATGTCAGGCGAACAACGGTCTGCTGATACACACGCAGCATCAAATTATTGTGACAAATTCAAAACAATAATTGCCGATTATGGTAACACCAGAGGATGTTTACAACGCTGATGAAAGTGGCGTAAATTGGAAGCGCTTACCTACAAAAGCATTAGCCGGATCCGAGGAGCAGAAAATAAAAGGATTCAAATTAAATAAAGTAACAGTGATGGTATGCGCTAATGCTTCTGGAACTCATAAACTTAAGCTTCTTGTCATCGGCAAATCAAAGTGTCCCCGAGCATTGAAAGGAGTTTCGCCTTTGCCAGTATCCTATTATTCTTCTTCACGAAATGGATGGATGAATCAACAGTTGTTTAAAAAATGGTTTTTGCAAGAATTTGTGCCAGTTGTCCAGAGGCGTTTTCTTGAATTAGGTACACCTGATTGAAAGTGCTTGCTTCTGTTGGGCAATTGTAGAGCACATCCTCCCGAGTCAGAACTACTGTCATCTTGCGGGAATATTTTTGTGTGCTACTTACCACCTAATGTGACTTCTCTCATCCAACCTATGGATCAAGGGATTATTTGGAACTTAATATTTCTACAGAAATGATTTCATGATGAATATGATAAATAGTACCGTGAGTATAAGCGATTTTCAGCGGCATTTTACTATCAAAGATGCCATATTTTCTCTCGCAAGTGCATGGAATCTAGTTCAAGCAAGCACATTAACAAAAGCATGGGGTAAATTATGCCCAGCGCCAAAGGCTTCTGAACTAAAAGGATCAGAGAATACATCTGGCCTAGAAAAAATTCTTGAAACCAAACGGTTACCGTCCAACCACGCTATTCTTAAATCACTTAATGCAAATGATGTTGAAATGTGGATGCAACAAGATGAGGAAACTACTGATCAATATCCTGAAGGCAGTAATAGTGATGAAAATAGCGACAGCTCCCAATCTCTTGGCCCTAATATAAATAACCAAGAACACTCTGATGAAGCAATATCATGAGATGATGCAGAAAAGTCTATGGAGACGGTTAAAAAATTTCTAGAAAAAAGTCCTTACTTTAGTGACAACTATGTTTTGCAAGCAATGTCACTCCGAAGAGATATAATCATAAAGAAGCTACAGAACCAAGAAATTGTAGATTTTCGTGATCGCTTACGGAATACAATGGCAGCGCCTGAGAGCTCAATCGATGAAAATAGAAACTGCAATGAGACTCATTCAATGAATAAATAAAAAAAAAAAAACTGTATGTTACATAAATGTATCATTTCTGTAGAAGATAACTTAGGTGATAAATACCTAACAGGTAAGAGTAGATTTAATTTATTTTCAATGTTTTTGTTCCTGGTAATAATATTTAACAATTCTTACTTGCAATATATCGTAAACTCAACTTAATATATACTTGAAGTATCATATAGCAATGAATTTCATTTACTATTTCTTAATTCTTAGAAAATTAAAATTAACTGCAGCACGTTTCTTTCTATCACGAAACTTGACCAGCATCCTCTAATTTGAACGAAGCGGGTGTTCAAATTAAAGGAGTTATACTATATATATATATATATATATATATATATATATATATATATATATATATATATATATATATATATATATATATATATACTGCCTCTTTTATGAAAGACACAAAGAGACCCATCGGGAGAAGAATATAATCCGTTCATTTTCTCCTCCCTCCGACAATTTTCTAACAGAAGAGACGTCACAAGACTATCTTTGCTTTGTTGTTATTTTTATTGCAGATGCTCTCATCTATGTAAAAGATTCACAAATGCCCGTTTAGCAGTAATCACTGTCAACATTTTTCATTACTCTCTATCTGTGCCTATACGTAAACGCAAATTCCATGAGCGGTAGTTCTTTCCTAGAACTAGCTGCCAATAGAACTCTATACTGCGGGGCTGTTTCCCAGCTAATTACAATATATTAGTTTTCAAGTCCAATGTAAACAAGTTCTTGCCAACCGTCCTATTAAATAATCACATGCTACCCAATTTCCTCTACAACCGATCATTAAGTTGTTGTCTTACATATCAACCCTTATCCTCGAGTGGTCTATAGCCCTTGATAAGCGGTGACTCCTTTGTAAAAAACAAAAACAAAAAAACAAAACAAAAAAACCCAAAAAAACAAAAACAAAAAAAACAATATTGCTGATCTTGTGGATCATTTTGACAGTCGATCAGCTGAGTTAACTTTGCAGATCTTTCGCACATGCAGATGAGCTGATCATCCATAGCACAGAATTGTTTTTTCGCTCGTGTAATTGCGTGAAAATCCCAGAAACTGTCCAAACCAACGAGGAGGAGCATTCTTGCTGAGATAAATTGGCGTCATAGTCAACACCGATGTTGCTAACATAATTTAAGCGGCCTTTGAAAAGAAGCAGTTGAATAAGAGACGCGTAATGTATGACGTCGTCTCAAATAAAGCGATCCGTAACATGTGTCTCTATAGATCAATAGCCCGATTGAAAAGACGTTTTAAAGCAAAATGATTCCCTTATTGCGACTTACATTTGAAGTCAATGAGCGTATCATTCACTCGATGGCTCAAGTCTCGAGCACAACATTTTATTTCTTTAGATTCAATTCATATTTGTCATCTACTTCTTTTCCTCTTTCTCGCTTGTTTCTCTTTCTTTGCCAGTTACCCACTTTTTGTTTACTATCTATCTATCTATCTATCTATCTATCTATCTATCTATCTATCTATCAATCTATCTATCTAGCTAGCTAGCTGTTCGGCTAATAATATTTCTTTCTGACTATCTTCTTTCTTCGTGTCTCTTTGTTTTCTATCTATCTATCTATCTATCTATCTATCTATCTATCTATCTATCTATCTATCTAGCTGTTCGGCTAATAACCTTCCTTTCTGACTCTTCTTTCTTCGTGTTTCTTTGTTTTCTATCTATCTATCTATCTATCTATCTATCTATCTATCTATCTATCTATCTACGTGACTAATAACCTTTCTTTTCGTTTTCCTATGACGTGCAAATTTCTCCTTTCGTTTCTCTTTCCTTCCTTCTTTTCCATTTTTGTGTGTACTATTCTCTATCTATTATTATTCTCTCTCTCTATCTATACATCTACTAAACATTTTTATATTCACTTCTTACTTACTTTATATGTTTCTCTTTTGTCATCTATCTATCTATCTATCTATCTATCTATCTATCTATCTATCTCAATACAGCTCACAATTTTTTATCCAAAAAACTTGACAATTTATTCCTCTTTTATTTCCTTCCCTCTTTTCCTTCTTTTTTGTATGGGTGTTTCTTTCTGTCGCCCAGTTACTGTTTATCTATCTATCTATCTATCTATCTATCTATCTATCTATCTATCTATCTATCTATCTATCTAATAGCTCTTCTGTCTTTCTATGAATGCCATTTTTAGTGATCTCTCTCTCTCTCTCTCTCTCTCTCTCTATATATATATATATATATATATATATATATATATATATATATATATATATATATATATATATATAGTAGTTGTAAGTTATAAAATATATGCATAAGCCTGATGAATCTTAGCGTGGATGAAACGCGGAATATTCTGTGTAGCTTAATCGCCATATATATTTTATGACTTACTACCTAGCTCTACCTACGTATTGAGCACTGTTGAAGTAAATACTTAAAGTTTACGCATAAATTTATATTTTCATATATGAATTTATGTGATTAAATAAAGTAGCTATATACATATATATATAATTATTACTATTATTTTATTTATTTATTTTTATTGTATAAATTTTATTTTATTTATTTAAAAATAAATTTTAAATCATTTTTTTTGTTATTTATTTTTTTTTTTTACATCTAAAATGTGCACATATATCCTGACTTCTTTCTTCTATCTATTTATTTAATTATCTATTAAATCTATCTAGCTATTTATCTATTATTACCACTGTTAATCTTTCGTTTCTTTATCATCAAGTCTCAAGAGATAGAGGCTTGCCTCTCCCCTCCAGCATATAAAATGATAGGAATCATAACGAACAAACGAATGTCACCTTCGCTCGTTTTCATTGCAGAGTTCATCGTACTTAACTTATTCTTCATATTTCTTTCGCTCGGTTTTGTTCAACATTAACTTCTTGATCTTCCTTCTGCTCACATCTCGCCCCTCCCTCTAGCCAGGATTCAAACTCATTTATCCTGTCCCCTGTTTGTTACCCCGTTCCTCTATGGACATACTCTATCCTCTTAGAATCGATAACAAGGGTCATTTATCGGAAGGAATCATGACTCGCGCCACTGGTGCACAAAGTCGCCGCTTTAGAATGCGAGCAAATAATTGAATTGATAGTCCTTTCATAATTACAATAAAAATATTTTCTTGTAAAGGATGGAGAGGAAGAAAGAGAAAAAGCGAGAGAGTGGGGAAGGTGGAGAGGAAAGCAGAAACAGATAGAAAGAGAGAGAGAAAGAAAGAAAGATAGATAGAGAGAGAAAGAGAGAGAGAAAGAAAGAAAGAAAGAGAGAGAGAGAAAGAAAGAAAGATAGATAGATAGATAGATAGAGAGAGAGAGAGAGAGAGATAGATAGAGAGAGAGAGAGAGAGAGAGAGCAAGAGAGCTGGGTGAAGAGAAAGAGACAAAGAAAAATATAAAACGAGAAGGAGTAGAGATAAAGCGAGGAAGATGAAGAGAGAGTGAAGGGAAGAAGGAAGAGAAAGAGGGAAACGTATAGATAAAGAGAAGGATAAACGAAGGGAGAGAGAAAAAGAGAGCGGAGAAGAGAAAGAGAGAGAGAGAGAGAGAGAGAGAGGGAAAGAGAAAGTGAGGGGAGAGAGAAAGAGAGAAAGAGAGGGAGGAAGACAAAGCGAGATAGGGAGAGGATAGGAAGAGAGAAGCACAAAGAAAGAGAAAGAGAAAAAGAAAACGGGAAGAATGAGAGAGAGAGAGAGAGAGAAGAAGAAGAAGAAGAAGAAGAGCGATAAAAGGAGCGAGAAGAGAAAGAGAAAACGAGAGGGTAAGAGTGAAAGAGAGAAAGAGAGAAAGAGGAAGATAGAAAGAGAAACAAAGTGAAATAAGGAGAGTTGAGAGAAAGAGAGAGTGGAGAGGAGGAGAGAGTGAGATAGAGAGAGAGAGAGTGAGAGAGAGGGAGAGCGAAGAGCAAGATAGAGAAGAAAATAGAAAAAGAGAGTGGGAAGAGAAAGAGAAAACCAAAAGGGAGGAGCGAAAGAGAGAACGAGAGATCTTAAAAGAGAAAGACAGTGAAATAAGGAGAAATAGAGAGAAAGAAAAATAGAGAAAGAAAAAAATGAAAAAAATGGCGATAACGATAGAGAGAATGAGAAAGAAAAAAGAGAGAGTAAGACACACACAGAATCAGAGAGAGAGAGAGAGAGAGAGAGAGAGAGAGAGAGAGAGAGAGAGAGAGAAAACAGATGTTGACTTGAACCATTGAAGCCTTTAGGTGACCTTCTCCAAAGACCACAACGCACCCCACTGTGTAGCGTGTTCAACGACCACTTGATCTCGCCTGTCTCTACATGCGTCCATCAATTCGAACCATTTCATCCCCTAATCGATCAACATTTTATTCAGCTTCACACACACACACACACACACACACACATATATATAAACTTTTTATTGACACGAGTGTTTGCTGTATGCCATCTTGCACACGCACTCTTTAACGCTCTCTTTCTTTTTTTGTGCTGATCCTTTCACCACATTATAAAAAGCGCGCAATTTTTTTTTCTTTCTCTCTCTCCAATCAGATACATTCGACATGCCATTAGGTGTGTGGCGCTGTTATGCAGCTCAACGATTTGCCTTGAACTTTTGATCAGTTCGTGATTAAATGCGTGTCGCGAACGGACAGGGCTCAGCTCGCTCGTAAACCAGCGTTTGAGTAATTTCTTTATTTCATCTCGGTTAGTTGTTTGTTAAGAGAATGAAAGAACAACAAGAAGAAAAAGAATGAAAGAAAGAAAGAAAGAAAGAAGCAGAGAAATAAACAAGTGGAACGGCCTCTGCAAACTGTACTCAATATCGAACGTGGCAGTTCTTGTTTTTTCTGAGAACATAGAGCCACAGTCACAAAAGTGTTTATTGAAAGAGGCCGACCACAAGTAATGAGTCAAACAGAGGCCCCAAAACGATAATGTAATGAATCTAAAGTCAGATTATAGACTAGGTTCAATCTTAGTTCAAATCTCTTTGGGTCTATTGCGTTCGCTTTAAACCGAGAAACTTATGAATATCTTTCCAAAGAAATGGCAAGGAGCCATTTACATCACTTGTACTACGTATAACTAACAGGGCTACGCGGCGTTGCCAGGAGTAAATGTGTAACACATTTCTATTCAAACTTCTATCGCTATACCTTTTTCCAACTTAGTATATAATAGCACCGAAAAAAAAAACCCCTGACTCTTCTTCAGTTAATCCACAGAGAACGAATAAATTATTCTAAGTTTTAAAGATTATTCATCCAGGTCAATGACGATTAAGAATATACCAACTTTGTGGGTTTTTGCTTTGTAGTTTTATTACTTTTAACTGGATGTAAAAACATACACGCATACACACAGATAGCTGCCCTTTTATATGATAGATGTCTTTGAAACAACCAACCAACCAACCAACCAAGGGTTGTATTTAATCTTCGTGTTAACTTCTAACCTGAAGTCAGTAACTGAACAAACGATAGAAGGAAGAATACTCTATACTGTATAGTATATTGTGAGTCTTTGTTATGTCGTTTTGGACTTTTAGCTGGATATACAAACATACACACAGACAATTGCCCTTTATATAATAGATGTCTTTAGAATTAACCAACCACCTAAGGGTTGTAGTTTATTTTCGTGTTAACTTCTAACTTGAAGTCAGTAACTAAACCAACCATAGAAAAAAATAATAAACATAAAAATGAAAAGTCATATCAAGACGTGAAAAAAAAAAAAGAGAGAAAAAAAAGGGAATATAACTGTTATTTAGAAATTGAATGGTGGGTGACTTGTCTGTCTCTACCTGGCTTACGTCCACTCGTCCGTCCTCTATTTTTACCATGGTATATTCTTGTTTGAAAAATATTGTTTGAGCCCCTTATAATAATATAACTCTTATTACATAATTTCTTATCAGCGTATATATTTATTAGTAGGCACTACAGTTATTTTTAAAAAAATTATTTATCTACTTACGTGTTTTATTAACACACTAGCATTTCAGACCGGCGTTGCCTGGGTGTTTGGAGGTGTGTGTTGAGTAAAAAAAAAAAAAAAGTGGTAGTAAGAAGGCAGGCTCGAACCCGTACTACGAAGAAAGAACAGAACGTGAGAAAAAAAACGTAACCCCTTTGCTGTTACGACCACCGCCAAACAAGAAGTAACGTAGGTTTAAATTATAGCTAGACAATCGAAAAGAGGGGATGACTTTCGAAGCGAAAAAAGCAACCCATCCCTGTAGAAAAATGCCCAGTTGAGGGTGAAGGAATTAATGTTTTTAGCCAATTTTTCGGTATTTGTCGTCTGAAGGGTCGAGCTTCAAAACGATACTGATCTTGTGAAAATCCGTCGCCTCTGTCGAAAGATTTAGGCAGGCATACAAACATACATACATAGATTTATATATTGGTAGCTCAAATTTTCGACCCAAACCGATTAAAAAGTTTGCCCTATCTCTGAATACCCTTTATGTAAAATTTCAATTGTTTAGACCAGAAAGTATCTAAGTAATTTGGCAGAGGTCAATTTTTTTTAAAACTTTGACCCCTATTATAACCCCTTAACATTTATTGCTTGGGCTCAAATCAACTTATTAGTTAGATCCATGTTCAAGGAACCTATATCTAAACTTTCAATTGTTTATATCCAAAATTTTGCGGAGAAGTTCGTTAGAGTTCTCAAACGTCAAATCGTTGAACGTTTAACAGTCAAATTTCTGGCTGAAAATGGATTACAAAGATTTTCCTAAAGCTCAGTACCCTGTATGTCAAATTTCGAGCATACAGACTTTAAATTGACAGAGTTATTGCATTGGAAAATGTACACACACACACACGCACACACACCCACAGACACGTTCATTTATATATATATATATATATATATATATATATATATATATATATATATATATATATATATATATATATATATTAGCATTTCAGCCCGGCGGTTTGGAGGTGTATGTTGAGCAAAAAAAAAAAAAAAGAAAAAAAAGCCACATATATGATAGACTAGCATTTGTCTATCTATATATGTGGTAGTAGGAAGGCAGACTCGAACCCGTACCGCGAAGGAGGAAAAGAATGGGGTAAAAACCTAACGTCTATGCTGTTACGACCACCGCCAAACCGGAAACAGCCCTTTTAAAAATTAAGACTAGACAATATAAAGGAGAGGATAACTTTAAAAAAATCGGCGAAAAAAGTGACCCCCCTCTTTAGAAAAGTGCCTAGTTGAATGTGAAGATATTAATGTTTTTAGCCAATTTTTAAATAAAAACGATACTGATCTAGGTAAAATCCATCGTCTCTATTAAAAGATTTAGGCAGACATGTAAACATACATACATACATAAATACATACATACATTAATATATTGGAAACTAAAGATTTTCGACCCAAACCGATGAAAAAACTTGCCCTATCTCTGAATACACTTTATGTAAGATTTACAAATATTTAGACCAGAAATTGTCTGAGTAATTTGGAAGAGACCACAGAGGTCAATTTTTTTAAAACTTTGACCCCTTTCTTGACCCTTAACATTTATTGTTTTGGGCTCAAATCAAGTTGTAAAGTTAGATCCATGCCCAAGGTACCTATATCTAAAATTTCAAGTGTGTAGACGCAAAATTGTCGGAGGAGTTTGTTAGAGTTCTCAAAGGTCAAATCGTTGAACTTTCACCCTTTAACAGCAAAATTTCTATTCAAAAACCACAAAGATTTTTCCAAATATCAGTACCCTGTATATGAAATTTCGAGTCAGTAGACTTAAAATTGACAGTGTTATTCCGTTGGAAAATGTACACACACAGACACACACACACAGTGGCACACATACACACAGATACGTTCACTTATATATATATATATATATATATATATATATATATATATATATATATATATATATATACTAGCCTGGGTGCCCGGCGTTGCCCGGGTATTTTGAGGTGTATATTGAGCAAAAAAAAAAAAAAAAAAAGCGGTCAATTTTATTAACTTTGACTCCCATTATGACCCCATTAAAGTTTATTCTTTTGGGCTCAAATCAAGTTATTAAGTTAGATCCATGTCCAAGGAACCTATATCTAAACTTTCAAGTGTGTAGACCAAAAATTGTCGGAGGAGTTTGGTAGAGTTCTCAAAGGTCAAATCGTTGAACTTTGACCCCTTAATCGCAGAATTTCTGGCCGAAAACCGATCACAAAGATTTTCCCCAAATCTCAGTACCCTGTATATCAAATTTCTAGTCTGTAGCCATAAAATTAACAAAGTTATTGCGTAAGGATATGTACACACACAGGCACACAGATACACAGACACACACAGACAGACAGACATCTTCACTTTTATAGATATACTAGCATTTCAGCCCGGCGTTGCCCGGGTATTTGGATGTGTCTGTTGAACAAAAATAAATGTGGTAGTAGGAAGGCAAGCTCGAACCCGTACCGCGAAGGAGGAAAAGAACGGGGTAAAATCATAACGTCTATGCTGTTACGACCACCGCCAAACCAGAAACGGTATCTTTTTTTTTTAACTTAAGACTATACAATCTAAAGGAGAGGAAAACTTTAAAGAATATCGGCGAAAAAAGTATCCTCCTGTAGAAAAGTACCTAGTTGAAAGGGAAGATATTAATGTTTTTAGCCAATTTTTCGATATTTTATCGTATGAAAGGTCCAACTTTAAAACGATACTGATCTTGGTAAATCGGTCGCCTTTATTGAAAGTTTAAGGCAGACAGGCAAACAGACATACATACATACATACATACATACATACATACATACATACATTTATATATTAGTAACTAAAGATTTTCGACCCAAACCGATGAAAAAGCTTGTCCTATCTCTGAATGCACTTTATGTAAAATTTCAAATATTTAGACCAGAAATTGTCTGAGTAATTTGGAAGAGACCGCAGAGGTCAATTTAAAAAAAAAAAACTTTGACCCCTTTCCTTACCTCTTAACATATTATTGTTTTTGGCTCAAATCAAGTTATTAAATTAGATCCATGTCGAAGGACCTATATCTAAAATTTTAAGTGCGTAGACCCAAAATTGTCGGAGAAGTTTGTTAGAGTTCTCAAAGGTCAAATCGTTGAACTTTGAGCCTTTAACAGGCAAATTTCTGGCTGAAAACGGATTACAAAGATTTTCCCAAATATCAGTACTCTGTATATCAAATTTCGAGTATGCAGACTTTAAATTGACTTTAGGCAGGTATACAAACATACATACATAGATTTATATATTGGTAGCTCAAATTATCGACCCAAACCGATTAAAAAGCTTGCCCTATCTCTGAATACCCTTTTTGTAAAATTTCAAATGTTTAGACCAGAAAGTATCTAAGTAATTTGGCAGAGGTCAATTTTTTTTTAACTTTGACCCCTATTATAACCCCTTAACATTTATTGCTTGGGCTCAAATCAACTTATTAGTTAGATCCATGTTCAAGGAACCTATATCTAAACTTTCAATTGTTTGTACCCAAAATTGGCGGAGAAGTTTGTTAGGGTTCTCAAACGTCAAATCGTTAAACTTTGACCCCTTAATCGCAAAATTTCTGGCCAAAAACCGATCACATAGATTTTCCCAAAGCTCAGTACCCTGTGAGTTATTGCGTAGGGAAATGTACACACACACACACACACACACACACACACACACACACACACACACACACGTTCACTCTTATAGAAATACTAGCATGGGTTCCCGGCGCTGCCCGGGGGTTTGCAGGTGTATGCTGGGCAAAAAAACAACAAAGGTCCAGGAACCAATATCCATATTTTCAAGTGTTTAGACACAAAGTTGTCGGAGGAGTTTGTTAGAGTTCTCTAAAGTCATATCGCTGAACTTTAACAGCCAAATTTCTGGCCGCAAAAAGATCACATAGATCTTCCCAAATCTCAGTACCCTGTATATCAAATTTCAAGTCTGTAGACTTAAAATTAACAAAGTGATTGCGTATTGAAATGTACACACACACACACACACACACACACACACACACACACACACACACACACACACACAAACAGACAAACAGACAAACAGACAGACAGACAAATACACAGGCACGTTCACTTTTATAGATATATAGATAGACTAGCCTGGGTGCCCGGCGTTGCCCGGGTATTTGGAGGTGTATGTTGAGAAAAAAAAGCGGTCAATTTTATTAACTTTGATCCCTATTATGACCACTTACAATTTATTGTTTTGGGCTCAAATCAAGTTATAAAGTTAGATCCATGTCCAAGGAACCTATATCTAAAATTTCAAGTGTGTAGACCCAAAATTGCCGGAGGACTTTGGTAGAGTTCTCAAAGGTCAAATCGTTGAACTTTGACCCGTTAATCGCAACATTTTCGAAAACCGATCACAAATCTCAGTACCCTGTATATCAAATTCCGAGTCTGTAGACTTTAAATTGACAGAGCTATTCCGTAGGGAAATGTACACACACAGACACACAGATACACAGACACACGCGCACACACAGACACTTTCACTTTTATAGATATACTAGTATTTTAGCCCGGCGTTGCCCGGGTATTTGGATGTGTCTGTTGAACAAAGAAAAAGCAAAAAAAAAAAAAAAAAAAAAAAATGGTAGTAGGAAAGCAGGATCGAACCCGCACCGCGAAGGAGGAAAAGAACGGGGTAAAAACATAACGTCTATGCTGTTACAACCACCGCTAAACCGGAAGCGGCGTTTTTTTTTTAACTTAAGACTATACAATCTAAAGGAGAGGATAACTTTAAAAAATATCAGCGAAAAAGTGCTCTCCCTGTAGAAAAGTACCTAGTTGAAGGGGAAGATATTAATGTTTTTAGCCAATTTTTCGATATTTGTCGTATGAAAGGTCCAACTTTAAAACGATACTGATCTTGGCAAAATCCGTCGCCTTTATTAAAAGTTTTAGGCAGACATGCAAATATACATACATACATACATTTATATATTGGTAACTAAAAATTTTCGACCAAAACCGATGAAAAACCTTGCCCTATCTCTGAATACACTTTATGTAAAATTTCAAATATTTAGACCAGAAATTGTCTGAGTAATTTGGAAGAGACCGCAGAGGTCAATCTTTTTTTTTATTTTTTAAATTTGACCCCTTTTTTGACCCCCTTAACATTTTATTGTTTTTGGCTCAAATCAAGTTATAAAGTTAGATCCATGCCCAAGGAACCTATATCTAAAATTTCAAGTGTGGTGACGCAAAATTGTCGGAGGAGATTGTTAGAGTTCTCAAAGGTCAAATCGTTGACCTTTCACCCTTTAACAGCAAAATTTCTGTCCGAAAACCGATCACAAAGATTTTCTCAAACATCAGTACCCTGTATATGAAATTTCGAGTCAGTAGACTTTAAATTGACAGAGTTATTCCGTTGGAAAATGTACACACACAGATGCAGACAGACAGACAGCCAGACAGACAGCCAGACAGACAGACACACACACACACACACACACACATACACACACACGTTCACTTTTATATATATACTAGCCTGGGTGCCCAGCGTTGCCCAGCGTTGCCCGGGTATTTGGAGTCGCATGTTGAGCAAAAAAAAAAAAAAAAAGAAAAAAAAGAAAAAAAAAAGCGGTCAATTTTATTAACTTTGACCCCTATTATGACCCTTTAAAATTTGTTGTTTTGGGCTCAAATCAAGTTATTAAGTTAGATCCATGTCCAAGGAACCTATATCACAAAATTTCAAGTGTGTAGACCGAAAATTGTCGGAGGAGTTTGGTAGAGTTCTCAAAGGTCAAATCGTTGAACTTTGACCCCTTAATCACAAAATTTCTGTCCAAAAACCGATCACAAAGATTTTCCCCAAATCTCAGTACCCTGTATATCAAATTTCGAGTCTGTAGCCTAAATATTGACAGAGTTATTGCGTAGGGAAATGTACACACACAGACACACAGATACACACAGAGACAGGCACTTTCACTTTTATAAATATATAGATAAATAGAAATAGTTTTTTTTGTTACGCGATTTTCTTCATGTTCAAACGTCTATATTTACTATTATTATTGGTATTTTTATCATCACTGTTATTACTGATGTATAGTATATGAGCTTATCTATGTTTATTTGTACACTTAGTACTTTAATTTATCAATCTTTATATTTATTTTATACAATTTACTATTAAATTATTTTATTTTATGTTTATGTAACCCTTGGACCTGTAACGAAATGATAGTGTGTTTTCTTTTGTGCTGGAGCGCAGATTATTATTTCTGCAACATATATACACAATTTTAATATATATATATATATATATATATATATATATATATATATATATATATATATATATATATAAATATATATATATATATATTTATATATATATATATATATATATATTTATATATATATAAAAGAGTGTAGCCATCAACAATTGTGGGTTTTTCAGCCTTTTATCTTTTTTTATTTTAAAATATTTTTATAACGCGTTTCAAGCGTTGTACAGCTCTCTTCAGATATATTTTATATAAAGTTTTTTTTTAAGTGAAGGGTTGAAATGTTATTCTGGAGAACATTTTACATCTAATGATTCTGAGTGTGTTTTCAGAGAATGTCAGTCTCAGACTTTTTGTCGCCAATGGTCAGCGTGTTGTGGGGTCCAACCAGAGTTATGTTCATTTGGAGGGGAGGGGTCTTTTTGGTTCATTTGGTAAAGATTTTTATGTTTTTTATGACTTTCTTTCTTTTTTGATATATACGCACGCGCGCACACACACACACACACACACACACACACACACACACACACACACACACACACCAACAATACCTACACTTTAAAAGTAACGACCCTAAAAGCTGCATAAAAGCTATTTCCCTCACCCTAGCACGTAGAATCTGTACCATAGTCACGGACAAAAACCTTCGGACAATCCGACTGCAGGAACTACGAATGAATCTAAGAAAAAGAAAATACCCACCACAACTTATAGACAAAGGGACCCAACTTGCGATAAATATACCAGTAGAAAATTTGAGAACCCCTAAAGAACGAAACAAAGAAGAAATCCTAACATACATCTCCACACACAACACAAACAATCGTGAGCTCTTCACAGACATAACGAAAAACCTCATCCTACTTAACCAAAACAGCAAATTAAACGACTTCCTTAAAACAACAAAAATAATAAAAAGCAAACACAACCCAAAAACCTAGAACGCATTTTTACTTCATTCAAACTCAATCAAGACACAACAAGAGGAGTCACAAAATGCAACAAACAACGATGTGGAGTCTGCAACATAATATTGGAGGGAAACACATACACATTCACGAACCCTATACAAACATTCAAAATTAAAAAAAAGACCTAGATTGCACCTAAAAAAATGTGGTCTATGTAATAAAGCGTGCAGCATGCGATAAATCCTACATAGGCGCCACAAAAACCCTAAGTAATAGAGTAGCCCTACATCGATCCAACATCAAAATTGCAGAAAATAGACACCTTCATGTATCACAGCCCATACACACATGCAGTAGAGGCAAATTCGAAATAATGCCAATCTTCCAAACTGACAACTACTTCTACTTACTAACACAAGAAAAAAAAATTCATAGCAAAGTTCAACCCCGCACACATAGATAGGCAAAAACACAAAATACACTTACACGCATGCATGCTTAGACAAATGCGCACCCTCACACACGAAACAAAACAAGCACAATAAAGCCCGCACACACTTTCGCGGGAGCATGCATTCATACCCAGTATAATACCATTTCCATAAACTAAACAAACAATTAGAAACAAAATACACCACTCTACCCGCACCTGATAAAAGAAAATCCTTCTAGACAAAGAAAACTTTAACCAATATGTGTATGGTGTGTGTGTGTGTGTGTGTGTGTGTGTGAGTGTGTGCATGTAAATGTGTATATATATATATATATATATATATATATGTGGGTGGAGGTGTGCATGAATATATGTATGTGTGTGTGTGTATATATGCATGTATATATAAGGGTTGATTATACGCAACCAGATGAGGTGGGCTGGGCATATGACAAGGATGGACGGCGATAGATTGCCAAAGCGCCTGTTCTATGGTGAAATTACACAAGGAAAGCGCCCACAATATAAACCAAGGAAACGCTTTAAGGATAGCATCAAAGATAATCTTAAAGCTCTTGGTATTGACGTGTTCAGTTAAGAAAATGCTTCCAATGATCGTAAAAAGTGGCGCTCCTTGGTCTATCATGGCTATGATAGTTTTGAGAAGAAAAAATATGAGCATGAAAAAATGAAGCGTGATATCTGGAAGAAAAATCTGTCAGATATATCAGGTCTGTCGGAGGTTTTTATGCAGAACCACACCTGTGATTTATGCGGTAAAATGACCTTATCCGGAGCTGGCCTAGCTAGCCACAAGCGTTCACATGCAGATCAATCTTTCTTTGATGGGGAAAACATTGCAGGGCACAAATGTTCTGTTTGCTCTGTGGTCTGTAAATCGAGTGGAGGCCTGAAGCGTCATATGAGCGTCCACAGTAGAGCAGCACCAGTTGGCATCCCTCAATCTCAGTTTAAGTGTGACCTTTGCCACAGACTGTGTAAAAGCAGGGCTGGTCTGAAGAGCTACCTTCGTTCGCACAGAAAATAGGAATTGATGCATCTTGATCACATCTCCACATGTATATATGTGTGTGTGTATAAGTGTATATATGTGTATATAATTAAAAAAAATTCAAAAATACATGAAAATGATTGAGTAATCAACAATAAAGCGAGTGAAAGATGGTCAAGAAGTGACAATCACCACCATATAAAAGGGTGGATGTATGTATGCGTGTGTGTATATGTATGTGTGTGTATGATTTGCCCCGACATATGTCTCTATATATGTACGTGTGTGTATGTGCATATAGGGTTTACATGCGTATGCGTGTGTATGTGTGTGTATGTCTGCATACATATTTGTATGTGTGAGTGTATATGTGTGAGCGTGCGATTTTTATGCGTGTGTGTGTATATATATCATCAGTTATATATTCACCATCCTGTTTGTGTGTGTGCGTGTACTTATGTTTGGGTGGCTGAATGCACATATACATATGTTATTCGATTGGAAAAGACAAACAAAACTTTAACCAATATGTATGTGGGGTGTGTGTGTATGTATATGTATTTGTGGGTGCATGTATATATATGGGTGGGTGAACGTATGCGCGTATGTATATGTATGTGTGTATTTTTATGTATATATATATGGGTGGGTGGATGTATGCGTATGTATATGTGTGTATATGAATGTGTGTGTATATGTGTGCACCTGCATATGTCTCTCTATATATACGTGTGTGTGTATGTGTGTACATGTACCTGCATGCGTATGCATGTGTGTGCATATGCATGCATATAGGTCTATATAAGTGTGTGTGTATGTATATGTACGTGTGTGTGTGATTGTGTGTGCGTGTGTGAAGGTGTATATATCATCTGTTACCTATATTTCATCTTATATGTGTGTGTGTGCGTATGCTTATGTTTAGGGGACTAAGTACATGTATGCATGTGTATTTTGATTGAGAAAGACAAAGAAAAGTTTAACCGATATATGTGTGTGGTGTGTTAGTGGGTGGATATATGTGTGTGTATACATTTTTTTTATGTATGTATGTGCCTACATGTGTATTCGTGTGTGTATGTGTGTGTGGGTGCATATATATACAGATATATGTACATATGTATGTGTGTGGTATGTATATGTGTATATGATTATGTGTGCGCACGCGCGCGTGTGTGTGTGCGTATATATCAAAAAAGAAAGAAAGTCATGAAAAAACATAAAAATCTTTACCAAATGAACCAAAAAGCCCCCTCCCCTCCAAAAGAACTTAACTCTGATTGGACCCCACAACACGCTAACCATTGGCGACAAAATGTCTGAGACTGACATTCTCTGAAAAACACACTCAGAATCATTAGATGTAAAATGTTCTCCAGAATAACATTTCAACCCTTCACTTAAAAAAGCTTTATATAAAAATATATCTGAAGAGAGCTGTTCAAAGCTTGAAATGCATTATAAAAATATTTTAAAATAAAAAAATGATAAAAGGCTGAAAAACCCACAATTATTGATGGCTACACTCTTTTAAATATAATTTTTTTCTCTCGTTGGAGCCACACAACCATCACTTTATATATATATATATATATATATATATATATATATATATATATATATATATATATATATATATATATATATATAAAGTTTCTTTTGTGGTACAAAATTTTATTACAGTTTTTAAAAGGATAAGTGGAGTCATTAGAATTTGGGGAAAGATTGATGCAGGGAGAAAAAATAGACACTAAAAATATTCAAAAGCCTATTCGACTAAAATAAAAAAAAGAACCTCGAGGTACATTTCGTCCGACCCTTGTCAAGAGATCACGTCGGAAGCGATTAAAATAAAACAATTAAATGAATGAATAACCCGTGATATATCGTCCATATTTCAGAACCTGGGACAAAATAAAAAACAAAAAATACAAAACGTTAACTTGCCTGCAAATAAGTGCAGAAACAAGAAATAAAGACGCAATGAAGGCATTTTTCCCCCTTTTTTCCTCTTCCCGGTAAATCAGAGCTGTTTAAACAGGTCTAATTTATGCGACAGCTCTTTTTGCCTAGAGAGCGATGGTTTGCGCATTAATACAGTTACGGCCTCAAAATATTAGGATGTTGTTTGGAACGGGCCTTGTGTACAATGTGAAAACAGTCATCCGAATACGCTTCACCACATGCTTTATTGTCATACAAGTGCGCACCAATTGATGACTCATGAATAGGTGAGCGCCCGGATGTGCTCCGTAAATGCCCAGAAGTATTCTGTGAACGCCCGGATGTGTTCAACAATGTGTTTATCCTCTGGAGTTTCGAAAACATGCGGGGACATGCTGTGCCAATCTGACTCCCAGCCGTTGAAACGTACGACCCACATAGTCAGTATTACACTGACATTTAAATTTATGTACAATTAAACTTTTTTGTAGTGTGGGAAGTGTATCTTCCTTAAAAACTGGGAAGGCAGTTTTAGTGCCGAACACCACACGAGGCTGCACCGCATAGAAACAGTGAGATACAACGGAGTTAATTTCATCGGCAAACCCTTTACTGATAGAACCAGTATAAGGGAGCTTCAGATAAACTGGACATTTAGCCGGACCAAAAGAAGAGTTGGTATTAAATTTAACAAGAGCTTGGCGAACATGCTTAGAGATTACACTCTAAGGGAAACCATTTTTCGCAAGAATATCAGCTATCTTCTTCAATTCATTATCAAGTTTGCTGATATATATATATATATATATATATATATATATATATATATATATATATATATATATATATATATATATATATATATACGAGGTTCTTTCAATAAGTTTCGAGACATTTTTGTACAGACATTTAAAATTGTCGTAGACGCTTGAAAATTCAATATGTTATTGCTATACATGTTATGAAATGACTGACCAATTCATATAATTTCAGGTTTAAATGAAGAGCTATAGCAGGAATTGAAATTCAGCATACTAAAGCCTGGTTGTCAGAGCTGATGAATTTCAAAAATCCAAAATGGACGTGAGGACATTTTAGAACGATATGCAATAAAATCCTGTTTTAAATTTAGAAAAATGCCAAAGAAAAGTATGGAATACTTCAGACTGCTCTTGGATCATTTTTTATGAATTGCGCATCAGTTTTTGAGTGGTATAAAGATTAAAAAAAGCAAGGATGATAAGAAGTAAGGAAGTCAGACACCAGAATTGATTGGTCATATAACGAATTTTATAAAGAATAAGGACCGTCGTATGTCTGTAGAGACAATAGGTGCACAATTTGTATGCCATTGTGGGAACTATATACACAATTATTTATGAAGATGCGAAGATTTGCACAAATGCATCAGTCAATCCACACCTTTGTCACAGACTATTTGACCAAGATGGGCATCAAGACAGTTTCTCACCCTCTCTATTGACCAGAACTTGCTCCTTGTGACTTCCCTAAGCTCAAGAAAAACTTTAGAGGCTGTCTTTATGAGACAATTAAGGAGATGAAAGAGGCTGTGACTAGGGTCATTGACACGCTTATACAAGAGCACTTCCATAGGTTCTTCCAGAAGTTGTCGGAACGGTAAAACAAATGCATTGCAACCGAAGGAGATTACTTCGAAGGGGAGAGATTTTCATGTGTGTACTATCAATAAAATTGCCCATACAAATAAAGTCTGGAAATTTATTGAAGGCACCTATTAGTTATTTTTATGAGTGTCATTTTAAAAGTCGACTTAATTGTTTGGTTGGGAAAGTATTTGACTGAAGACATTGGGTGTGTGCGTTCAATTCTACTTCCGGTTATTTTAAAATATAATTATCTGAAATCAAAGAATATATTTCCCTTTTTTAATCTAATAAAATGTAAGTATAAAAGTTTGGTATATTTCGTACGTAAAGTCTTTCTGTCTTTCTATCTCTCTCTTTCTCCCTATTTGTCAATCTCTATATACCTAGAACTATCTAGTTACATATAATAATTAAGAACACTTCTCTATCCTTCTGAATGTCCCTAAAAAAGCGAACACATACTTGGAAGTGAATCTTAAACATACGAAGTGTCTTTAAAACGTTTCTAGACTTTTTTCGTATGGACTCTTTTATTGATATAGTACATACATGAAACTCTAGTGCCCTTCGAAGTAATCTCCTCCTGCTTGTTGTATCTTTTCAACAACTTCTGTGTAAAACTATGAATCAACTTACTACAAGGTACCCCATTCAATGTCGCCAGTAGAACCGTTAATGGAAATCATAGTTTTATTTTTTTTTTACATAGGAATCACCACTTATCAAGGCCCGGAGGCCACTCGAGGATAAGGGTTAATAGGTATACATTAGTCAATGGGATTATAGAGTAGTAAACATAAGTAATGAAAATTTTGTATATTGGATTACTTAGGGGAACGATTCATCAAGAATTTGTTTACGTTAGACTTCAAGACAATTAAATTGTAGTCAGCTAGAAAGCATGCAATCGGAAGAGAGTTCCACAGGCGTGCAGTTCTAAGAAAGAAACTTTGTTCATGGAATCTACATTTAGGTTTAGGCACAAATAAAGAGTGGGAGGAATTATTGATAGTGATTTTGACTAGATGAGTATTTTTCGTAAAAGTTTGGCGAGGGGGCATAGAATGAAGCTCAGACGAGCACTTGCCATGAAAATAACAATAAAGCAGAGACAGACTCACAACTGTCTCTTCTGTGGAAAAGAGGTTGCATGGAAGAGAAAAGTGCATCCCCCACTAATCTACGAAGTCTATTTTGAACTGTCAAGATTCTTTCTGCAATCTCACCATATTTGGTACAAATAATCTTTAGTCAGTGCTCGACATGTACGCTAAATTTCAGCCACGAATGCCAAACAGTCTAAGTTTTATTTAGTATTATTTACAATAATTCCAATTCGATACGACATGAAAATTTGTCCGGTGATTGTATTTATAAACATTATATTTGATATAGCCTCACAGATAAAATCCTGTGATGATGAGGGGGGGGGGTTTAAAATATGATGAGCGTGAACCTCGTTCCCAATAACATCTACTTGTTACACATTAGACTGGATTACCTAACTGAAGCGAAAGTGGTTGCGATTGTTCATGTTTAATCAATAGAAAATATTACACGTCTAGGAGAATGTTCTGTGGACCACTCCATTAAATTACTGAAAAGTACACCTTACAAAATCATCTATTTATTAACTGTGATCAAATAAGATTTTAAATTAAAAAAAAATTGTTAAAAAAAGGTGTATCTAATGTAATCCCTGCTCTTGGTGCTTTTTAATCAATTCTTGATATTCAACAACAATCATTTTATTTAGTTTCAGTCTTAGCGTTCCTCTTTCATTAACATCCAATTTGTGTCTCTCTTTTGTAAAAATGCCAACAACAGCTGAAAAGCCCGCTTCTACTAGCCAGGTTGTCGGAAAAGATAACATGCAGGGCCCAACTAAGTCATAAATTTGTGGGTTTGTTGATGTTATTTCAATATATCCCAAACCCCCTTTGTCTTGATTTCTTCTGGACAACTTTTAATTTTCTTTTAAATCTAGAAGTTCATCACTTTCAAGGTTTGCTAAATCTTGAAACCACAGTGGTGTTGATGAGTTTCTCGTATCTTTTCTTTTGCTTTTTACATAGACATCACCAATTATCAAGACTCAGAGGCCACTCGAGGATAAGGGTTAGAGAGTCTACAATAGTCAATTGGACAATATAGTAATCGTTATTAATGGAAATTCGGTAAATTTGTGAACTTATGTGGAACGGCTCGTCAAGAACTTATTTACGTTGAACTTGAAGACAACCATATTGTAGTCAGCTGGAAAGCAGGCAAACGGAAGGCGTGCAGTTCTAAGAAAGAAACTTTGAATCTACGTTTAGGTTTAGGCACAGATAAAGAGTGGGGGGAAATTATTGATAGTGTTTTCAGCTAGACGAGTGTTTATCGTGAGAGTTTGGCGAGAGGGAACCATAGATTGGAGCTCAGACGAGCACTTATCATGCAAATAACAATAAAGCAGAGACAGACTCGCAACATCTCTTCTGTGAGAAAGAGGTTGCAGGGAAGAGAAAAGGACATCCACTACAAGGCTATGAAGTCTATTTTGAACTCTATCAAGGCAGGATAAGTCCTTTCTAGCAGCTCCTAATCAAATGTGGCAACAGTACTCCATCTTTAGACGTACCTGGCGCTTCTGACACATTCTGGACTTGACTTGATGCTATTGAAATTTTTAAACAATGTAAGGTTTGCTTGTCAAGCTATGTTTGCCAGTATTTCAACTTATATGTTATTGAGATAAAATATTATTGATTTAATTGTATTCTTATTCAAATTATCCAAAATTTCCTTTGGTTTTTGAGTAGAGTCAGCAGATTCAGATTTGAATTTTTAAGACATCCAGTACAGCTTGCCACATACTAACACATCTATCAAGCCATATACTAACACATCTATCAAGCAATATACTAACACATCTATCAAGCCATATACTAACACATCTATCAAGTCATATACTAACACATCTATCAAGCCATATACTAACACATCTATCAAGCCATATGCAAACACATCTATCAAGCCATATACTAACACATCTATCAAGCCATATGCAAACACATCTATCAAGCCATATACTAACACATCTATCAAGCCATATGCAAACACATCTATCAAGCCATATACTAACACATCTATCAAGCCATATGCAAACACATCTATCAAGCCATATACTAACACATCTATCAAGCCATATACTAACACATCTATCAAGCCATATACTAACACATCTATCAAGCCATATACTAACACATTTATCAAGCCATATACTAACACATCTATCAAGCCATATACTAACACATCTATCAAGCCATATGCAAACACATCTATCAAGCCATATACTAACACATCTATCAAGCCATATACTAACACATCTATCAAGCCATATGCAAACACATCTATCAAGCCATATGCAAACACATCTATCAAGCCATATGCCAACACATCTATCAAGCCATATACTAACACATCTATCAAGCCATATACTAACACATCTATCAAGCCATATACTAACACATCTATCAAGCCATATACTAACACATCTATCAAGCCATATACTAACACATCTATCAAGCCATATACTAACACATCTATCAAGCCATATGCAAACACATCTATCAAGCCATATACTAACACATCTATCAAGGCATATACTAACACATCTATCAAGCCATATACTAACACATCTATTAAGCCATATACTAACACATCTATCAAGCCATATACTAACACATCTATCAAGCCATATACTAACACATCTATCAAGCCATATACTAACACATCTATCAAGCCATATGCAAACACATCTATCAAGCCATATACTAACACATCTATCAAGCCATATACTAACACATCTATCAAGCCATATGCAAACACATCTATCAAGCCATATGCCAACACATCTATCAAGCCATATACCAACACATCTATCAAGCCATATACTAACACATCTATCAAGCCATATACTAACACATCTATCAAGCCATATACTAACACATCTATCAAGCCATATACTAACACATCTATCAAGCCATATGCAAACACATCTATCAAGCCATATACTAACACATCTATCAAGCCATATGCAAACACATCTATCAAGCCATATACTAACACATCTATCAAGCCATATACTAACACATCTATCAAGCCATATACTAACACATCTATCAAGCCATATACTAACACATCTATCAAGCCATATACTAACACATCTATCAAGCCATATACTAACACATCTATCAATCCATATGCAAACACATCTATCAAGCCATATACTAACACATCTATCAAGCCATATACTAACACATTTATCAAGCCATATACTAGCACATCTATCTTTGAATAGCCACGTAACTTCTATATGAAGTAGCAATTTTTTAAATGGTTCATCTTAACAAAACTTTTCAAATAATCTGTGATTCAAGGAGTTTGTTTTTATGAAATTTACTCCTGATATAGTTGCATCAACAGCTTCCTCCATATTACCACCATGATTTTTTATCTGCCAAATGTTGTCCGTGAATAAAGCAATGTACATGCATTATATGAGGAGCAACAGTTTTCATCTATTACAAAGCCTTTAATCCTGCCTATCATAGATGCAACACCATCTGTGCTGATTTGAATCGAATTACTTAATGGAATATTTTTTATTATTCAAATAATTGTTTACTTCTGAAAATATATTTCTTCCACTTGTTTTCTCTGGCAAAATTTAAAAAAAGGATTTTTTCTCTGATGTCATTCTGATATACAAATCTGACATATAAAAGCATGAGTGATTGATTATTAATTGTTGTTTCATCAATTTGTATGGAAACTTTATTTCTTTTAATTTATCTTGAACATATTCATCTTGCATTCTTGTTACTGTTGCTCTTAACAGGGGTATTTTTTAAAGCACTGCTGCACTTTCTTTGCCAATAAGGCCTTCAACACAAACTAGCATAGCAGGTATAATCTGTTTGTCTCCGCATCCTTGTGGTGCACCTTCTTTAACAATCATTTCTGACTCAATTTAACTAAGCTGTAATGTTTTAACCCGAGAAGCATTCACTTTCGTAAAGAAATCAACTAATTTTAAATCTTGACCTATCACATTAAAATTCAAAATATTTTTTCCTCTACCAACTTATTAAAGATGTTTCCTTTTCTGGTGAATCTACCGTCCTCTTGGAATCATTACTCATAACAAGATCACATTCAATACAAACTGGTTTACTGCCGTAGACGACACAAGCTGCGATCAACAAATATGTGAACATACGTGTCTATATAAATGTATGCTTACACATTTTTTCATCGCAGCTCGTATCGTCTACGGCAGTACACCAGTTTATATTAAATGTGACGAGTTGATGGGAGGAGAATTTCTATGAAAACATAAAATCATAGAATTGTCATCCCATTAATAATTGATTAATTAGTAATTAAGATATCAGAGGTGAAATTAATTAGTAATTAAGAGATCGGTGGTGAAATAAACAAGATTTATATAAGAGAAAAAATGTAAGTCCTTGAATTTCAACAATATATATATATATATATATATATATATATATATATATATATATATATATATATATATTTGTTCTATCCTGAATTGGTGAAGACTATTCGGGAAGTTGGATTTCTCCGACATTTATAAACTGCCTTTGCATCTGTCTCTTCCATTGTGGGGGTGGTGGTGGTGGTAAGTAAACAGAGATGACCACCAAAGTTTCACCGCTTATCATTGAACGGTAATAAAACAATGAATCTTGGACAAATCGCTCCAGACAAAGCATAAAACCACTTGATATAAAGAGCTAACCAGAACAAATAATGATTATTGCAAAAAGAGAAGATGCCTATTGGCCTTAGTCGTGAAAAGACCAAGGCTATAGGTAGGAGGAAAACAGTCATCGGGAAAAGAGTTCCAAAAATCTGCAGTTCTTGGAAAGAAGCTGTTGAAACAGCGAATTGATGGAGACCTACTATCAAGAACAAAAGAAGCAGGGAATAGATTAGGATATTCTGAAAAACACATTCCATAATAATATTTATACAAAAGACTGAGACTAGTAACATCATGCCAGTGAGTGAGTGAGTGAGTGAGAGAGAGAGAGAGAGAGAGAGTGAGAGAGAGAGAGAGGTACAGAGGAGAAAAAAGAGTATAGCCAATCAAATTACAGATACGTTTTGACACCTTATCAACAACCCTCAAAAGTAATGCGTACATGATCTGATAGATTAGCAGAGATAAAGAATGACCCCAGGTGTGAGAAAGTTTGTGAAGCGATAGAAAGAACCGACTTTATGAAAAGCAGCAATAGTAAAGGATCTAATGTATGGACTCTCAGAAAGATTTCATGAAAAAGAAAAACAAAGAACTTTCAGAGTCGATTTCTCCTCAAGAGCAGAACCATCTATGAGAAACTCAGGGGGAAAAATGGATACGTCTACAACTGAAAGACACGGATTGGTGTTACCAGGATTATGGGAACCTAATGGATAAGTCATGCATATATTTGAGTTTATTTATTTTTCTTTCTACGTAATATATTTTTTTTACATGGGGGTCACCACTTATCAAGGCCCGAAGGCCACTCAGGGATAAGGGTTAATATGCTTAGATTGCAGAATTATTTAATTAACGATTCCATATGCCGTATTTTTTTTTAACGATTCCAGGTGTGGCATTTTTGAAATAATTCTAGGTGTGACATTTTTTAACGATTCCAAGTGTGGCATTTTTAAAAAACAATTCCAGGTGCGGCATTTTTTGAAACAATTCCAGGTGTAGCATTTTTTTAATCAATTCCAGGTGTGACATTTTTATTAACCATTCCAGATGTGGCATTTTTTTTAAAGGATTTCAGGTGTAGCATCTTTTAACGATTTCAGGTGTAGCATTTTTAGGGGTGTGTTTAACCTTTATGATATAAATGGAATATTAAAAAGAAAATATATTAACAATGTTTTGGGACAGACTCATTTTATTAGGTGGTTATAATAATGATAATAATAATGATACTACTACTACTACTACTACTACTACTACTACTACTAATAATAATAATAAATTCTTTTATATCGCTGTACGAACAAATGTCTACCACTTCAATCTGAATTAAGCAGTTCTCATTACAAATGGCAGGTAAATAAAATGATAGTTTGAAGTAACGGTCGAATCCCAGATCAACAAAAGATAAATTACCAAACGTTAGTACTCGAATCATGTTAAGGCTTTCGTTTCATTACACCACACGTATAAAGTGTCGATTTGAGATGATCTTCGCGCGAAAATGCATTGTAATTAAGACTTTCTTATTCAAATTACTCTCCTAACGGCCAAGACCAAATACAAACTAACTATTACGAATGCAAATGGCGTTGACAGTCACTTTTCATTTCTTATCACCATCTACTTTATACAGAACATCTATAGTCTAATTCCGCGACCCCTCTATTCACATCCCCCATCCACATGACTCTATATTTTAATTTACTATCGTAAACCAATGCACATTTGAATACGGTCTTCCTGTCATTCCAAAACAGCTATCAGCGGACGTCGGACTGGATCAACATTCGTCTGATGACAGACCGCGATTTAACAATGCCTCTTTCTGCAAGACGTTACAGATTTTAATCAAAATGGCTGATCTCTGAAATCCGACCGGCTTCTAATTCCTTCATCCGAAGCGGTGTTAATTATTTTTCCCTTCGCCCATTCTCCAGTAGCTAATGATTCATCTTCTGTACCGCACGCGCGTTAGATTTGTTCAAATACCGCCTTTATTTCTTATTGCGTTTTTTGTTTGTTTCCTCGTTGAACTGCTGTTCATTACGAAACTACAAAGGCGACATTTGCATCATTTACGATTGGTATTGTCACTGTTCGGTTCATCCGGCAGAGTCGGCTTTATTGCCAAACATCGGATACACAACACAATCGGACGAGAGACAGCGGAGGCGATTTATTGCAACGCCTTGCTAATTGGATGAGTCTAATCGTCTCACAGAATCAATGGCTTTTCAATTGGGAATGTATCATCAGATTGGAAGCATCTCACATTTAGGATCGGAATCCGCGGATCAACGCTTAAAGCTGTCAGTAGAATAAATTATTATTATTATTATTATTATTATTATTATTATTATTATTATTATTATTATTATTATTATTATTATTAATATTAATAATAATAATAATAATAATAATAATAATAATAATAATAACATACATGCAGTAGAACCCCAGGATACGATATTAAAAATTAGTAACAAAATACAGTACAGTATGTATTACATAGGTATATAATCAAATAACATTATAAATAACAAACACCGTAAGGCGGGGAAAATATCGTAACCAAGGGCCAGAAAAACATCGTATTCCACATGGTAACCTGGCAAAAACCGTATCCTGGGGCATAAATCCTGAAAAATCGTATCCAGTTGCCTTATCTTGAGAAAAATCGCATCCCGGGGTTCTACTGTATGTATATATACATGTATATAATTGTATATTTATATGTATATGCATGCAATCAGTCGAGGCAAAATCAAGCGAACGCAAGTTGATGATAAAATAAATATAGCTCATAAATAATAAAAAAAAATACCCGTGTAACTCGTGCTAAGTATAATAGGCGATTTATAAGCAAGGATATATACGAGATGCCTTCAATTAGTTTTCAGACTTTTTTCGTATGGGCACTTTTATTAATATGAAACTCTAGTCCCCTTCGAAGTAATCTCCTCCGGCTGCAATGTCTTTGTTGTGCCGTTCCAACAACTTCTGGAAGGCCCTGTGAAAGTCCTCTTGTGTGAACGTGTCAATGACCCTCGTCACATTTCTGCCAGTCACATGAAGTTCTTTCGTGTAAGATTTCATAAAAATCGGCCCAACCGTTTTCGAGTCGATAGGGAACGAATTCTCAGACACACAAAGTTCCTTTTTATATAATAGTAGAGATAAACAAAACTGAAACATGTCGGAGATCGATTTTTAAACGAAACATTCTGTTTCGCTCTCCCGCAATGAAATTGGCGCAAGCATTCAATTAATTTCACAGTGGGATTCATGCTTTGACTTTTCACTGATAATATATACTTTCTGATATTTCGCAGGGCGGAAACTTATTCAAGGTAAGTGACCTTTTAGTTAGATAGACGTTTCATCATTCAGATACCCGACTCTCCGCTCATACTCTGTAACAATTTCGTTTGTTTATGGATTATGTATAAGGCATTATAAACCATTATATATTTCTTGTCGTCGTCGGTAAAGCAGCATAAAATTACTCGGACGCCGATGTTGTACTTTTAAGAACGGTTTCGGATGAGAAAAGAACACAAATAAACTAGATATACCGTTGTTTTAAAGCGCATGCGCGAGAAAGACACATACAGACGAGTAGATTTTCTCGTAAAGCCTAACTACATTGGGGCGGCACCTTTCACACCTCTGCACTGCTTGGTGTCGCTAGGAAGAGACAGAAGTATCTTTAATCGAAAGCCACGCGATCTTGTCAACTTTCGTTCTGACGTCACCTCTGACTCCTTGATGTCACTCAAAATTTTTTCTATTCAAATAACGGCGTTCAGCATGTAACACTTCATATTTATCATATTAATATAATAAGCATGCATTAAAAATAACTTTCATACATAGGTAGGCACCCGGATGGAGAGGAGATTCATATTCGCATACACAATCAGTGCCCCCTCCCCCCAAATGCGATCCATCGACCCGTTAAGATAATGCACACTCCTTTCTTCAATGCAATCATATTTGGTAGAAATAAACTATACTCTATGTCTTACTTGTCCGCCAACTTTCAGTTATGAATGTCCAACATTCTTATTTTTATCACCATTTAATGATATGCTCTAAAACTACACATCTCCATTGCAAGCATATCGATATACGACGTGTCGTCATAGTTTTCTATCTATAGATTCCGATATTAAAAAAAAAAATGATCAAATTCTCTTCAAGTTGTGAGATCTTGCATTGAATGCCAAACCAAGAAAGATTGATAGTCAATTGCTGTTTCTAGCATTATTATGGCACCAAAATTAAGTCCTTCTCATCCTGTAGTCCATTTCAGTCTTGTGTAGGTATACGGTTTTAAATCGAATGTTCTTGGAGAATTATTCTGTTTTTTTTTCACCGTGAAGAGATAAAATCGTAACTTTTATGAAAATCAGTCCAGACTAACCATGATGCTACTTAATGTAAGGAGCGAACAAGAACGAAAGATGACTACCACAAGGACAGAAGATGCAAATTATCCTTATTCTTGAAAAGAAAAGACTAAGAGTATATGTAAGTATTTATTTGCTTCCCCACGAAAGCAAATTAGACACAAGGTCGTTTTTTAATGTGGGAGGAAAAAAACCAGTCCCCAAAAGGGGGCACTCTGGCAGTGATCAAATAAATAGCAATTGTCTGATATGAAGGGTTTCCCCTCACATTGACCAAACCTAATTAACTTCAAAACGTCCCGGCTCGGAAGGCCAGGCGTTTGCGTTACCTGTGCTAGAAGAGTATAAGTAGCAGAAAAAAACAGTCAGTATTGAAACTCTCTGAAGAAACACGCAGCAAAGCGAAATACAGCTAATTATATATACAATTAGATTTTGAGAGGTAAAGGTATAAAATCTAAGTTGCTTGTTGTTTATATGCTTCCTGGTCGCCTGGTCATATAATCGGACGTAAAGTTAGATTGTAAGAATCTAGATTCGACAAAAAAGTTTAATAAAAAGTAAAAAGGAAATAAAAGACAAACGAACACCAAATATGGTTTAGTCAACAGTTAGTGACACTCAGAATACAATTGCGAATTACTGAGAACGTTTATTAAGTCATAACTAGGGCTGTAACAAAACTCATTACTAACAAAATCGATTAATAGCTTTTAAGGACTGTTTAAAAAGCAAAAAAAAAAAAAACAAAACAATTGCTTACAAAGTCTTCAACTGTATTCTTTTTACTGAAATAAAACAGATAATCACTAACTTTAAGGGACTTTTTTTTACTATAAATTACTGGCTTCATGCCTTGTCTGGAGTCATTTTTATGAAAAATTTCAAGTGGCTTCATACCTTGTCTGAAGCAAATTTCATAAAATTTTTTAAGTGGCTTCATGCCTTTTCTAGAACGAGTTTTATACAAAATTTCAAGTGGCTACATGCCCTGTCTGGAGCGAATGTCATAAAAATTTTTAGTGGCTTCATGTCATGTCTGGAACGACTTCTTAAAAAAATCATAAAAATTGTTTTTGGCATTGGAAAATATGCATTCATTTTTCCGATTCCGATACCACTGAAAGTTCCGATTTTTCTGGATTTTGTTTCTAATTCTGATTAATTATCCCAAAGTTAGAAGAAAAGTTACCAAAGGTACGCAATATACTGCCGAATAAAATCCCTGTAAGGGCTAGTATTTAATTTTGGTTTATTGTTATTATTCATGATATACCTTAGTCAATTTTTAAATAATAATAATAATAATAATAATAATAATAATAATAATAATAATAATAATAATAATAATCTGTATAAATAAAACAGTAGACGTATGTGTGTGTGTAAATATCTAACAGGTAAACTCTTAAACTACTCGTCACATAGCACTAAAATTCTCGGGAAGTAATATTCATGGACCAAGGGTGGTTTATAGCGAATAATATCTTTGCTTACATGCATGTATATCGCATACAGACATCGACAAATTTACATGTAAAATGGTCATTAACTGTTCGCTGACATTTTAGTTTTTTATGCGTAGTATACATTTGGTGTATTCCTTCAATTTTTTATCAGGCTGGAACGCTCGTTTTTTTTTGTTTCAAATTCTAACTGATGACACCAACTCATTTTTTTTAAAAATGTTTTTGTATTGAAAAAACAAAACAAAAAAAACAAAAAAAAAACAAAAAAAAAACAAAAAACAAAAAACAAAAATGAAACTTCGGATTTTTTCGGCTTTATGTGAACATTATCAAATCATATTCTTCTCACGTTAGGGTTTGTGTTCCTTTAATAGACGCTCTGGTTGAGTTTGAATAAAATATTATAAAGTATTGTATACGCTTGAAGCCAAAACAATGCATTATTACAAAATAAACAGATATTTATTTGTTATCTGTTTATTTTGTGATTATGTGTTGTTTTGGGCTTCAAACGTATCTAATACGTATTTATTTTATTCAAACTCAATCAGCGCTTCTATTTAAGGAACTCAAACCCAAACGTGAATTCCGCGTGATCAACGCACCGTTCCGACATTTTAATTACTACTGTAAAAACACCAAACAGACTTCTACTGATTCTATGCTCCAACAACATGGAAAAATAAAAAAGAAGAAAGAAAGACATACTGATGATGAAGCGTATCTTCGAAATATATTTATAAATTTCAAACAAAATAAATATCTGTTTATTTTGTAATAATGCGTTGTTTTGGCTTCAAACGTATCTAATACGTATTCTATTTTATTCACATTCTTTTCGTTTTGAAGTTACAACGTTCCTATTTTTTCTGATGAGTCAGTGTGAGAAAATATTAAAAATTGGATGATTGTTTCTGCGCTACGAAACAAGTGGTGTAAAAAGTGGACGCTTTGACATAGTAAAAGAAATAAATGGTAAAATAGAATAACCTCTTGGAATCTTGAATATAACTGTTTTGTCATCTATTTGTATATGCTATATAGTTAAATTTAACGTACATCGAGCCTCATAAATAAAAGGATCGTTATAAATAAAGGGTGAAATATAATTGAAAAAGCATATTTTTTCCCATATATATATATATATATATATATATATATATATATATATATATATATATTCACAACTATTTATAAGCTTACAAAAGTAGACAATAATAAAGTATAGGAAATCGATACATCTTGTTTAATGTATTTCTTGATTGATTGATTTTATTATGCTGCTGCGTTTCATCGCATAATTGCATGTCACGCACTGAACTGAATTGACTCTGTGCACGCCAAGATATGCTTATATTTACACAAACAAAAACAAGTAATAAATATCATTCAGAAAATGACCCGCCTCTTTGTTAACTTATATTTTATGGGCGTATTTTTTTCATGCGTGAATTAAATCAATATTCTAATTGAAAACAGTAGATAATGCAATTCCATCTACGATGACGATATTGATATTTTATTCTCGGTTCGATTCACAAATCAAAGGAAGAACGTTTCAATACTCTTTTTCATCCCAAACAAAGCATATTGCTACTTGAATGTAAGAGACTACTAATTGAGATCATGCCTAACAAACGACTGTGGGGAGATGCTGAGTGAGATCTCTGTCTATATTACATATAAACCTCTGCAGATTAGTACAACCAGAGAAGCAGGAAACAGAGAGGGAATTCCAAAGTTTGGCAATCGGAGTAAAGAAACTATTATAGGAGAGGGCTTTCCGACACCCACGGGCATCAACAGTGAAGGTGTGGGATTTTGCTGCGTGTCTGGTTAGTCAGGAAGGCATAAGTGCTATGAATTCGTCAGAACACATTCCATTAAAATACTTGTAAGAACAGACGCAGAGATGCAACATTGTGGTGATAGGACAGGTGTTGGAGATTGGCCGATAGTGCGGGACCTATTAGATTAGAGACTTTTTTCTGAACCCTGTCTAAGGGTGGGAAACTAGTGGTAGACAAACGCGCTCAGATGTAGCAACAATACTTTACGCATGCGCGAATTATGGCTTTGTAAAATATAAGATGCTTTCTGGTGTGAGTAATTTGGGAGAATGGTAGTAGCCTTTCCCAACCAGGTTCCCCGGACTCCTAACGATCTGTCAAAGGTCACCAAGAGTCCTGCAAAAGCAAGTGAGATACGTTGTTGTATCAAAGTTTTCATTTAGATCAGAGATTAGATTAGAGCGTTTCTCAGCTTAAGGTTGTGCAAATAGTCCCTAAGGGTTCTATAAGAAAAAGTTAGATCTGCTAATGAAATTCTGACCTTTTTATTAAATGTAATATCTGTAATGTTATTAGATGCACATAATATATTTTTGGTTATTGTGACATTGTAAACTAGACATTTTAGCTCGTTAAAAACTAGCAAAAGTTATAGTCCGTTGACTTAGAATTAGTGCTTTATGCCAAATGGGTGGTTGAATATGGTTAAATTTATGCACATTTTTGCATAAAATATTAATAATTCCAATTAATTTTAACTGTGCATAAAACAGATACCAGATTATTTACTTCGCTGCAATTTATTATAACAAAGGACGATACAAAATTTCAACCGTTTGGCCCAGTAGTTTCCGAGAAAAAAGTGAAAGTAAATGTGGAACCATGGCGACTAATCCCTATTAATCCACATCTGTGCATAAAATGGATATCATAATACTTAGTTTACTGCACATGATCATGATAAGGTCAATACAGTTTTAGTCAGATCAGCACCATAGTTTTTGTTGTGTGCAACATAACTTCGGTTGTTGTTATGTTCGAATCAATTCGAGTTCTCGTCATCAGTGTTTTGTTCAACATACTCCCGATTTCTGATGTGTCCGAACCAGTTCGAGTTCCTCGTCACCAGTGTTATACCTTGAAAGGCCGATAATAAATAAAAAAACATTATGGTATACTTACAAGAGTGTTTACTCACATAAGTATAGAAAGACTGAGTATTTTACATAATTTCTTTATGAGTATGATGTGACACAAGGTCGGAAGGTGATGATTGTAAGTCAATACTCTTAAAGAAGGGTAACTCTGACCTGTTTAAAATTGCATAGGTAGCCCAGTCGCGACGCTTTTGGTAGTTAGCAATAAAATAACTCCTTTCCAAACAGAAGAGGCAATGCCTGGGAGGGTTGGCCTCCTTATGACTACTCAGGATTAGTACTTCATCTCTACAGATAATGAGTCACTGAGTTTATATATATACAATTTAATGTTAGTTAGAAAATGCAGGGAACACATTTTCATCAAAATCATTTTTTATTTGCATGCAATTGTTTCGATTTTCCTAAGTTGCGTACTATTTCATGATGAATAGACTAGATAAAATGTACAAAATATGGAAGCTTCATCAGTGTTTATAAAATGTGTATCCATCGGTCTGGAAAAAATGACATACTTTCATTTAATTATTTTTTTTTAACTTATATTATATATAATATTCTTTTTGTTCGTTCCTTCCTTCCTTAGTTAGACCATACGTTATGCTTTGAAAAAAGGCCAAATCCAATTGAAACTGATTAAAAAAAAGGCCAATTTCGCGAAATCTGGCTCCACAAAGGCCAATCTAGCTACCGTGGACAAGAATATGAGAGTGACTTCCTTTTGATGTAGCCTCGTTTTCGAATATCATTATGATAATATGTGATCATTGCTGTAATGGTGTAAGAAAGGAAGTCGTAATAGTAATGAAGCGCAGCTGTTCTTTACCGAAGAAAGAAATCATGGCAATGTTACGTAAAAAAGAAAACATTTGAAAAAAAACAGGACAAAAAAACATTGTCTGCTAAGAAGTGCTACACTGAAGAAGTAAAGTAAAATCGTCTCTTAAAATTATTTACATTGATCTACGTAGCAAAATATTACTTTCTGACTATTCATTAGTACTTCGGCCAAGAAATGTTAATAAACTCATACTTACTGCATGCTGTTGGTTTTTCTGTCCAAACAACTATTTTTTTTTTAGCGCTATTCAGAAAAAAAATATCTGAAAATATATTTCTTATTCCGTGAAATTTCCACCGGTCTTGCTAGTATATATTATTTATTTTATTTTTTACATATTTATTTATATTATTCAAGGAAAAATAATCCTCTCTCTCCACACACACACACACACACACACACACACACACACACACACACACACACACACACACACACACACACACATATATATATATATATATATATATATATATATATACAAGCTGTACCCTGCCACGCGTTGCTGTGGCTCAAATTGACGCAATGGAAAATGTTCCAAAATGAGAAAATGCATGTTTCTTATAGGTTTATTTTCCCATTTCGTATAGGTACACAGTTTTTGTTGTTCCAGCTGATATAGAGATTTTCTGGTGTGGTGACTCTTGAATACGTAAATTGTCCATGCGAAAAAACAGTCAGTGTGTAGCTGTAAGCCACATAATTGTAAAGATGGTCATTGCAAACGACAATAAAATTGGAAAGTGCAATTTCCAAAAGTTTAATGGTGTATTTGGTGTAATCATAGGGATGCGTGGAATGAAGATATATTCACCTGTGAAAGGTCCAGTTAAGATTGTTGTTTCTATGATATTGCTTGTTAATTTTTTTTACTGCAAGCCATGTGCCATTCCAAAGCTTGGATTGGTTTATATTTCACAACATGATAATTAGTATGCCAACGTTCAGTTGCAGTACATGCGATGGCATCCCTGGCAAATCTAGCTGTTGGATAATTAACCTCTTTATCTGCTTCCACAACAGTGTCGATGGATTTGTATATGACTACCTCACTTGGAATTTTACGTTGAATAATAGCGTTAAGTTTATGGACGTCTTTGTATTGAGCTGCAAAAATAGCTTGTTCACTCAGTCAAGTGGAATTCGTATAATTAATTTGAATATCTAGAAAAACATTTTTAACCAACTCTTCTTTTGATGTTATAAAATTACAGAAGTTAAGAGTCAAAGAATTTCGCTCTTAACTCGGACCAGCCGGCACTTTTCCGTATCCAATTTCCCATAAATGACGCAAAAATTTCTGTGTGAATCGAGCAGTCCGCAACTGGACAAGCATATTTTCAGTTTAGTTTAATGTCTTCACATAGCACAAAAAAGTAGAGTATTTGAGGCAAGCATTTATTTCATCAGCTGGTGTTGATTGAGGAATTGCAGGTAACATTTGTCTGAAATCTCCTGCAAGCAATATTACTGCATTCCCAAATGATCTGACATTACCACGCAAATCTTGCAAGGACCGACCAAAAGCTTCAAGTAATTTTTTGCATGCAATTGTGCATTCATCGAAAACAATAAGTTTGCATTTTTTCAATATTTTTCCCCATACTGGATGTTTTGGCGATGTTGAACATGAGATTTTTGAAAAATTGAATGTTTAATAGTAGTTTTAAAGTAGAATAAGTAGTTCTACTTAGGAGCAAGGCCGCAGGTATTGCAGCAAGGGCTAAGGCTATGTCATTTTGTCACCAAATGGCTGCCAAAATCACTTTAATTAGAAAGGTTTTAGCAGTTACTCCTGGTGCTGTTCCAGGTAGAAGTAATTTTCAAATAACTTCTATTCTCACAGTAAGTAAATTAGGTGACTAAAATAGGATTTATCCATGTTTTGACAATGTTTTATTCACTGTAATTAATTTAGGAGACTAAAATAGAATGAGGGATTAGAGATGGACAGATAGAGAGGAAGATATATAGATAGAAAAGAGAAAGTGAGAGAGAAATAGAGAAAGAGGAGATAGAAAGAGATAGAGGGATTGAGAGATAGACAGAGAGATGGAGGGAGCGAGACACAGGAAAGGTGAGAAGAGGAGAGAGGGGGAGTTAGAGAGAGAAAGATCCTCAAAGAGAGATGGGGAGGGTGATAGATTGAGAGAGAGATGGATGGAGAGAGATATTAAGAGAGGAAGTGAGAGAGGGGGAGAGAAATAGAGGGTGAACTACACTTCACCGTTTTTTTCCTCAATCAGTAGAGGAGAAATCCTTCGAGACTGAGGTAAATTTTATTTTTGTTACTATCCAGAGTACCCTTTTTTTTCGGGGGCTAGAGTTTCCACACATTAGAAACCGACCGGGTTATTTGTACTTTCACCAAACAATTTAATAAATAAAAAGATATTGTAAAACATGATGTCAACAGCCGGATAAAGCCGAGCGATGTAATAATAACAAAGCTATGGGGAAACATCAACAGACCCCCCAAACCCCCCAAAACCTACCGTTCATTTGTATTTCTTATTAAATGTGTGTAGAAAATGTCATATTTTTTGTCAAATAAATAAATTATAAGCTATTTTTACAATAAATAATAGCAAATTTGTCAATTTTTACGACTTGCCCCAGCGTGTTATAAACACTCCAACCTCCCCATGTTAAAAACGGCTTTCGGAATAACTCCCACCCAACATCCCCATATTAATAACGACTTTCGAGGTTGGGGGGTGTTTAATCTGAAAGCCGTTTTTAACATGGGGAGGTTATTGTGTTTATAAAACGCTGGAGCAAGTCGTAAAAATTAACCAGAAAATTTCTTGTTTAGGTATTTTTTATTATAGTTTAGAAAAAGTAATATTGCCAAATCCCGGCGAGTAGTTTATTTTTAATAATTTTTTGTTATGTCAGGGAGGGACACGTAAAGTAGAAAAAGCAGGAAGGAAAAAAAACAAAAACAAAACAAATTAATGTAATTTTTTCTATATAAAAAGACAAACAAACTGGATAAATCGTATACTTATCGATATGAAAAGTCACTAATGAAAGCAGATTCAATATAAACCGGAAGTATTTCCGGTAAGTCGCCTCAGCTGAAATCGAGACGGAAAGTAACGGTGTCGAAAAAAGTTTTTTTTAATATTGTAATATTTTTTACTTTTTAATATTTAAAAATACAGTTGGGTTAAATACAATCATTCTTTCAAAATATAACGAAAAACGGACGTTTCATTTTTATATACAGATATATATATATATATATATATATATATATATATATATATATATATATATATCCGGCGTTGCTGGGATTGAATGAGGATCAATAAATGTTAAATCCTCCAGTACTTTTAGTGTCATTAAAATCGGTGTAATCGATTATTTTTTAATAAAACCGATTGATTGCCTGCTCGAGTTGGGGACCTATTGCTGTTTACCGTGAAGAAGCTGCACATGTCTTCCCGCAGTGAATTAGTTCGCAATACACTGTTGTCTACATTGCACTGTAGAGAACCTACTGTTGGTTTTATAAAATTATTTCAATATAATGGCTTGAATTAAAGTTTCAAATGTAAAAGTCAGGTATCATGTTCAATTGCACTCTAACCAAAAAGATTTATTTTGAACGCACCTCTATATGATAAAACTTCTCGAATGCAATTGTGATGTTAGGCTGTATGAAGGCATTAACTTTGGTCAAAATCAGTTTGTCTTCCTTAATCGGATTTTTTTCGATTATCTAATCTCGATAGTTATTAGAGCAAATCCGATACAAAACCTATCTAAGAACTTCCCGAGACAGATCAAGTACATTTGTGTGAAATAAAAAAAAACATCATTCCGCCGTTTCGGAGTCTATAGGGAATTATCTCTCTCATGCACAATGACAAAGTGTTTATATATATATATATATATATATATATATATATATATTCAAGAAAACATTGTTAATAACAGCAGAAATGTTGCTTAATCATACAATTTTTATTTTTTCGAATTTACGAATGATCTTTAATAATAGTGTTTAAATAAAACAAATTTGAATGTTCCCCATGAATCACTAACACTTTACATTTCTCATCGAATCATCATCATGTGAAAAAGTAAATAATAAAAAAAAAACTGGAGAAAGAAGAAAACCTCGAAAGGCAGCAACGAAGCGAGCATGTTAAGCATTTAAAGATATTATTACTAGTTGGTCGTCATGTTTTTGTAAAAATAGCTTTGGGTATTTAAACATTCTAAAATGTGGCTTCGGAATGTATTATTTTAGCGTTATTAACCTTCATTATTAATTTTGTATTATTATTAATCTGTCACAAATTGAGGGGAGGACGCTATATATATATATATATATATATATATATATATATATATATATATATTGGTACTATAGTAAATTCGAGAGCGAGTTGATGCAGTGATTGCAGGTGATTAAATAACTTAGTGACTAGATGGTTTTCAAACGAATGATAAAAAAATATTTTTGTATAGTTTTAAAGGGTGAATACTTCAAAGACTATATATATATATATATAAATTCAACTCTGTGTGTGTGTGTGTGTGTGTGTGTGTGTGTGTGTGTGAATGACAGAATTTTAGTGTATAAGTCTGGGAGTATCTTAGTTAAGTTTTGCCTCCCATAAGACTTATACACTAAAATTCTGTAAATTTTAAAGAAAATCTGTTCAGCCGTTTCGGAGTCTGTAAGGAACGAACTCTTATTTTTTCCCTTGTTGCTGTTTTCACAATCATTATGATTCTTCATAACTTTCACTAACTGTTTAATAACTTTTTCATGCAAATATGATTCAATTCATATTTGTAGTTTCTTTTAATGCATTAACCTGCAAAATTTATTGTATATTTTGCAAACCTCTTTTCTCTGATAAGAGAAATTGCATTTTTCGAAACTCCGCGAAATACAGTCTTTGAAGTGTATCTGTACTCCCTGTCGGATAATTAAAACTTGTGTATATCTTCTTTACAATATAGATGCTTTCATTTGTTTTTGTTAGTGATACTTTTGTTTTGAATGAATTCAATTATTCATATGAAATTGCATTTTTACCTAAATGCGAGTTGGGAATAATTTTCCCTTTGACCAATTTGGTACCCCCTTAAATGGGGAGCGGCATATATACTATTTTAAAAATATAACTATCCACTGACACGTGTTTCGTTGTGTATGACTCATCAGAGTGGCTAAATATAGCGAGACTCGAAATCGGGACCCCATGATAAGAAGCCTAAACATCTACCACGCGGCTGCCTCGCCTGACTAATCCACGTAATAATAATAATAATAATAATAATAATAATGTCTTTACTAACTTTGTATATATATATATATATATATATATATATATACAAAGTTAGTAAATCTATATATATAATTTAGTATATATATATATATATATATATATATATATATATATATATATATTGTAAATACATTATTATTATTACATGAATTAGTCAGGCGAGGCAGCCGCGTGGTATTATTATTTTTTCAATATGTTTTCAGTTTAGCAACAACTAAATTAACTATGAATTTTTTTATTGTCATCTTCACACTGGAAAATTAATTGACAAATCCATTGGTCGTGATGATGATGATATATATATATATATATATATGTATATATATATATATATATATATATATATATATATATATATATATATACACACACACATATATATATATGTATAATCAGTTATTTTTTTTTATAACATTTATTGTTTTTTTCTGTTATTTTAACAGCCATGAGAAGTGTGGCCTTTAAATTTGTAAATGATATAATTGTAATCCCCATGTTTTTTGTTTACCAGTGTGTTCATTCTTAATAATGCCGCTAGCGTAACGCCTTTAGTCCCTGGAGTTTTGAATGAATTAATCTAATCTGGTCATTTAAAAAAAAACTGTATGACCTTCCCATGTCCTCTACCCATCCACAGAAGCGCATACAAATGTGCCTAAACTGGAAAAAAAGTCAAAACGCTAAGTTGCATGAATTTTTAACGGGCGATTTTGTATGACCACGGATTCATCTACAGTGTCGCCAATGAGGGTCGTTGGTTTAAGGTTTTTGATTTTTCTTTGTGCCTCAAGGCATAATCTTTCGGACAGACGGTTTGCATCATCATCATCATCATCATCATCATCATCATCATCATCATCATCATCATCATCATCATCATCATCACGACCAATGGATTTGTCATTTAATTTTCCAGTGTGAAGATGAAAATAAAAAAAATCATAGTTAATTTAGTTGTTGCTAAACTGAAAACTTATTGAAAAAATAATGCAACAAATACAATGAAACATACGTAACAGAAAGGAAAACATTATATGCACCTGCATATATCTTTTCATTAAGTCTATCTCTTTCTCTCCACACACACACACACATACACACACACACATTTCGATTTTCCGTATATCTATAATATAAAGCTGAATATCTGTGTGTGTGTGTGTGTGTGTGTGTGTGTGTGTGTGTGTCCGGTCACGAATATGCTCCTATATGGTTGACTATTTTAAAAAAAACTGATTACATATAATGATAGAAGATGTATCGAGACACAGGAATGAGTATGTTTGATCTGGCAGAACGGCGGTTCATTAAAATTGTGGGGTCTGCGTCCAAATATGGAAATAAAACACGTCTCCAATACAATTACCGATTATGTTCTAAATTCCCGATTCTGATCTAAATTTCCGATTCCAATACAATTACCGATTCTATTCTAAATTCTAGATTCCAATACAATTACCGATTCTGTTATAAATTCTCGATTCCGATACAATTACCGATTCTGTTCTAAATTCCTGATTCCGATTCAATTGCCGATTATGTTTTAAATTCTCGATTCCAATATGATTACCAATTCCGATTGTCTTAAAATAGGATTTCATATTTTTGGCGGAGATCAACCATTAGTTTTAAATTTAATATTATCATTTTATGTATTGTATCCAAAATTATAATAAACTCATTATAAGATTTTTATCTATACTTTTTCACCAGCCATTTTTCCTTTTTATCCACTAGGAAACTTTTTTTTAACTTTTTACTGCACCATTTTTTCTTAAATCTGCTTTATTGGTAGATTAAAAACCAATATATATATATTTATCGTTTCATCATCAGCAATGGAAAATTAATTTTTCAAAATTAAAAAAATCGTTATAGGAATCAGAAAATTAGGCTCATCTTTTTTTTTCAATTCTGATATTCCCAAAAGTTCTGATTTTTCTGATTCCGGATTCCGATTCGGATTAATCACTACGGCACTAAAATAAAATAGAACATCGTGTTGTATTTTCGCGTGGATTTAGAAAATTGCGGAGGAGGTCATGTATTCGTATTGAGAAATAGTCAAACTAAAGAGAGCTCTAGGATAGTTTTGTTGGATGGAAGAAGAGAAGGGGGAGTTTGAAATCTTACGCATCAAATGATTGCGTTTTAGATAAGTTCAATGAGTTCATCCGCTTAGCGTCTGAGTTTTGAACAGATATGGCGTTTCCAAAGACCAGGAAAACAACAGACCAACAGTCAAAACTACACACATGCCCCATTTATGTGCGTGTCTGCGTATAATTGCACGCGTTTTATCTCTCCCACTCCCACAAGCATTTATATCTCTTATTTTGAAGATTACAAAACCATTTAGTTGACTTCAGATTAACATTACGAGAGAAGATTGGACATGAGTTAGATACATATTTCACATCAAAACCTAAAGAATTTTACAAGCGTTTTCATTTTGAGGATAGAAATTTTTAAATCGACAAAAACTTTTGCATCGACCTAATAATATACTAAAAAGAAAGATACGAGAAAGAAAGGAAAGAGAAAAGAAAGACAAGAGAATACAAAATGGAATGTAAAAAAGAAAGTGTTTCATTTTCAAGATGAAGTTTTAAATCGGAAAAAAGTTTTGCACCAACCTAATAAATTGTACCATCTTTTATTGCTTATTTCAAATGACTATGGTAGTTTAGATTAATATATTGTCTTCAAATGTTCAGTGAACAGTAGTGTAGTATCTGTTCTGTTATTATAAAATCACCCTCTTAGATATTAGCTTCTCCTTTGAGGGGTAGTGTAGCATGTTTGTTAGTCATGAGACTATCTCTCCAGGCATTTCTCCCTTATTTTTGCTTGGGTAGTATTGTATTTGTTCTTGGTTAAGCAGAAAATTCTACTTGGTGACCTCTTCCAGTTTTTAAATCAGAAATTGACAAGCGGTGTTTATATATATATATATATATATATATATATATATATATATATATATATATATATATATATATATTCTACTATTATATAAAAGTCAACTTGTGTGAATATGTGGGAGTTATTTCCTCATAGGTTCCGAAACGGCTGAGCCTATCTTTTACAAATTTCACACAAAGCTAATTTATATGTCTGGCAGTGTTCTTAGATATGTTTTGTACAGAAATTCATCCGATAAGTATCGAAAATCGAAAAATCGGATCTTAAAAATAGCTTTTCTTTTATAGATAAAAAAGAATAATTTTTACAGAGGAATATTTTACGCTACATCGAGCAAATTATTCCTCGTAATATATAATAATCAATAGATGATTGATTCTATGATAATTCATAGGCAATCTGCATAAATCAAAAATCATGTTTAAGCGTATTGTATGACCGGACAACGCCAGGCTGACAGCTATTTATATATATATATATATATATATATATATATATATATATATATATATATATATATATATATATATATATATATATAACGGTTCATTACAATTTTATACCGCTTATTTTTTTGGCGAACATTTTAATTTCATTAGTTTGCAAACACATCCTTAAGAAAATTAACCAAATTTCTTTTGCCACTAATACTAAATGGCAAGGGAGTAAAAGCGCACATAATCACTTAAAAAGTAAAAGCCTACCTCCCCACCCCCGAACAAAAAGTTTGATTTGATTATTTGTAATAATAAAATTCCAATCATGAAAACAATTTTATTTCATGGCGAAAATAAATTATTAATTACGCCCACCTTTAAAAACGATCTAAAATATAATGTGTAACTGTTTTTTGCTAAATGCCGTTTATCATTTTCCGATTTCAAAACCGGAAGTCGTCACGAACCAAACCTTTTTCCTTGAACTATGTTCTGTTATCATGGTACTCTCGTCCAAGGCATCACATCCACCATTTTTTATGGAGGAATAGTATAGTATCTATTCTGCTGTCGTTATTAGGACAACAAAAAGTGAACTTTGGATTTACTTTCGGCAACCTCGTATCTCTCAGTTCTCTTATTTTGTCTTTTAGTGCTCAAATTATGTTTCTGACAAAGAGGGAAAAAATAGCTGCTTTCTGGCCAGAATCTATCAATCTAACACTTATTGGTGGCTAGTTTTTGAGCTGACATGGCTTTATGTCTCGTCTGGAGCGATTTCCATGATAAATTATTCTTCTAGGCATTACCCCCTTCTTTGAGGAGAGTAACGTATGCCAACACGAAAAATGTGACAATCATCTGTTTATTAGAAAGATCCGCACTTTAATTGTATACACTGGCAAGCATATACGAACGAGAGGGCAGCATAATATCGCTTGTATGTAATAATAACAAAACTGAAAAAAAGAAAAAGAAAAAAAGAAACAAAAACCAACACCAGCAAAACGCAGATAACAAAGAAACGATGAAACTAGTCTGACACCAAGAAAGGAACCGAGAAACGGCGATTGTAGAATGGAATCATTAAAAGAAAGTACAGTTGGCCTCCGTGGCGTTTCCGTCATGCACGGCGTGGCACCGTCTGTCAGTGGAAGCGATAATGAAGTGTTACATTGGATTCTCATAGCAGATATCGTGTTTTCGAGCAAACCACAACGGAAAGGAGTCGCGCGACCGTCAACACGCGTAGACAAACGACTTGAACGATCTCGCTATGAAAACAAGGGGCGGGGCGAAAATGGCGGAGATCTGGTGGAGGAGAGTTAATTCTTGGCGGTGAGGGACGAGCGCAATATCTGAGCTCCCATCTCCATGACAGAATGAAATTAATTGAAATCAATTGGAGCTGACGCACAAATGAATTAAGCAGTGGCTAGAAGTTAATTATGTAGCAGAGTTTTTGACCTGAGACCATCACTCCATCGCCCGGGGGCATCACAACATGGCAGTGGCCGTGGCAGGGGGGACTCTTCCTCTCCTATTGACCCTCCAGCGACTAAAATACGTCTCATCGTCCTTCATACAAACACCTAACAGACACTTAGCACACACACACACACGAACACACACAAAGACACACTTAGCACACACGACTTAACACACACACACACACACACACACACACACACACACACACACACACACACACACACACACACACACACACACACACGTATGCACACAGATATATATACGTATACGCACACACATATAGGCACACTCATTTATTAAATATAAACATATCCTAGAAATGGGTGAAATCTCAAGTAGTAAAAAAAAATGTAAACACACACTAGTGTTAACACACACACACACACACACGCACACACACACACACACGCACACACACACGCACACACGCACGCACACACGCACACACACATATATTTATGTTTCTAAATAGTAATATCAATATTAGCTATGTCAACCAAACTACACGGAGGAGTCCATGTTTCATCCTTAAGTAAACTTTCAGTCTAAAAGCGCGGATTTTATATTAGTGATTATATCTAAGTATTGTTTACTCTAACTAACCAATCAGATTCGTTGATATTCTGTTTATGAATTTTTGAGATGAGGGATGATAATTGGTGTTATTTTGATAAATCTCAAAACGTTTCGGCCGATGTAACATCCGACTCTCTTCAGCTGTATCTTGTCGAACTCAGAAATTTTTCTGTCATCCAAGATTAAGGGATCTTTAAAAGAAATTGAAATTTAGGAAAAACGTTTTAATTTGCCTCTAACGACTATTGATAAAATTTAACGCAAATCTGAAATATTGTAATTATGAGACGAGACGTCTGCCTCTTAAAATCACTTGAAAAAACTGCAAAGAAACTGAAATTTTCACGAAGTGTTTCCACATCCTCTTTTCCACGTTTGCAGTAAATTAAATTAAATTAAATCTATTTTAATCCTATACAGACAGGTATATAAACACATACACACGCACCTAACTTTATATAAATAGAGATAGATAAAGCTTAGCAACTCGTTAAAAATAAAATGAATGAACAATAAAAAAAATGAATAAAAAGAAATATAAAAGTTGCTAATAATATATACTGTTGATCTATTTACTCAGTCTGCTACATTGACCGAAATGTTGCCCAAATAACACTCAAGATGAGAACAATAGTTCGATCAATACAAGTAATATAAACAATCAGCCCTCATCTACAAAATTCAGAACTGTAGGTCCTATGTGTTACTAAGTGGCATGTTACATAGGACTCCCTCTTTCAGGCTCTACACGTTTTGTCTCTTGATTACCGATGTTTGTTTCCAATTAAGCAGTCGCTATTTAAGATCAAGAACGATTTGTTCAGAAATAGACGCTTAATTTTGCCTTTTTTGCCAAACATCAATTAAGATGTGTTCATTCAATATGAATATTATTTTTAGGAGCTTAAGTAAGATGATCCAACGGAGTGAAAAACTCTTTTTTTTTTAGACATGTGTGAAATCAAGGAAGACTAAAATGCTATTTCACACTAAAGCATGACAGACCTACAAAAATGCTATTTCACACTTAGGCATGACAGACCTACAAAAACGCTATTTTGTACTTAAGTATGACAAGCCTATAAAAATGCTATTAGTCGATATAAATTCCAACAAATAAGCCATGTTTACTCCTTTTGTTTTAAAAATCGTCAGGGAAAACTTCAAAATGTAGACAGAATCAATCACATCTATGCACACAGAAAAGGGTATATAAGCGGATAAGAAGGATAAACAAAATATAGCGAAGAGATATAGAATAGGATGACTGTTAGACGCAGTATAAAATACAAATAATACTTACTTATTTCCCTTCCACCGAAAAATAGGAAGAGTTGTCCGCTTTTTTTTTTTTAGTAAAAACGTTAGCCATGACAGTTTAGGAAATAAACGAAAGTGCATCAAATCGCATACTTTAATAATAACGCATACATTGCTGTTTAATCTGTAAGTTGTTGAATAAATCTGTTATATTTTGTCCATTAATCATTTTTAGGTTGTTATTAAATAGAAAACACTGTTTATTATCAGATATAGTAGTGACAATAACTTTTTACCGACATTTTTGTTCGGATTAAAATGCAGTATACGTTCAGTCTCAAGAACCTACCCCCAAATATGTGTGTACGTGTGTGTGTGTGTGTATGTGTGTGTGTGTATGTGTGCGTGTGTGTGTAGTTTCCTTAGTCCTTAGTCACGTCTGTGTCTATTGTGAGACTGTACACATTTTTAATACTACAAACAATATTTACTTGAATGACTACACTTTTTTACCTGGAGTAAATTATTATTAATGGAATAAAAAAAAACAAGCACCAAGAACAAGGTGTACGTGCGTGTGCATCGTTTATTCCGTTATTTTGTTGGCGGTACTTTCGAACAAATTCAATTGTTTGTACGGAAAAGCATTTTAGCTTAATGTGATGTCCTCAGATATAATTATTTTCAAAACTTATATATTTTTGTAATAACGAATGTGAGGTTAATATATTACACGAAAATAAAATTTCTACTTGAAAATCAAGGTTAAGAAAATGGGTTATTAGGAATTATGTTAGCAAACGTAGCAAGGAAGTGACGTAGTGAAAACAAATTGCTTTTAGTAAGTAACAAAATATAGTAACAGCTAGTAAGAAAAGAAAAATCAAACGCTTTCTTTGGTTTTGTCTGTAAAGGAAACAGACGTGTTTCAAACGATTTTTTCTCTCTCATCTTAGGGGAATGGACTGGGAGTATACTAATACTCCCATTCCATTCCCCTATGATATAGGCTGATACTACAAAATTTACCTCCAAAGATATTTTCTCCGTTAGTTTTTAAAACTATTTCATTTCCGCTGAATCGATGAAATCGGCTTCTTGAATATATATATATATATATATATATATATATATATATATATATATATATATATATATATATATATATATAAAATAAAAGCGCTCCTCTGGACAAAAATACCGTAGGTTTACAACAACAGATATTCCACATACAAATTTTTTTATGTCTAGCCTATTAGCTACTATCTTATGTAACTTCATAAAGACTTTTCTGACACATCCAAGTGTTCAAATAAAATCCTAGATTCCTTCCGAGGAGCTACACTAGCACTATCGCATTAACCTACAAATGAAGTAATAAGGTATAGCCGGGTGGTCATATTAAAGGATAGGATTGGGACATTCATTTTGATGAGGTGGGGGGGGGAAGAGAGAGGAGACATTTATACAGTTCTGTATATTCTTAACATAGCGACTGAGAGAGGGTGATCAATTTTTTTGACACAGGAGAGGACTACCATTACTTAGATGGAGAGGGGGACACATTACTTAATGGGGTTATACAAAGTTCATTAATAACGATGAGTGGGAACAAGTTACTATAAGGTGATTATACATTACCTTTGTTGTAGAAAGACGACACGAAGACGGCAGTTACAAAAATATGATGATGTTCTTTTATTCCATTTGACCGGTCGAAATGATGATGACATCCAGGAATTCAAAGTCGTTTCTACATGTTTAAAACTTTCTCCCTTCTCTTCTAAAGAGGGACCCTCCTCATGTCAGCTCTGCCTCCGTCCGACTCGACTCTGAACTCTGTCTCTCTCTGTCCGACTGCCCTCCTCTTCGACTGAACTAGCTCCTATATTGAGAATTCATTTCTGCCATGACGTCATACGTGTGTCTGTAAACGTGATCGACCCATGTGGCTTAAACATGCGTGGTTCGGCACATGTTTCCAAACCATTTATACAGACAAAGAATTCTCACTAACCGTTTTTCGATCTAACTTATTTTTCAATATGTTTTCAAATTGCTATTGTTCGTTCTTCTCTAGCTGACCTTATTTTAATTCAGTTTTCATAAAAAGAATCGAACAATCAAAATTCCTTTTACAAAAACATATCTAAACTATTTTATGTGAAACTGAACAATGCGAAATTCTTTCTGTGTGAGAAAGAAAGAGAGAGAGAGAGAGAGAGAGAGAGAGAGAGAGAGAGAGAGAGAGAGAGAGAGATACATTATCGTCACGGATTGACCTCATTTCATTACGGCGTCCCGTTATTTGGTTTAAACAGAAAAAAAAACGCAGTTATTTAGCTGCCGTCGTGGTGGTGCTGTGGATATCGGGCCTACGCACCATACGGGTTTCGCGTTCGCCCCATGTAAGGAATTCTTTTGGTGGGGAGAGGATTCAAGTTCTAACATTTTAACAGGGTTACGCCTTGCGATAAATACGTATAACATTTCCTGTTTTTTTTCTCAGTTATTTTTATTATCTAATTCAAACAGTTTTATTGTTTTCCCCCTTTTCATTTGTTTTTTTAGCATCAAAATGAAACGATAAGCATTCATTTGTTTTTGGGGCGTTTTCTTTTATTTGTTTTTTGGATTTATTTTTAATTTTATTTTGGTTTTATTTATTTCGGTGAAATAATTGAAACCAAGTAATGTAATAATTAATGATAGAAAAAAAAAACATAATAAATGATTATTACACGAAAGAAGTTTCGTTGTTTTTTCTTTAGGATAGGATTCCATGTTTGCGTTCATACATAAATTTCTGCTTCTTAAAAAAACTTAGAGACGAATTATTTTTAGTCGCTGAGGGCGGTAAGTAATCAGTCAATATTACCACAGATTCAACGGCTAAATGGATGTTTAGTTTTGTTCACCTCTCTCCACCTGGGCTGCTTGCTGCGTTCCAATAGCCGTTCTTACCATAAGGAGTTGAGGGTGTCTATTCCGAAAGCCGTTCGTAACATGAGGGGATTGGGGGTTAGGCAACAGCAATAGCAGCAGCAGCAGCAGCAGCAGCAGCAGCAGCAGCAGCAGGAACAACAACAACAACAACAACAACAACAACAACAACAACAACAACAACAGAGCAACGCCGGTTAGCTAGTGTATATATAATCTGAGATCATTGTTTTCCAGAGATTAAGTAATTAATGAAGTTTAATGAAGTTAAGACAAGAGTGCTCAATACCGAAGTAGAGTAGCGTATACTCTTTGTTTGTATATAAGCAGTAATATGATGCTACACAGTAATGAGCATGTTTCAATCAGCTAATTACCAGTAACTAGCGGCCTCATCAGGCGATACAGCTTATACGAAAAGATTGCAAACTTTTCTTTCGTATAGCTGTATCGCCTGAAGAGGTCTCTAGTTACTAGTAACTAGCTGACGGAAACATGCTATGCCTGTGTAACAACATACGACTGCTTATGTAAAAACAAATAAATAGTATATATATATATATATATTCAATACGTTCAATTAGTATTTATGCTTGACATCAGACATCAGAATTTCGTTTCCTTATATTAAATATTCACAGGGCAACAGCGAAAGGGCGCGGGTCAATGATTATTATGATTATTTAAGCCAAAGGGTTTTGTCAGGTAAAATGTTTTAGAATAATCCAAATATTTAGATATTTATTTACATTTAATAGTTACCAGTAATGTAAACTTAAAAATGTTTTAACAAGTTAGTTGACAACTTAAAAATAATGACATGTAAAAACATCAGGTGATTTTCTTAGTAACGTATACTAATGACGTAAATTAGAGGGGTGGTTGTCATTTTGAGATACGTGAAAATTAGTTACAGAAAGTCAGAGTCAGGAAAGCGACGGATGCGGTTGACAGATCGTGATGGCTCCGAGTAGAGGGGTTCAGAAATGGCGATAGTCAAGATCAATGTTGCAACTTTCCAACACCTTGGAATAAAAAGTTGCCGAAAATAAAACCCGAGTCTCAGTCGGTCTCGTGGAAAATTTCCATTGCAACTTTTCCTTCAAGACAAGACCAAAGACGGACTAGATATATTCCCGATTGGCCAGAGGTTCAAACCCCAAATAAATGTTACCTGTTTTTTGTGTTGTAAAGGTATTTATGTATATTTTTCTCCTGTCATGAACTGTATTTAAATGTACACACACACAACGAACTTTAGGTAGACATCGTGGATACATTTGTATATGCACGTGTATACACTCGCATATGGTAGACTATAATAGAAACTCATAAATGTGTACGCAATTTACATCCTCTGTGTTATACAGAAACCCACAACACAACACAACACTTAACCAGTTATTGCACAATTACTTGGTTGGGTCAGTACATCAGTTCACTTGACGTCCATATCCCTTGAACTCATTTGTATATAGTAGCGTGTAAACATACCTCATATTTTATTTCCCCTTACATATTTTTACAAAGGCGTCACCTTTTATGAGGCCACTCGAGGGTAAAATTTAACGAGTGTACAGTAGTCAATGTTGTAATAAATTGAATTACTTAAGGGGAGCGGCCCATCAAAAACTTGTTCACGTTGGACTTGAAGACGAGCATATTGTAGTCAGCTGATGAGCAGGAAAACGGAACAGAGTTCCACATGCGTGGAGTTCTAAGAAAGAAGCTTTATTCATGGAATCTATGTTTCGGTTTAGACGTAGATAAAGTGTGGAGGAAATTATTGATAGTGGTGTCAGATAACGAGTATTTTTCGTGAAAGTCAGGCCAGGGGGGACCACAGATTGGAGCTCAGACGAGTACTTGCCATGAAAATAACGATAAAGCAGAGACAGGCTCGCAACATCTCTTCTGTAGAAAAAAAGGTTTCAGGAAAGAGAAAAGGACATACCCCACTAGGCTACGAAATCCATTTTGAACTCTGTCAAGACAGGATAAGTTGCTTCTAGCAGCCCCTGCTCAAATGTGGCAACATTACTTTATCCTTGGACTACTTTGCTCCTATACAGGTAGAGAATTGCATCAGCAGTAAGATATCTACTAGAGTGGTAGAATGATCCTATCATTTTTTTTATAAGGAACATACGGTAGATTTGGGTCTACTTCCATTCGATTATACCTTGCTAATCCTTATCTACTATCGTATTACTTTGTCTGCGAAAGTCTCACATAGACTCGTCAACTGTACAATTTCAAAAGCTTATGAATTAACATCATGGACAAATGAAATAAGATTAAATAATGAAATTAATCAAATAATAAAATTGAAGTTTCCACCAAATCAATTTATATAGTCGAAGCTCAATTATCTTAAAATATATATGGCCATCACTCAGATCTGATTAGGTAAAATAAAATACGATATCGTAAATGTAATGAGGAAATGGGTGGGGGTATGCTAATAATTACTACTAATAAAGAACATGTGTATTGCAGTTCAAGGTCTACTTAGTGTAGGTTTCTGAAGTGCTTGCAATTCAAAGCTGTCTTCTTTCTGATATTCTGTAACGTAGATCTTTAAATCTAATTATTTAAAGCTTTTAATTAAGACACAAAAGGCACGACGAGGTAAGTGGTTCCTAATCATCTTTCATTTTATTATTGATGTTTTTAGAATTAGTTAAATTGCAAAAATGTAGATATGTTATCATTTAATTATAAAAATACGAAAGACGCATCACTATTACTACATAAATGAAAAATACAAGTCAATAACAGATCGCTGCAACTCATCGTTTGTTAAATGCATTTGCAAGTAAAATAATTGGAAATTAAAAAAAAATATCCGCGAGAAATACCGTTGAAATTTAAACATTTATTATTTAAATGCTTTCTAACGTCTGTAAGAGTGATCTAATCATTATATGATGGTCTGCGCACAATAGCTAAATTGACCGACTTTTCATTTCAACTAACAGTGCTCAACGATAATAAACGATTTTCTGACATAATTATTTACTATCTATAATAATTATTAAATACCTACAGACACTAATGTTTCATCCTTTCGGTATTTATCAGCCCAGGGTGTCGCGATTAACACCAGTCGATAGATTCGAACCCGGCATCAGAAGCCATCTCTGGCTTCATCAGCAAGGACCCTTGCCTGTCTGTCTGAAGAAGTATCTCTACCAAACTCCGCTGTAAATTTTTAGTCTGGATACTTGAAATTTAACATATAGGGTATTTGGACTTGTGGAACAAATTCAATTCTGTCTTTAGTTAGTAAAAAATAGTTTCAGAGAGGTCAAAATTGAAAAAAAAACAACAACAAAAAAACAACGTTGGAACTCGGCAGACTTAAAACAACTTAACTCATATGCGTATGCGAATACTCAATTTATAAGTTAAACAACATTATTTAAGATAGTATATATATATATATATATATATATATATATATATATATATATATATATATATATATATAATATATAAGATAGCACATATATATATTACTATATAATATATAAATAAATATATAAGATAGCATATATATATATTACTATATAATATATAAATATATAAGATATATATATATATATATATATATATATATATATATATATATATATATATATATATATATATATATATATAAGTGAACGTGTCTGTGTATCTATGTATCTGTGTGTCTGTGTGTCTGTGTACATTTCCCTACGGAATAACTCTGTCAATTTTTAGTCTACAGACTCGAAATTTGATATACAGGGTACTGAGATTTGGGAAAATCGATGTGATCGGTTTTTGGCCAGAAATTTGACGATTAAGGGGTCAAAGTTCAACGATTTGACATTTGAGAACTCTATCAAACTCCTCCGACAATTTTCGGTCTACGCAATTGAAATTTTAGATATAGGTTCCTTGGACAGGGATCTAACTTAATAACTTGATTTCAGCTCAAAACAATAATTTTTAGGGGTCATAATAGGGATCAAAGTTTAAAAAAATTGACCTCTGCGGTCTCTTCCAAATTACTCAGACAATTTCTGGTCTAAATATTTGAAATTTTACATAAAGGGTATTCAGAGATAAGCCAAGGTTTTTCATCAGTTTGGATAAAAAATTTTTAGTTACCAATATATAAATGTATGTATGGATGTCTGTTTGCATGTCTACCTTAAACTTTCAATAGAGGCGACGGATTTTACCAAGATCAGTATCGTTTTAAAGTTCGATCTTACATACGACAAATATCGAAAAATTGGCTAAAAACATTAATATCTTCCCCTTCAACTAGGCAGTTTTCTACAGGGGATGGTCACTTTTCTCACCGATATTTTTTAAAGTTATCATCTCCTTTAGATTGTCTAGCCTTAATTTAAAAAAATGTCGCTTCCGGTTTGGCGGTGGTCGTAACAGCATAAACATTAGGTTTTTACCCCGTTCTTTTCCTCCTTTGCGGTACGGGTTCGAGCCTGCCTTCCTATTACCACATTTTTATTGCTCAACATACACATCCAAACACCCGGGCAACGCCGGGCAGATATGCTATTATAATATAAAGCTGAATGTGTGTGTGTGTGTGTGTGTGTGTGTGTGTCTGGTCACGAATAGGCTCCTATATGGTTGACTATTTAAAAAAAACCTGATTACATATAATGATAGAAGATGTATCAAAACACAGGAATGAGTATGTTTGATCTGGCAGAACGGCGGTTCATTAAAATTGTGGGGTCTGCGTTCGCGCCTGGTTCACAAAGTATGGAAATAAAAAATTAAAAAAAAAACGTTTACAAGTGTTTTTGATATAGATGTACATAATAATACTTTGATAAGTATGTTTTAACTAAAATAGGGATGGTATAATAAAATTGTGGGGTCTGCGTTCGCGCCTGGTCTCCATAGAATGGAAATAGGTACAAACTTTAATAAAGACTTTTCATATCTATCTGCGTAAGTATACTTTGATAATTATGTTTCAGTTTGAAGAAATATGGTATGATAAAATTATGGCGTGTCCGTTCGTGTCTGACCTCTATAGAATGTAAATATGTCACAAAGTTTAACAAGGTTTTTTCAATATAGATCCACAGAATATTGTGATAAGTGTTTCAGTGTGAACAGGTATGGTATAATAAATTATGGGGCTTTTCTATTTTATTTTTACTTTCATCATATTTTGCTTTGGGTTTGATACCCCCGAATTCGAAGCTATCTCTTTACAACCCTTCCTTTTCATAACCTATCATACTTTCATAAATCAGAGTCAATTTTCTGTAAGCTGTTTTTGAACCCAGTCAACGGCCGGTACTTTTGCTAGTATATATATATATATATATATATATATATTGTTCAAATAACAAAAAAAGATGAGATGTAGGTAAAATATTTTCTCATGTTTTTCCTTATAAGGGAAATGGATTCCATATTGTTCATTGTTAAAGTTTTTTTTTTTATTCAATACGTCTTACTAAAGGCTATTCTCGTGAAAGTTTTCAAATGACATAAGGTTTGAATTTGTCCGAATAGTCTTGAAACAATTGTAACTAACGATAAAATACACTACTTGTTGCTATCAATCTATTCCTTGATGTCTTCATTTTGCTAAAACAATATATATATATATATATATATATATATATATATATATATATATATATTATTGATCGCCACCACCGAGAATCGAAACCAAAAGGTTTAGCTTACAGCGTATTTTTCCTTTGACGTTAATGCCTAACCCATGAAGACATGTTTGTTGAAAAGCTAAAAATTAATACATGAACCAATAGCTACTACGTTACGCATGCATATTCGTAATGCTATCATTCGACCTTTATCTGGTAAATTCCATTTTTTTAATTTTCACACTTTTTTTCGATTTCCCCGGCTAAAACCCAGATATAAATTTCACATGGGTTCGAATACCCTATATATGAAGTTTTATGTTTATAGATCAAAAACTGACAGAGGAGTTATATATATTACTATAGAAAGAGGGTTATGTTCATTATAACCTCTTACGCAAATATTACGCAAATATAAATGATGTAGAATATTTGCATGAATATAATTACACGTAATAGTTAACTAAAGGTGGTCACCTCATAAGAAAATCGAAAAAACGAATAAGAAATTAATAAAAATGAATATTTAAAAAATATGTAAGTTAGCTAGATCTTTCGCTAGTGAATGCAATTCCACGACCCATCTATCATATAAATGTCATCTGTCTGTTTAAATTTATGTATGTATGTATGTATGTATGTATGTATGTATGTATGTATAAAACTTTCGAAAGAGGCGACGGATTTTCACGATGTCAGTATCCTTTTTCGAAAAATTGGCTAAAAACATTAATTCCTTCACCCTCAACTGGACACTTTTCTACAGGGGGGAGTGGTCGCTTTTTTCGTCGATATTTTCGCAAGCCATCCCCTCTTTTTGATTTACTAGCCCTTATTTAAAAGTTCGCCACTTCCGGTTTGGCGATTGGCGTAACAGCAAAGCATGTTTTTTTTCACGTTCTTTTCCTTCTTCGAGGTACGGGTTCGAGCCTTCCTGCTTACTACCGTTTATTTTATTGGTTAACAGACACCTCCAAACACCCGGGCAACGCCGGACACGCAGGCTAGTATATAATAAAATTGTATTTTCTTCTTTATTACATAGAAAAAAAAAAGAGTTTTTAATATGAATATATTTACACACAAAAAAAACAAATTTGTAGCAGTAGATATATATATATATATATCACCACTATTTCTCAGCATATATAAGTAAAAAAACAAAAAAAAAACAGTATTCAATAAGTCGTTTACAATATTAATGGAATGTTGCTTTTAAGCAAACTGAAAAGGGCTGATATGCCATAAAACGGACGCACCAAATCAAAGTACAACTCGAAGGTTGTTTGCGGAAGCAACGAAATGCTTTCCTTTTAGTAACAAGAGAATTGTTTAATTGTATTAATGCTTTTAATTAAATAGATGCGTGTTTATATAACTTTATATTTTATTAAATGCTTCGTTTTGTTTACAAAATTGGACGGATCTTTACCCAGCACCTTCCAAAGATACACACGCTTACATGAGTCTTAAAATATATCCTTGGGAAACGTTTATGCGCATGCGTAGGGTACAAGGTGCACGCGCCTTTGATATCTGTATGTTTCCTAAATACTTTTGTCTTCCTTGGCACGAGAGAGAGAGAGAGAGAGAGAGGGAGAGAGAGAGAGAGAGAGAGAGGAGAGAGAGAGAGAGAGAGAGAGAGAGAGAGAGTAAAAGAGAGACAAGCAGAGATAAAGACAGAGTTTCAGAGAGAAATGTAGAGAAAGAGAGAAAAAGGGAGCAATTAGAGAAAGCTAGAGAAAAAGAGGGAAAGTGTGTCTGTGTGTGTGTGTGTGAGAAGACAGAGGAGTTATATTATACAGAGAAAAAGAAGACGGAGAAGAAGAAGAAGAAGAAGAAGAGGAAGAAATTAAAGAGAGAAAAAGAAGGAAAAAGAAGAAGAAATTAAAGAAGGAAAAAAGATTGAAATGGGGATATATAGAAAAATACATACAGAAAGAGAGAGTGACAGGGACAAAGATAGAGAAATAGCGAAATGGTGAGAAAGTTAAATCATAGAGTAATAGAGGGGGAGTGTATGGCATATATATATATATATATATATATATATATATATATATATATATATATATATATATATATATATAGAGAGAGAGAGAGAGAGAGAGAGAGAGAGAGAGAGAGAAAGAGGCAGGGATACAGACAGAAAAAGTGAGAAAAGTGAAAAAACAAGAGCGAAAAAGAAAGAAAATATGTAGGAGAATCACCGCGGAAGAAAGATAAAGAAAGAAGCAGAGAGAAAGAGTGAGCGAAAAAGAGTATGTAGGATATATATATATATATATATATATATATATATATATATATATATATATATATATATATATATATATATATATATATATATATATATATATATATACATATATATATATATATATATATATATATATTTCACAGCTAATCAGTGCGGCTAGACAAGCAACTACCTCAAGCCAGGATATGTATTGAAAGAGAGAGAGAGAGAGAGAGAGAGAGAGAGAGAGAGAGAGAGAGAGAGAGAGAGAGAGAGAGAGAGAGAGGGCCCATTTAAGAATTTCAATCGGACGACTCACAGCAAGACACTAAAGATTGTACGCACAAACGTCTGTATGTTTGTCATTGTAAGACGTTATGTATACAATGACAGATGGTTGTTGTCCGGCTAACGTGATACGTGCGTAGATTTATAAGCGAACAGAATGACTGCACATGCCCGAGTCCATCTCGATATGCGATTTCGTCATTTCTCTTTCTTTATTTTTATGGAAGGGGGAGGATTCTGCAGCGAAATAGTAGAAAAGACACCATCCCCTCATCGTTGGTAGCCGGATTTGAACACACCCACACAGAATTAAGCATACAGACACGCAAGCATATACACACGTGTACGTGCGTGCGCACGCACGCGCGCGCACACACACATAGACACACGCACACACACTGCGTACTTGCGCATTATCAAAGAACTTCTTGTCCGTTTGGCTAGGAGCAAAGGATAGCATCTGCTCTCTGTCGGTTAAGGAGAAATCCTTCGAGACTGAAAGAAAATTTGTTATTTTCAAGAGTAGAAAATGAAACTTGGAGTTACTTTCGGTATCCTCGTAACTCTTGCTTCCCCTATATCTTTTAGTCCGCATATTCCATGAACCATCTTTCTGACAAAGGGGGAAGAATTGCTGTTTTCTGGGTGAAAAATCCTATCCATGTAACACTTATCGTTGGCTAATGAGTCACCACTTATCAAATGCAATTGCCACTCCAGATTCAACAGAGCGTGGAAGCGCGTATGCAAATACAGAGCCGTGTTAGGAATGACGTCACGGAAAGGAAAAAGAAAAACTGTAAAAGGAAAGAGAAAGAGAGATAGATAGATAGATAGATAGATAGAGAGAGAGAGAGAGAGAGAGAGAGAGAGAGAGGGGGGAGAGGGAGCTACGTGGTAATTTCTGACATTCTTCATGTATAAGTAGTAAGACCGTATATCTCAAACAAGAATAAATTTAAGGCTCCTAAAGTTCAGTTCTATGTGACACTCTTCTGAAGGTTAAAGGTTCAATCCACAGTGCAGGTAATATTAAGAATGCAATTGCGAATTACTTAAGACTTCTAACCAGCCATGGCTGATGGAATGAGAGGATATCTACTAGTGATGGGACGATTCCAATATTTTTCTCGAATCTGTATTAAATTACCGATTCCATATTAAATTACCGATTCCATATTGAATTACCAATTCCGATACAATTACCGATTCGGATTCTATGTGGATTTCTTGATATGTAACTATAAAGTTGTTATTTTTCCCGATTGCCGTTAAAACAAGTTAAATGCGCAAATATTTCCCCAAACAAAGAAACACACTTGTGAGGGTAGAATTTACTTTGGCTGATTGTTTAAAATTAATTAATATTTATTATTTTATCATTGCTATCAGCAGCGGAAGATTTTATTTCAAACAAAATCAAATATGAAAAAAAAAGACAATTAAAAGAATCGTTTTTGGTATCGAGAAATAGGCATAATTATTTTTCGATTCCGATACCGATTCCGATACACCCAAAAGTTCCGATATTTCCAATTCCCGATTCGGATTCCAATTAATCGTCCAAACACTAATATCTACCTCCGTGGGTTAAATAGAGGGTTTCGTTCGGAACTTCGTACAGATTTCCGAGTTCGATTAAAAGATTCCTGAGTTTAACAAGATACAACTGAAGTAGGCCGGAAATTATATAGGCCGAAAGAATAACGCTCAAGATGAGAACAGTAGTCCAAATAATACGAATAATACAAATTATCAATCCTCATCTAAAAAGTTCAGAAAAATAATAAAAATAATCCCTCACTCGATTGCAAAGTCGATTTTGTGCCAACGCAAAAAAAGCTCTGTTCATTTTTTATTATCAAAATGTGAACAATTCCATGCGTAATCGGAGTTTAAAACTATGAAGTAGCGACCATTTTTCTAAAATTGTATTTTTTTCTTTTCAAATTACCAAAATGCGATATTTATGGATTCATTCTAGTGTTGGGACGATTAATCGAAATCGGAATCGAAAAAATTTGAGGGTATCGGAATCGGAAAAAATTGTACCGATTTTCCGATGCCAAAACGATTCTTTTAATTGTCTTTTTTATTAGATTTTGTTTAACACAAAATCTTCCAAGTCCTACCTTACTAATATTCCTGGTGAACCAAGTGCAAAAGAGATCCAGACAATTGCACTTAAGGGAACAGCGAGGATACTAAAAAGAGCTTTCGGTTGGTTTCAATAAAAAGCGGGGCAATGTTGGCAGCTGGTTTGGCTGTCCCATACCCAGCATTACAATCTTCAAAGGAAGAAAAATGAAAAAAAAAAAAAAAAGTAATAATGATAAACTAATAAATATTTATTGATTTTAAAGCATCAGTGAAGCTAAAATCGATAGATCTTCTTCACAAGTATATTTTTACGTTCAGGAAAATATTTGCATATTTAACATGTCTGTTTCTACGGTAATCGGAGAAAAATACAGCAATATAGTTAAATATATAGAGATTTATAAATAATCGGAATCCGTAGTTGTATCGGAATTGGAAATAATATTGGAATCGTCCCATCACTAATTCATTCCGTTCGTATAAGATAATTCTATTGTTGCCATAGATTTCATCGATATTTATCACTTTCGACACGATTCGAAGTTGGAACACGCAGGTGGTCTAGTCTATGTCGATATTCACACGGTCACAGCCATAATGGGCCCACGAAAGTTTTTATCTACACCGATAACTCAACAGTCTATTCTTTTTAAAATTTTATTTTTATAATTTTACGAATCTAAATTGATATCATCTAGAATTCTTTCCAGAAATACATCAGGCATAACATGAAGATTGCTATCATCCCTGAATGAATGTTTCTGTGAAACGAACTAGATTCGAACTTGACACCCCCATGTTATTAGTCCGTGTCGTTAACTACTGATCCACCGTCGCTTCCCGCCAAAATGTGACGATTTATACACAAACCAAAGACGATAACATTGAAAATGTAAATACGCACGAATAGGAAGAGCCCATTGTTTGAATGACTGTTGACATTGGTTTCCCCAATTCTTCCTGGGATCGTGTAACTTACATAAGAGATGGCATAACATTTGCCAAAATCCATAATAAAAGTGATGCAATCAAAACGATATGATTCGAAGTGCGAACACGCAAGTGGTTAGTCCACGTCGGTATCCACACAGCCGCAGTCACAACCGACCGGGAAAGTTCTTTTTTAATTTTATTTTTATGTTGATAATTTTATGATTCTAAATTGTTTTTATTCAATTGAATCGCTCATTTATTTCATTTAGATCGTAAGATTTAATTTTGAAAAAAAAAAAGAAAAGAAAAAAAAAGAAAAGATGAGACTCTTTTCCGTCTTTTCTTTTTCTGTTTCTTTTTTTTTTTGTATACTAGCAGTTCAGCGCGGCTTTGCTCGGGCCCTATGTAC
>NC_136485.1:68984520-69047020 GCF_053919585.1 Euprymna scolopes | reverse complement strand
TGGTACCCCCATATGGGGAGCAGCATATCTATTATTTTTAAAATATAATTATCTACTGACACGCGTTTCGTCGTCTACGACTCATCCGAGTAGCAGAATCTAGCGAGATTTTAAATCGGGACCCCACGGTAATGAGCCTTAACCCCTTATCGCTCATCCATCTTCCACGACTGTTTGGATATATCGCGATTTACTTAGATGTTGTTTGTTTTTGTTTTTACCATGGGCTTCCGCTAGATTCAGCCACTCTGATGAGTCAGAGACGACGAAACACGTGTCAGTGGATAATTATATTTTAAAAACAATATATATGCCGCTCCCCATGTGGGGGTACCAAATTGGTTATAGGGAAAATTATTCCCAACTCGCATTTAGTTAAAATTGCACTTCCGTAAATAATTGAATTCATTCAAAACGTATCGTAAAAACAAAAACAAACAACATCTAAATAAATCGCGCGCGATGGATGAGTGGTAAGTGGTTAAGGCAGATTACCGTGGGATCCCGATTTAAAATCTCGCTAGATTCTGCTACCCGGATGAATCGTAGGCAAGGAAACACGTGTTAGTGGATAATTAAATTTGAAAAATCACACACACACACACACACACACACACACACACACACACACACACACACACACACACACACACACACACACACACACACACACACACACACACACACACACACACACACACACACACACACACACACACACACACACACACACACACACACACACACACACACACACACACACACACACACACACACACACACACACACACACACACACACACACACACACACACACACACACACACACACACACACACACACACACACACACACACACACACACACACACACACACACACACACACACACACACACACACACACACACACACACACACACACACACACACACACACACACACACACACACACACACACACACACACACACACACACACACACACACACACACACACACACACACACACACACACACACACACACACACACACACACACACACACACACACACACACACACACACACACACACACACACACACACACACACACACACACACACACACACACACACACACACACACACACACACACACACACACACACACACACACACACACACACACACACACACACACACACACACACACACACACACACACACACACACACACACACACACACACACACACACACACACACACACACACACACACACACACACACACACACACACACACACACACACACACACACACACACACACACACACACACACACACACACACACACACACACACACACACACACACACACACACACACACACACACACACACACACACACACACACACACACACACACACACACACACACACACACACACACACACACACACACACACACACACACACACACACACACACACACACACACACACACACACACACACACACACACACACACACACACACACACACACACACACACACACACACACACACACACACACACACACACACACACACACACACACACACACACACACACACACACACACACACACACACACACACACACACACACACACACACACACACACACACACACACACACACACACACACACACACACACACACACACACACACACACACACACACACACACACACACACACACACACACACACACACACACACACACACACACACACACACACACACACACACACACACACACACACACACACACACACACACACACACACACACACACACACACACACACACACACACACACACACACACACACACACACACACACACACACACACACACACACACACACACACACACACACACACACACACACACACACACACACACACACACACACACACACACACACACACACACACACACACACACACACACACACACACACACACACACACACACACACACACACACACACACACACACACACACACACACACACACACACACACACACACACACACACACACACACACACACACACACACACACACACACACACACACACACACACACACACACACACACACACACACACACACACACACACACACACACACACACACACACACACACACACACACACACACACACACACACACACACACACACACACACACACACACACACACACACACACACACACACACACACACACACACACACACACACACACACACACACACACACACACACACACACACACACACACACACACACACACACACACACACACACACACACACACACACACACACACACACACACACACACACACACACACACACACACACACACACACACACACACACACACACACACACACACACACACACACACACACACACACACACACACACACACACACACACACACACACACACACACACACACACACACACACACACACACACACACACACACACACACACACACACACACACACACACACACACACACACACACACACACACACACACACACACACACACACACACACACACACACACACACACACACACACACACACACACACACACACACACACACACACACACACACACACACACACACACACACACACACACACACACACACACACACACACACACACACACACACACACACACACACACACACACACACACACACACACACACACACACACACACACACACACACACACACACACACACACACACACACACACACACACACACACACACACACACACACACACACACACACACACACACACACACACACACACACACACACACACACACACACACACACACACACACACACACACACACACACACACACACACACACACACACACACACACACACACACACACACACACACACACACACACACACACACACACACACACACACACACACACACACACACACACACACACACACACACACACACACACACACACACACACACACACACACACACACACACACACACACACACACACACACACACACACACACACACACACACACACACACACACACACACACACACACACACACACACACACACACACACACACACACACACACACACACACACACACACACACACACACACACACACACACACACACACACACACACACACACACACACACACACACACACACACACACACACACACACACACATATGTAAAAGAGATTTAGAAGGCTATCACAATGCGAGGAATGAATTATAGTCGCTGCTGGTAAGAGGAGACGAGAACAAGTGGCGATTTACAAATCAATAAGTACATATGCATATATATTTTTTTTTACATCATTTTATTTATTTATTTTTTTTTATATATATATTTATTCAGTTGTATGGTAAAATGTCTTACTTGTTTTCATGCGACATATTCCATTATTAATTTCGGAAAAATTTTCCCTTTTCCCTTTTTTTCTTTTTTCCTTTTCCTTTTATATTCTGCATAATTACGTAGAATTTAAGATAAAAACGTTCTAGCACACGTGTATATATATATATATATATATATATATATATATATTCTGCGTAATTATGCAGAATGTAAAAACTATGCATAATATGCGATAGAATGAAATAGTAGATTTATTGTAATTTTGTTTACCTTCATCGAATAAAATGATATCTTGCTCTTTTTATTGAGCACTACCAACAACCTCATCGAAATTCAATGGATTTTACTTTGGGATATTTTTGAGAGAGAGAGAGAGAGAGAGAGAGAGAGAGAGACTTTCTATCCACAGATAGACTGTTTCATTCTGTCACAGGTATTTTACCGACCCTCACGAAAGTCAGTACTTCTAATCATTCAGCTGCCTGCCGTGGGCGTATAATTGTGTGTTGGTGCTCATTTCTTTCCATGCGATTGCACGTTAGGGTAAGTCGATTTTCAACTTTTTTGAAAATGTAAAATGTCAGAGCAGAGAAAGTTGCACACACACACGCACGCACGCACGCACGCACGCACGCACACACACACACACACACACACACACACACACACACACACACACACACACACACACACACACACGGAGAGCACAAATATAAAAACTATAAAAAACTAGGTTTCTTACGTCAGCCGTTAGATGAGCATTTGATTTTAAGGGTTGTCTTCTTTGAGACACGGAAACGTCCTTATCTTTTGAAGATTTATATGAAATTATTTAGTATTTTACAGTTTTAATCATAATAAGTAGTGTGTTTATTTATGTAAATAAACTATATAATGACTGATATGCTAAAGGTTCAAAAGAATATAATTGCCCCCCCGGAACATGTTTCAAATTCCGCATGTTACTTTATTGCATTTTAACTGTAACAGATAACAAAAATAATCAATTCTTTTCACTGTCAACGAAAAAAGCAAATGTTTTAATTCTGTTTGGAGAAAAAGGTTTTATATAAAGTAAAACAAATCTAGGAAGTTGCCTATGCTTGTATAAAACACAAAATTGCCAAGTACGAAATAAAACTTTTTTTATAACACAATGTCAACATTTTCCCTTCAATACCCCTTTCGAAGCAAAAAATGGCCTCATTTGTTGGCATAAAACTTTAGCAATTATAGGTCTATGTCTTGCTTCAAGTCCATAAACTGTTTGGCAGGCATCAGATGGTAATTTTACGGCCCTTTCAACACTAGGCGAATGTGCAGGCAAATTAGGTAACTCTGGCTTTCTGCCGCTCATCTTTTATTCCTGAAGTTCATGATCTGATAATTCGTCAGTCAATGCTGGCTCTGACACTCCATTTTGAGAAAGGTCTATCAAATGTGACCAATGTAAAGCGTCAAAATTTATTGTTGAATTTTTTTTAAAACGCTTTTTCATTGGTTCCCCACTCCGGAAAAAGAAAAAAAGAAATCAAATTATTTTATTGACTTGAACAAATGAACACAAATTTTATTTATTTGTTTTATTAAAATAATAATTTAAAATGGACGCATAAATCGACGTAAACAATTTGATCAGTTTTATATAAATAAATGTTGTTAAAATTCTTTTATAGCCTCTTCTCTCACTTCCATTTCCTCTGATTTTAACATTGAAAAACTAAATATTATCAGGCAAACGTATTAAATCGAAGATTTCTTAAAGCAATTTCCTGAATTTCTGGAGGCTGTCACACAAACAAATAATTTGTCAAGTTTTTGGACAAGAACATTTTTTGGCAAATGTAGATAAATATTTTCTATTTATTTGTTTAACTTTTTTAAAGCAGGTGCCCTGCAATTTGTGAACAATCTACAGTTGAGTTAATAGGGGTAAACGGGGATTTACTGCCTTCCAAATATCATTTGCCATTAATTTTGAAAGAACAAATGTATTTCAAGTTGGATGAGAATTCTCCAGATAATAACTATATTTGATCACTTGGCGGAAAGTATGGGGTTCTGTTGTATTTAATGGAAAAGGTGGGCCTGCAAATTTTGTAGAATCAGTACTGCGTGTAGAAAATATATTTTATGATATTGTTAAAAATTAAACAAAGGAAATTATGAATTAAAAATGAGATTTGGAGAAAAAGATAAATATCCAAAAAAAAAACAACAAAAAACAAACAAGAAAAAAAATAATTATTGTTTTATATACCGAAGAGTATAAAACACAAGTCAAATGATTCTCAGAGAAATAGCCTTTCAAAGAAAAATGTTTTTTTTTAAATACAGAATTATAAAATAGCACAAAGATTTAAAATATAACTTTAAATTTTTCTTAATAATTAAAATTTGTTAAGGCATAAAATCCGAAATGTAATTATTTTTATATTTGAATTAAGCCGGTCAACGCAGTAAACACACGTGAGTCTTTGAGTAAACATAAAAATGAAACCCATTACGTAACGGTGAACAAGGAAAAATTACCCAGCTAAAATAAATCCCTGGGTTATTGATTTTTAATTTATTTTAAATGAAATATTTTTCAGGATTTCTTTTTTTTTTTTTTTTATCGATTCTCATTTAGTTTTCTGAAAAAAAAAAAGACATAGATATTACAAACAAAAGAAACAAATATTGCTTATACTATCTCCATTTTTTTTCCTTAAAAAAAAAAACCGGCATTAATATGGCATGCTTATTCTTTCATTTGACACCGGAATCTGGCGACATAGCGACGGAATATTGAATTTTTTCAATCTATAAATTTAATTGCTCAAAAAACGATAGAGCTTTGGAAAAAATATTTTGTGTGGTTTTTCTCAGTGTCATTTGACAACTTTCTCTGCATAGACACAGTCGCAAAACCAAAATCGACCTACCACACAAAGATAGTGTACGCAATTATCACATATTTACTTGTCAAATTCAGACTTTAATGAACATTTTCATGTATAAAAAAATTGTCATTGCACCTTTTCATTTCCGTACTTAAGGATCGCTGAATACTGAATGGATTGTTCCACTCATCGAAGTGATATAATAAATGTATTAAAAATATTTAGGCTTTGTTTTTATTCCTTCACTCTGCTCTTTTGCCAAAGGGAAGCGGACAAAAAAGGGGTGGGCTTTTATTTTGCCTTTTTATCCATCGATGGAAAAGATACGCAGCTTACATCTTTTTTTTCGCACGGTTTTGTTTACGCTTAAAAAAAATTTTTTTTTTAATATATTCTTATGCGTCTTTTTTCCATGAAGTAACATTTCTTTTTCTTTTTTCTTTCAAAATTTTTTTCTTTTTTTCCCTTTCTCTCTTTCCTTCTCTTTCTTTCTTTGTTTTATTCTTCCTTTCGTTTTTCGTTTTTCGAAAGTGTTCTAATACTTCTTTCTTCTGTAAGATTTCTTTTTCTCCTTTTTTTTTTGTCTTCTCATTTTCTTTTGGTTTGGTTTTCATACTTTTCACTGCCTTTCTTATCAACTCTTTCTTTTCTTTTTCCGATTATTTCTCCATTTTTCTTTCTTTTTCCTTTCTTTCCTTCTTTCTTTCCTTCTTTCTTCCTTCCTTTGTCCTATTTATTTTCTCTCTCTTTTTTTTTTAAACTATCGATTTCATCTTTTATATATCTCCCATAGACGTGATTTTGCTAGTCTCAGTCTTTTCTACAAATACTATTATAGCATGTGCTCTTCAGAATTGTCTGATCTATTTCCTGCTTCCTTTGTTCCAGCTCGTTTGACTCGTTGGTCTAGTGGTCTCTATCAATTCGCTGTTTTGATACTTCATTGTAATACAGCTTCTGATTCCAGTAGCTTCTTCAGTTCTCTTCTTGCTCACTTGTTTTTTTTTTCAAAACTAATGTCAATAGGCATTTGTCTCTGCAATAATTAGCTTCCGCTTTTGTTTGCTTCTTACATCAAATGGCTCCATACCTTGTCTCGAGCGATTTCCATAAAAAAATATAAAGTGTAGCCTCCTCTGTTGTATTTTTAATTTTTAATAAGACGTTCTAACTTTTGGGGAAGAGTTTATTTGTTTTTATGAATTATTTGTTTCATTTTATGAAATTTTCTTATTTTTATTCCTATAAACAACTCTTCTTTCTTTCATTTCGTCTCCGTTCATCGAAAAGAAAATTGAACCCTCTTTAGGGAATTAAGAAAAAGCGGCCAACTTTAGCGCAAATGCAATATTCCGACTTCTTTTCGTTAGAATACTCTCTGACTGTTAACTATTTATACCTGCTGACTTGGCATTTATAAGCACTTACTTTCCCTCAATTCTTGTGTTAATTAGTGGTGACCTTGAGGTAGAAGGCCAGCCTAGGAAATCAAGGGTGACTTTGTGACTAGGTTCGATCCTTCTGACCAGCAGTAATCATCACTTCTTACACTGATGATTGCGTAAGCATGAAACACTAGTGTCATTAGGTATAAAGTAATTGTTAATGTTTATATAAAAACATTATGTATCTATATGTGTGCGCGTATATGTGTGTGTGTTTGTGAAGGCCACTCGAGGACAAGGTTTAATGGATGTAATGTGGTAGTGTAGTAATAGTTAATGGTATACATAAATTGGGTAGAAGTTGATTATTTATGGGGACGGCTCAACAAGAACTTGTTTACATTGGATTTGAAGGCTACCATGTTGTATTCAACTGGGAAGCAGACCATCGAAATAGTGCTACATAGGCGGGAAGTTCTGGGAAAGAAGCTTTGTTCATGGAATCTGCGTTTATATTTTACCACAGTTAGAGAGTGAGAGAAAAGCGTATAGTGGTTGTAGCTTGTCGAGTGTTTTTGTGAAAGTTTGGCAGACAGGAAAAATAGATTGGAGTTCAGTCCAGCAATTGCCAAGAAAATTAACATAATTTCAAGCTGTTCTCAAAATGTAGAAAAACTAAAAATCAATATTTTAAAATAAATGGTGCGTCTATTAAGTGGAGAGAATGTTCTTATTCTTTGTCTCAAAAATAAACATAGACGTTGAAAATTCAAAATGTCCATCCTCTTTTTTCCTTTTGCATAAATTAAATTAAACTAAATATAGTCCACATCTTAACCCTTTACTCCTATCAACTGTGCTTCCAAATAGTTCATCAGATTAGCATTCCTGATTCCGATACAATTACCGATTCCGTACTAAATTCCCAATTCCGTACTAGATTCCCGGTTTCGATACAATGACCGATTCCGATTCTTTCTACATCTCTTAATATTTAACTATAAAATGGTTCTTCTTCCCGAATATCGTACAAACAAATATTAAATGGACATATATTTTCTCAAACATAAAAAATACACTTGTATAGGGGTGATCGATAGATTTTAGCTTTATTGTTAGTTTCAAATCAATAAATATTTATTGTTTTAGTATAATTATCAGTAGTGGAAGATTTTCCTTTAAATAACATTAAATAATAACAAAAAAGATGATTAAAAGAATCGTCTTTGGCATCGGAAAATAGACACAATTTTTCCGATTCCAATACCGATACCAATTCTGATACCCCAGAAAGTCCCGATTTTTCCGAATCTCGATTCTGATACCGATTAATCGTCCCAACACCCCAACACTAATAGAGATATATAAACATCTATGATACCAAACACTTGATATATATATATATATATATATATATATATATATATATATATATATATATATATATATATATATATATAAACAGGGAGACCCGACGTTGCCCGGGATTAAATGATGATCAACGAATATTTCACACTCCTATATTTTTATTGTCATCGAAATCCGTGAAATCAACGGGGAGAAGCTTCACATGCTTCCATGCAGTAACTTAGTCCAAAAAATATATTATTCTACATTGCACTCTAGAGACTCTACTGTTTCTTTTATAAAATTATTTCATATAAACTTCTTTCCAGTTAACAAAATAAAAAATAAAAAATTAAGAAATTTACGTGCGGGATTCAAGCAACAGACCACCTCATGCAAAAAAACAAAAAACAAAAAAAAAAGACAAAAACAAAATAAAAACAAAAAACAAACAAACAAATAAAAAAAATAAGAACAACAACAAAAAGGCGTAAATTTTCAAGTGTTACAAAATTCTTTGCAGTTAATGAAAAAAAAATGTAAGAAATTTACGTGCAGACCACCTCATGAAAAAAAAAAAAAAAAAAAAAAATCCAGAAAACGAAACAAGCGAAAAAAAAAAAAATCACGCTATCAACTTACAGTAGAATTTTCACGGCCTTTTGTTCTATCATTGCTAAGCGACGACACGAAAAAAATGGCTTTATCGATGATAGATAAGTTAAAATAACGGTTATCGGTAATTATCGGGGGTATTCTGAGATAAAACTTAACTAAGATCATTCCTAGACATACACTAAAGTTCTGTAAATTTTAAAGAAAATCTGTCAAGCCGTTTCGGAGTCTATAAGAAACGAACTCACACACACATACAAAGTTGCATTTATATAATTGTAGAGATCTATATTTATTGATATCTTAATATTATTGTCATCTTCTAATGTTCCTTCCATCTGACTTAACTCTTGGCCACAGCTTGGCCTCAGCATGTTATGGACGGGTCGTGTATTATCTAACATGAAGCTCTTGGTTCCACCTTCCCTCTTACCCCTGTACCCTATCCACGGGCAATATCCCTGTAGGGAGGCTACGCATGCTTGCCCCCTTAATGGAGCTGATTATCGTTTATAACAACAATTTTACTTCCCTGTATTAAACGCACTTAATGTAATTTACATTTTAGGGGAGAACGGGCGAACCGTTTCTCTCCCAGTCGCCCCTTCTCCTTTTTACTCCTTCAGCAAATTGTTCTTCTGGTTTCCGTATAAATATCGTTAGCTGTTTTTCATTTAATTGTTTTTTTTTCTTTACCCTGATTATTTTATTTTACTTTAAAAAATAGTTTTTTTTTTTTTTAAATAAAGGGGTCTATTCATGAGGTGTGCAACGTCGGAAACAACGAATGCAACAACAACAACAACAACAACAACAACAACAACAACAACAACAACAGGAAAACAAATTATTTGTTTCCTCAGCATCTTCTGCTTCTTCATCTTCATCACACTTAAAGCAATTATAACTGTTTTTAATTTACGCGCAGGCAGTGAATTGCACACTTAAGACTATATTGAACCCATCCTCCATATTTTATAAGGGAAGGAGAAGGGGGGAATAGGTATAGATGATGATGTTGGTAATGATGCGGATTGGTATGGTCACAAGTAAGATATTAATGATTAACATAGGCAATGGAACGGGTCATGATGATGATGATGATGATGATGATGATGACGATGAGTATGATGTTGTTGATGATGCTGATAATAATGATGATGATAACGATTATGATGAAGAGGATGAAGGGGAAGAGGAGGATGCTGTTGATGATGATGAGGATAATGATAATGTCTTTGATGATACAGTTGATTGCTGCTGTTGTTGAGTATCATTCCTGATGATGACACTTTTATTAGCATTCGTTTCCCCGATATCTTTCTATTAAGAATTCTTTCATAGAATATCGGATACTTACCGGAGGAACCACGTTAAGGTTGTCAATGTCCATAAGTGAAAATGTTTCTGTGGATTCGAATCTGATACGGGAAACAGCATCCCCCCCTAAAAAAAAAAACCCTACTGTTCACATTCACAATGTATACACCCTAATTTCCCCCGGAATGTAGATCGCACCCACATATAAAAACCAATGTGGTCTTGACACCAGTTTCAATATCAATTCTTTTTTGGTCTGATGAAGTGTTGCTCCTGAATTGAGACTCCACTGAAACATGTATGCACATATGCATATAATAATGTTTGTACAATAAACAGATTATATAAATATGCATATATACATATATAGCTCTGGTATCTTTCTGCAAGTCGCCTAAAAGATTCAATGTATTAATGAACCTCTTCTGCCGGCAGAGACAGAGAGAGAGAGAGAGAGAGAGAGAGAAAGAGAGAGAGAGAGAGGGAGGGAGAGGGGGGCCTGGGTCGTGCAATGGAGACAGATTCGAGAGTTTTCAGATGACTACTCGATCGTTAGCTATCGTTATCTCTCTGATACTGTTTATAATGATGATGATGATGCTGTTGGTAATTATGATGATGTTATTGATGATGATGATGCTGTTGTTGATGATGATGATATTGGTGATGATGATTATGGTGATGCTGCTGTCGCTGCTGTGGTCGATGCTGCTGCTGATGATGATGATGATGAAGATAGATGATGATGATGATGATGATTAGGATGTGATGATGCTGTTGATAATGCTGATGGCGTTGTTGCTGATGGTGATTAGGATGATGATGATTTTGTTGATTTTCATAATGATGAGCGGAATAGGAGAGATAGAAAAAGTGAAGATAGAAAATGAGAGTAAAAGGAAAATCGTTATAATAATGAAGCATAAAAAAAGGTTAATAATAGGACAGAGATACGAATAAGGAGGTGCGATATATGACGAGGAAAAGGATGAGGATGAGGACATAGACGAAGAGAAGCGGAAGAGAAGCAAGAGGAACCAGGCAAAGTTGATCAAAAAATGAAAAAAGGAAGCAAGAGGGAAGACACGAAGAAGGAAGGGAGTAAAACGGAGGGAAAGGCGAAGGAAGAATAGAGGCGGGGAGGAGGAGGAGGAGGAGGAGACAAATAGCCGCCATCAGTTCATGCTTCCTTTTTTACATTTGTAATTTGCAATAAATGTAATGTTTAAATAATTTAAAAGCTGCAATATTCCGACCCCCCCTTTTTTTTTTTAGAGAATCAGATTCATTAAAATTTATGACATTATTGACCATTGGCATATCACTCTAAAACAATGGCGAGATTATTCATGCGTTAGAGCAGCCATTACGCTCCCGAATAGAAGATCAATACACTATATAAGTTATATAATTACTTAGTGACAATGAATGCGCTAAATAAAAAATGGGAAATATTACTGAATTGTAGACACAAAAAAAAAAACGTAATACTGGTATAGCCATCTATAAAACAAGCCCCCGATATAAATCATTTGAAAATGTGCGTCTTATTGAAGGGCTAAGAAAAAAAAAAATTTGATTCTTGATAGGAGTGAATAAGGCAAGAAAAAAAAGAAGAGAAAGATGCTGGTATATGTGTGGACAATCAAACCTATACATAGGGGTAGTAGTTAATTTAAACATAAAAAGGGAAGTAGAATGTCCGTCATCATATTTACGGCTGATGAGATTTTACCAGTAAAACAATATTTTTGGTGTTGCCTTTCATACAACTAATAATCTATTCATATATTGAGCAGCAATTAAGTAAATACTCAAACACACACACACACACACACACACACACACACACACACACACACACACACACACACACACATATATGATTACTTCATTCAATCACATAAACTAATATACGAAAATATAATTTTATGCGTACAATTTTCAGTATTTACTTCAACAGTGCTCAATACATGAGTAGATCTAGGTTGTAAGTATATGAAAATATATTAGGCAATTAAGCTACGCAGAATATTCCGCGTTTCATTATCGTGCTTAAGCCTGACGAATTGTCACGAGAATTAAACGCGAAATATTCAGTGTAGCTTAATTGCCATATATATTTTCTTAACTATCTATCTATCTCTTTCTCTCTCTCTCTCTCTCAGTATATGTATATATATATATATATATATATATATATATATATAAAATTTTAGTCATTCAATGAATTAAAAAATTTATGACGTGAAATGTTTGCGTTTCAGATCAAAAGATTTTTTATTATTCTATGTAAGACAAAGAATACATTTGAAATATGTTAACTCCTTATCCTATAGGATTTCGATGTGTAAATCCCTTCAGAGGAGAAAATATTAGCAAATGATTATAATGGTTTACATGTATTTGCTAAAGTCAGTGAGACATATAAAATCACAATTAAAAATTGATTGAGTAATTAAAAGTCATAGAGTAAGGAAAGTTAAAGAAAAGGATATAAAAGTTAACATCCGAATTGCATGGTAAAATCCGATGTGAATGTCTTTAAAAGCAGTGTGCTCTCTTAATTTATCTTTTTTTTTTGTCCGTTTCACTTTTTCTCGAAAACTACTGATTCGTTCTGGCTGAATTTTTGTGAATGGGCCTTTGTTATAATAAGGTGCAGCGAAGTAAATATTATGCTAGCGATTCAATGCACAGTTAGGGCTTAATAAATATCAGTTATCACAATAGCACATTTTCTCGAAAATCGCTGGGCTGGTCGGACTAAATCAACGTCCTATAACTTGTGCCCATTTATAACGGACAAAAAGTCTAGTATATATAAGTTAGAACACCAGAGTTGATTGGAAGAAGAGAAGAAGAGAAGGTCAGAAAGAAAGATGTTGTCATGACAACAGGGAGATGATGGAGCTGATCAATTCAGATCCCACACTTATTGAACTCTGCTGACCTGCGATGAAAGCTGGATCTACTGCTATGACCCAGAGATCAAAAGACAGTTTCCAGTGGAAGCATGCTGGATCTCCCGGACCTAAGAAGGTCCAACAAAGCAAATCCATTCAGAAACTTATGATGATTTTGACAGCACGGGTATGATCTACATGCACTGGGTTCCCACTAGACAGACAGCCAACAAGGAATACTATGTTCATGTTTTAAGGGAGTCCCTGAAAGAGATTATGTCGGAAGAGGCCAGGACTCTTTAAATCGTGCCAGTGGCATTGCCACCAGTATGATGTACCAGTTCATAACTTCATCCTTATTATAGACAATTTGATAAAGATGGGCATCAATACAGTCCCTCATCCCCCTATTGTCCAAACCTTGCTCCCTGTTACTTTTGGTTATTCCCTAAGCTCAAGGAAAACCTTAGAAGCTGTCGTTATTAAACAATTAAAGAGATAAAAGAGGCTGTGACGAAGGTTATTGACACGATAACACAAGATGACTTTCATAGGGCCTTCCAGAAATTGTTGGAACAGTACAATAAGTGCATTGTATCCGGAGGAAATTGCTTCGAAGGGGACTAGAGTTCTATGCGTGTACTATAAAAAAAGTGCCCATACGAAAAAACTCTGGAAACTTATTGAGACACTCCGCGCGTATATATATATATATATATATATATATATATATATATATATATATATATATATTTAGACAAATATTATTGAATAGCAAGGAATTATCCTCTTTTACAATTTTCTTTTTATCTTCTCCAATCTCCGAATAGTCCATTTTGTGTTCTCGAAATTGTATATGTTGGATCCATAATCGCGAGCGCTTTCGACAGAAGTACTTCTATCATCCTCAGGCATATTGTAGAAATAAATGTAGAAATTGTCTTTTGATTTACTTATATATACATTTTTTCCTAGTCACCTGGTAGCTTGTTACATTGATTGACTCTCTACCTCTCTGACTCTAACTCCATATCATAACATAACAGGGACATGACTGTCACCATTCGGAATTCCGATGAATTATGGTAGAAAATACAAGAGTATAGCAGAGTGAGAGAAATGTAAATAGGCTAAGAATACTCGAAACATTGTACATTAAAACAAACAAGCCTCAAATAAATAATATTAATTATGAGTGCAGCCGGAACGTTTTGAAATGTTTGGAATAAACTTTTGACTATGTATATATGTGTTTGCATATATAAAGGTGTTTAATATATGTAAAAAAAAAAAAAAAAAAGAAAAAAGTCCACCCACCTAACTTGTAACAAGCTACCACGTGACTAGGAAAAATGTATATATAAGTAAATTAAAAAAAACAAACAATTTCTACATTTATTTCTACAATATGCCTGAGAATGATAGAAGCACTTCTGTCAAAAGCGCTCGCGATTATGGATCCAACGTATACACGAAAAAGAAGAACACAAAAAGGACTATTCGGAGATTGGAGAAGATAAAAAGGAAAATTATAAAACAGAATAATTCCGTGCTATTCAATAATATTTGTCTAAATGAGAAAATGCTGCCTAAATATACACAATATATATATATAATTCAAAATATGAGGTTAGAAAGAATGACCACGTACTTCTAAAAAGTGGATTGTATATATATATATATATATATATATATATATATATATATATATATATATATATATATATATATGTGTGTGTGTGTGTGTGTGTGTGTGCGTGTGTGTGTGCGCGTGTGTATGTGTTTGTGTGTGTGTAAAACACCAGACTACTTATCAAGCCCTTGTAGGTTCGATCCTTGTCAATAAAGTCTAGCTATACTGATGAGGAGTAAACTTTGAAACATGCATGTATATAGATGACTTACTTTTATGCACGTAGTAATTAATAATTAATAAATCATATATATTACTTTTGTCGCTGATTTCTAAACATAAGTCTGATTATTTTTCTTATTTCATGCTCTGGTCAATCTTGGTTCCATTGCTTCTCTTATCACAATTTGTCTGTGCTTCATTGCCGTTCTTATATGTTGCTGTCTTTTTTTCAGGGTTTTATTGTTTCTTTACATCTCGCTGTTCCAAGTCCTATTGGTTTTCATATCAATTACAGTCATCTGCCTGGGATTTATTGACGTTCTTATACTAAACAATTTTTTTTATATATATATATGTCCTATTATCGTCATTATATTTTGGTGTTCTCTATTTAGGTTCTATTCCTGTTCTTAAAGCATGACGCCCTCTATCTAGTCTCAGTTGCTCGTTACTATCGCGTATAGTTGTCTTTCTTCGTCCTAATATCGTCCTCATCTTTAGTCGTTTTCTATCTGCCCCTGTTGTATTATTATTTTTTGTCCTTTGTTTAGACTGTAGTATTATTATAATTTTTTTTTATCTCTTACTAGCTTCGAATCTAGTTCATTCTTCCATTTTCACTAATGGATGTTGGCAACGTTAACGTAGTACGTCCCGTAAGCACCCGATGTTTTTCTAGAAAGAATTCTAACTAGAAAGATACCGGGGAAACAAATGCCAATTATAATCATTTGATTTCATACGAAATGAACGAATAGTGCCCCTCCTCCTCCTTTTCTCCTCCTTCTCCTCCTCTTCATCCTCCTTCTCTTAAAAAACAACAACAACAACAACAACAACAACAACAACAACAACAGCAGCAGGAGATGATGGTGGCTCAGTGTTCAACGATGCGAGCTAATAACTTGGGTGTGGCAAGTACGAACCCGGTTCGTTCCACAGAAAAATTTTACTTAGAAGCGTTGGCAACTGTCACGTGGCCTCTCCCGTAATTACCCGATATCCTTCTTAAACGAATTCTAAATAGAAAGATACCGAGGAGAGGAATGCCAACAAAATCATCATCATGAATTATGCTACAAACAAACAAACAAACTAACAAACAAACGCACAGCAACAACAATAAACAACAACAACTCTATGTTTGCCTCTTTTGTTTTGTTTTTATCATTTCATGGGAATAGCGGACAATCATCCACAATTATGTCTGCGTATGTGTGTTGGTGAAGGCTAAATCCATGTAATGTTACAATGTCAGTATGTTTTCGATGGCTTTGACGCATTGCGTAGCCCGGTCGCCTCGTAGTCGTTAAAAGGTCAAACAACGACCCTACGACAGGTAGTACTTAAATACATATTATACTGCTCACATTTTTATTTATTTACTGCGCTGATATCGTTTCCTTGACCAAAGTAAATTGTCAAAAAAAAAAAAAAAGAAAAAAAAAAAAAAGAAGAAAAAAATGTCCGTGTTTCTATTGCAATAAAGATCCTTACATTATTCGAAATAAGGTAAAGACTATTTGCTCATTTAGTGAAAACGGCTCGAGGCTACACATTTTGACCTTTGCTCTCCAGGGAACTAGAAGAACAAAACAAGAGAGAAGGCGAAAGAAGAAGAACGAGCGAGAGATAGCGAGAACGAGAGAGAGAAAGAAAGAAAGAGAGAGAGAGAGAGAGAGAGGGAGGGGGGTGACAGAGGGGGGGGGGGTTCGCGTGCGACAGAGAAGAAGGTGGGGAAAGAGATAGGCTATGTGAAGGGATGGAAATTATTCTGAACGATGAAGAATAGTTTGGGCTTTTAACTAATTATACGACCAAATGATTGTGGAGGGACGTAACGAGTTCCATTTTTATGAGGTCAATGGTTCTAATGTTTTGTACTGGAGCTGAAGATTTGGTTGGTGCCCACGCGGAGATGCTGCTTTTAGCCGCGGGTATTTTATTTCTTTCCGCCTGATTCGGGTACCCGGCCACCACACTTACACAGACACGCACCTATAAAAACGATGCAAGGTTGCAAAGGTTTTCTTTTAACAAGAGCAAAAACTCATTTAGGCAAACACTGATTAGATAAAAGAACATTTAATAATTCGTATTTTTTTCTTTCCATTCAATTATGAAGTTCTGCATATTTATATGATTGAAAGCCCACAGAAATATTCGTTGATATCTTTGGATTTGTAGAAAAGTAAATAAGAAAATATGTTTTTATTATTGGAACCTTAATACCTTCTTTCTTTTATTTTTACTTTCCATATAGTTTTTCCTACCTTTCTTTCTATTTTTCTTTCTTTCATTTGGTTTTCTTTTTTCTTCGTTCTGTTTTTTTTTTTCGTACACTTTCTTACTACCTTTTTTTCCGTATAATTATTTTCCCCTTTTATTTGTTTTTCATTCTTTGCTTTCTTTCTTTCTTTCTTCTTTCTTTTTCACGCACAACATGTCTTTAGTTCTTAAGTACACGTTTTCTTCTTTTTTCTTCCTTTATTTTTACTTTCCATATATTTTCCCTACCTTTCTTTCTATTTTTCTTTCTTTCATTTGGTTTTCTTTTTTCTTCGTTCTTATTTTTTCGTACACTTTCTTACTCCCTTTACTTTTTCCGTATAATTATTTTCCCCTTTCTCTGTTTTTCATTCTTTTCTTTATTTTCTTTCTTTCTTTTTTCGTCCTTCTTTTTTTCTTTTTCTTTAGTTCTTAGTACACTTTTCTTTTTTCCTTTTTATTTCCTTTTATCATTCTCCAAATTACATACACCCGTTTTTGTTTTGCTTTCTTTGTTTCTGTCCTTCTCACATCTCTCTCTACTTTCTTTTCTTTTCTATCTTTATTTCTTTTTTCTTTCTTTTTTTCTTTCTTTTTTCTCATGCATACCTCTCTTTATTGTTTCCTTTTCTCTTTCTTCTTTCTTTAACAATTTCGATTTTATTTTCTCGTTTTAATTCTTTCCTCTTTTCTTTCTTTTTAGTACATTATTAGGTCGGTGCACAAGTTTTAGTCGATTTAAAATTTCATCTTCAAAATGAACAAAAAACTGTTTTTTGAAAAACACGACATTTCGTCTCTATAACTTGATTCCATCTGTCAACGAACTTATAAATGCCTCACTTATAAAATCCTGTAGGTTTTACTGTGAAATATGAATCAAACTTATGTCCACCCTCTTCTCGTGATGTTAATCTAATACTACCTGAATGGTTTCGCATCCCTCGAAATAAGTTATAACCCGAGGGAGGTAGGTCAGAAGAATATGCAGAATGGGACAAGATTTCTCACCAGTGTGAAGACGAGCATTATCATGATGGAAGATGACTCCCTTTCTGTTGATTAAAGCAGGTTGTGTTTTAGGTCCACATGGATGAGAATATTACAGAAAAATATGAATAATGTTTTAATAATCTAAAAGAAAAAGTTGTAAATTAATCATTGTGATATGTTTAAGTAATAATAATAATAATAATAATAATAATAATAATAATAATAATGATAATAATAATAATAATAACAATGATAGCAACAACAACAATAATAACACTACTACTGCTACTACTGCTACTACTACTACTGAACAAAACAGGACCTTTGAAAACAATAAAAGTCAATTATATCAAAATGTAAATGGAGGGAAAGCAAAAACAGAACGACCGGACAGAAACAAAACTGTACTGGAATAAGACATGGGAAGAGCGACAAGATCATAATAGAAATGCCGAATGGCTGACAGTATGCTCAACTCCCTACACAGTATCTCTGCAACTTATGACCCCGATAGTAGCCCCCTTACATCAAAGTGGCACTGTATATTGTTTGGGGGTGAAGATGGAATAAAAAAGTAATTAAAAAAAAAATTAAGTTTCTTTTTCTTTAAATTTTACGATTATATCGTTATTTTATTACTTTTTCTATGATTGCAATTTCCTTCCTATTTTGTATTGTGTTTGCAGAAACTTTATTGAGCATAACCACGACATAATCATGTTGATACTAAGCGACCTTTAAGCCGGTCATTACTAAAATGGGTAACTGTATGAGAATACCGGGTGCTGTATGTAATCTCCGCTTAATTCGGCGTTGCTTCCAGTCGCCATGGACTTCTCTTTGCCATTGAAATCAATAAGTGATGACTAGAGGAATGGTTAGTGTTCTTAGATAAGTTTTGTATCTGAATGCCTCTGATAAGTATCGAAAATCAACAATCGAAAAACATCCGATTAAAGAAGGAACAGTTCGATTTTGACAAAAAAGTACCTAATACTTAATCCTTATCCTTGAGTGACCTCTGGGCCTTGATAAGTAATGATCTACCAAGTAAAAATAGGGAGGAGGAAGTAAAAATTTTGCCAAAAAATTCTATTTAGCAAATTAATTTTACCCATTCTGGACGGGTATTTCGTCTAGTTATATATAAATTTAGGAGCAAAACACAAAACAAACAAAAACAAACAAATAAAAAAACTAAATTATTTATACGATTTAAATGTCAACATTCCGATTTTATTGCAAAAATGTTTGTTAAAGACATTATTTTTCCAATTATCAATTGACATATGGAACAAGAAGAAGAAAGAAGGTCTTATGTATGCCATGAAAAGAAACTTGAATCTTAGGAAGATCTACATCATTCCAGTAATTATACGAGCAAGCAGACTAATGAAAAAAAAAAACAAAAAAAAACAAACAAAAAAACAAAAACAAAACAAAAACAAAAACAACAAAAAAAAAACAGGTAAATATACCCGGTGAACCAAGTTAAAAAGTGATGCAAACAATGAGATAGCGGGTACATGCCCGTTCCACCCCCATCATGATATATATATATATATATATATATATATATATATATATATATATATATATATATATATATATATATAGCTAGCAGGCTCCTTCAGTCTTGGACAGACTATGGATACCCAGGAAGGGTTGCTTGCACGTGAAATTTTTGTGGCAGGAGGAGCGCAATCTCCAACCACACCTCTCCTGAGACGACATTGTTAAATACCAGTGGCAAGTGAAGTACAGGACGACTTAAGGACTTAGAAAACAGTGAAATTAATGTTAGAAAGGACATAATCAGTAGAACCCTTCACGTTAAAGACATCTTCTCTAAATCAGCAAGGAAAACTCCCCCTCTTAAGCCAAAGCATGCTCGTGCTAAGCTTGATTTTGCAAATGAGTATACAAGCTAGCTTTGGCATAACGTGCTTTGGTCAGATAAGACCAAAATTGACTTGTTTGGCACTCCAAAAACACCAAAAGTTTGGAGAGAAGAAAAAAAAGGTACTGAATACCAATAAAAAAACACCATTCCAACACTAAAATTTGGAGGAGGATCCATTATAATCTGGGGTTGTTTTAATGCGGGAGGTATAGGAAAAGTGGATGCCGCACTTTATAGGAGTATCTTGGAGAAAAATCTTAAAGAAAGTGTGAAGTTGTTCAAATTGAAACCAGACTGGATCTTTCCACATGATAATGATCGAAAACACACTGCAAAACTCACACAAAATTGGTTTAATTCAAATAAAGTGAATGTTTTAAAGTAGCCTAGTCAATATCCCGATCTCAACCCAATAGAGAATTTATGGAGAGAATTAAAATTACGGGTCTATAGAAGTGAACCTTCAAATCTACAAGAATTGGAGAGAATTTGTGCGGAAGAATGGAATAAAATAACACAAGACGCATGTAAGAAGTTCGTAGGAGATTACTCAAAACGTCTGCATGCTGTAATCGACAATAATGGTTATGCTACAAAATACTAGATATTATTTTGTAAATGTGTTGTAAACTTTTGCGATGCTAATTATTGAGTTTTCTTTTCGCGTTGTGTTAAATTATTATTAAAATTTTTTTTTTTCCCGCTGTTCCTATCTTAGTTTCAATACATTTTCTATGTTTATAAAAAGTCTCATTACCATTTTTCCTCTCACACTTCTAATTCCTTACTTTCTTCCTCTCTTACTCTCTTCCTTTTTGTACAGACTGCCACATTCGCGCATAAAAAAAATTAATTTCTTTCCTTTTAACGTAAATAAACAAAAGTTTATTTTACATTGTTTCGCAGTGTATCTCTTTTTCATTTATTGTTCGGGGGAACTATGCAAATCCCTACAGTCTAAAGAATTCAAAGTGCGAGAATTTCGAAGTGCCATGCAATCATAAAAAGTAAGCCGTTTAAATGTTTATGCAATAGTTTAAAGAAATAAAAAATGGATTTCAATTCTTCGCGAGTCTTCCAGATTTTAAAGGAATTCAGAAACATTTAAACCGTCAAACAGAAATCATTTTCAGCTTTAAAATCCACAGCAAATCTTTATACATTGAAATTGATGAACTAAAACAATTTGATGAATAGAAATGAAAACAACATTGACTTCGCAAAATTACGATTTGGTTCCATTATTAATCTAACTACCAAACGATTTGGCTCGGAACAAAGTCAAAATGTAAAATCTGTTCTGCCACTAAAATTCATCTAACTCAGTGAAAAATAAATCCTTCTAGTTGAGGTAATTTATATTTTTGCTCCAATCTAGAGGGCGCTTTTTTATTTTGAGAGCTGATTTTTTTCTCCACCTTAAAAGCCGATCTTGTGCAAAGCTCAAGTAAAATAGGGCCCAAATGATATCGTAGTGATTAAATTCGACTTTGAAAATCCTATCCAAATTTTTTCTTCCACAAAAAACAGCAGTTACAAAACGAACAAACAAAATGAAATTGAAACAAAAACAAAAGTAAAACGATTCCCGAGCAACACCGGATAGATACAGATTGTAATAATGTTTATGGTCATAAGAAGAAGAAGGCGGAGGAGGAGGTAGAGGAGGGGCGAAGAGGTAGAGGAGGGGAAGAAAAACAAGGAAGCGAAGAAAGTAAAGGAAAAAATGACAACAAGGAGGAGAAGAAAATAAAGCAGAAAGAGGAGAGAGGACGAAGATGAGGAAGGAGGGAGGAGGAGCAGGAGTAGGAGGAGGGAGAGTAGAAGCGGGAAATATATTTTTTCGATTAAGAAATCAATCGCTCTCTTTTTTTACTGTCTTATTTAATAACGCCTTTTTTTTTAATTCATTGCTTCGAAAAACAAAAAAATTGTGTGTGGGAAAGAGTGTAAGAGAGAGTTGATCTGTGCGCTTTCCACCTGGCATCAGGTGGACGCTGAGTGTAGAAGGGATAGGGGGATAGTGAGGCGAAATGCAACTCCATCTGTCACCCGCGCCGTTTACGCAACCCCAGTCCAACGACCCACACCTCCTTTCCGCCCGCGCGCCGTTTCAACGCCTCTTCACCCTGCGGCACCTTTTCATCTTTCCCGTATTCTTTAGACCTGAGGGTCAAATAAACACGCTAAACACTCGACGAGAAACGTTTTTCTTTTTTTTTGTCTCTTTCACTCTCTATCATATCTCTATCTGTCTGTCTGTCTGTCGGTCTGTCTCTCTCACCCCCTCTCTCTCTCTCTTTATATATATATATATATATATATATATATATATATATATATATATATATATATATATATATATATATATATAAGTAGACTTAATCCCGCTCAGTGCTTTATGCTCAATTGATGGCTTTAGATAGTCAAATATTTGTGCTCATTTTTATTAATCCCTAACTGTGCATCGAAAGGATACCATAATACTTAGTTCGCTGCATTTATCATAACAAAGGTTCATATAAAATTTTTGCCAGATCGGCTCATTAGGTTCACTATGAAAAGTGTGAAAGGCAGACAGACTTACAGACTGAAGCGACACATTCATAGATACATTTCGATCATTAGCTCTGAAAACTAGGATCTCATCAGGCTAACAAAAAGTGTTTTTCAGTTGTTCATGTTGAAGAAACAAGAAGATAACATGCACGCACACACACACACACACACACACACACACACACACACGTGCGCGTGCGCGTATGCATGTGTGTGCGCCTGCGCAAGCGCGCGTGCGTGCGCGTATGTGTGTGTGCCGCATGTACCTATCAGGTGTAGTCCGGGATTAATTGTAATTTTGGTTTAAAATGTTAAACACACACATATTGTCTAAGTCAGAAGATAAAAAAACAACACTTAAAATGCAAGCTAACTCGTATTTTATACTTTTAAGTTAAAATAGGAATTATCTCCCTTACATTTTGAACGTTTTAGGTTACTATTTAATGATCTCGTTTGCTGGAATAATAACTTTTGAAAGGAACAAAAGCGAAGTACAATTTTTCAGTGTGAAGAACTAACAAAATGCTGCAAGGCTAAAAAAGAGAGAAATTGCAAGTCAAGATCAAATATTATTTAGTCAGATGAATTTTTATTCAGGTACAATATCAAATCTAACAACGTAACTGGCTTGAGGTAGTTGCTTGTCTAGCCGCACTGATGAGCTGTGAAACAGCGAAATAGTACCGTATGTTGATGACTATAATGCGCCCTATCTTGGGTTGAGCATATTGGGAAGTGATATACAAATTACCATTAGCGTATGAAGCGATGCCCTTTGTGTAAACAAATTGAGCTTAGGTATTTGGACAATGTCAAAACATTGTTAACTCACTGTCCGTATAGCAGCAGCAGAATAGCACAACTGTTAGAAGCTCCGACTGTCATATGGGTGGTCGGGTTTCGATCCTGGCTTGAGGTAGTTGCTTGTCTAGCCGCACTGATGAGCTGTGAAACAGCGAAACAGTATTGTATGTGGATTAATATATATATATATATATATATATATATATATATATATATATATATATGTATATATTTCGTTTCTCTCCCTTGTGCATACTACTATTAGTATTTCTGAAAAACAAAAGTGACTTTTCCTCCTTTCAGACATATATATTTGAAAAGTTTGTCTGACGAAAAGCGCTTCCGGTTTTATTACAATTCATGATTCTTTTAATCGACTTATTTATTTTGTAACATCTGAATATGGCTAATTTATTTTTCATCATTTAAAAATTTCCCCATTCTAATAAAGATATATATATATATATATATATATATATATATATATATATATATATATATATATATATATTCTACATACAACATGTGACCACATGTGCTTTTACTTTGCCCTCATCAGCCGCTAACCAGAGATGATGACACAATTTTGGTGGCTAAAGCGGGACTGCCACCCCTGGCGCCACCAGCAGCTATTGCTGCTGGGCAAAGCAATAAATAGGATTAAAAAAAAATTACCTGGCATATTCAAGCAGAGGAAAAACACTGTTTTTAACTTTTTTCATTTTTAACTTTTAATTTTAATTTAAATTTTTTATTTATTTTTCTCTTTAATTTTCCTTTTTTTTCTTCCTTTTCCCTCTTTTTCTTTCCTTTTTTCTTCTCCCCCTTTTTTTTCCTTTTCCCTCCCTCTCTCTTTATCTTTTGTTTCCAGAGCAGCCCGAGAACGGACAATATTATGCTCTCTTTGCAAATGTCTTCGAATTGCGCCAAATCCAGCATGACGCCTGTCTAACAATTGTTTGCAGGCGACATTTTTGTTTTTTAATATCCCTTCCAGTGACGCCTATTTTCGAAAGAAGCGAAATGGTGGAGTGTCCTAAAAATCCTCGACATCCAACCTCGATAGGCATCACATTGCACATCCATCCCTTTTCTATACACTCGGCACGCACACATTCGTACCGATCTTTCTTTCGTTCATGAGCCTCTGAGAAATTTTCTTCCCAAGGGACAGTTAGCTCGATTAAAAATATACTCTTTTTAGAGTCAGACCAGAGCAAAATATCAGGCCACTTTTCTGTTTGGATGATGTGCACTGGAAATTTCAAAGATGTCTTCAGATCTGCTGAAACTTTCCAATCCTTTGCCCCATTCAATAACTTCATATTGGGATTCAATTTATTTTTCCTCTTTGATGGACATTTGCCTTCCTGGCAAAATTGAACCCTGGGTTCACTAGTTGTTATAGGCTGTTTGTTAGCTAATATACACTGGGATGATATTATCTCAACCAGCACTTCTAGAACCTGGTTGTGTCGCCATGTAAACATTGGGAGGGATTTTGAGCATGCAGACAAGACGTGACGCAAGGTACCGCGCTCTTTTTGACATATAGTGCATAGATCAGAATCTATATATCCCCATTGTTTGAGATTCGATGCGCATGGCAGTAGGTCATATGTAGACCTCAAAAGGTATGATATCGCCAGTGGTTCCATTTCGATTAAGGTGTTCCATGATAATTTAACTGGCTCAATATCACTCCATGTTGTCCACGCGCATTGCTTGACTTGAGTAACAGCAGTAGCTTCTCTTTTTTCCTCCTCAAACATTTTTATTTCCTCGGTCACCATTTTTCTCTTATCTTTAATGCCCATTTTGGAAAATGGCTCATAATTTGTGGATCCTAAACCAGCCCTGCCAACCTGAACAAGACCCACTATTTCCTTAGTTCGAAGACTGGATTCTGCTTCTTCAATTGTTTTTGTAAATGACCACTTGGTGCCAGCTTTTACAGTTGGATGTGCTTCCCGGACAAATTCATCATTTGAGTCATTCATCATCATTTGAAGACGTACCTTTTCAACTTTGAATTCTTCTACTAATGAGGACAAATGTATATTCCACGTTTATATTCTTTAGAAGTGAAACCACACATGACTTTTTTAACGAGGTTCATAATACAAGAGTGCTCAGTACCGAAGTGGGGCAAGAAATATATACATAAGCATTAATATGTCGCTACACATTCATGGACATGTTTCGAGCAGCCAGTTATAAGTAACTAGAGACCTCTTCAAGTGATGCGGGCGGAGGGTTTAGTCACATAATATTTAAGACTATGAATATCCTAACTTGTAACGATTTTTCTGAAAGTGAACTTCCGCTCGATCGAACACTCTAGATTTTCTAATCTAATCGCTCGCATTCAGCGTTTAATAATTCTTAAATATTGGGTGCATAGAAGCATAAAACATATCCATTTTCGTATACGAAAATTAAACGGGAAAAACTCACATAGCTTATTTAGGAAAATAACAATCACAGTTTAAATGAATAAAATCACTTCCATTCTAAAAGGCAACTGGCGCCGGCTAATAATAATTGAAACTAATTAATAATAAATTAAATATGAATTAAATTAAATATAAATTCAATAAATCAACATTAAATAATATTTCAAAATAAACAATTAAACAATTATATTGTATCAATCAATTAATGACATGAATCCAATTATTAAGGTAGATTTTCTTTAATGTAATATGCAAATGAGTTTACTTCTGAAAAAGATTTCCTTTGAATGAATGGTATATGTAGAAATTCCGCTGGAATGAAAGTGTGCCTATGTCCGTTTCTAGCATGAAAATTAATTTGTGAACAAGTGTACCTTTTGTACATATTAATCAAATTTTGAACAAATAGACAGACAGGAATACACATTTTATATAGATGTCTATATAATTATAAAACTCTGTGTGCCGCCCGATCGCCATTGCTTGCATGTTGTTTATCAAAATCATTATTGTCATAGAAATCTATTTGTATAAGGTTGACAAGAAAGTTATTGCGGGCTTTAACCTTTACATTCAGATAAACATATCTCGGCTAAAACCAGAATCCATTGATGAAAATAAGCACCATCAGAATCAATACTCTTTTGCCAACGCAAAACAAATGTATTCATGCCAGTAACATAAAAGTCTTGCGTTCTGGTAGCGATAAAGTTGCTGAAGGCGTTCTTGATATCGCTTAGGTTTTTGAAGTATTTCTCACGCAGAAAGCTATCAATATACGTCAAAAAGTCGTAGTCGGTAGGTGAGAGGTTTGGAGAGTATGGTGGATGAGGCAAAATGTCGTAGCCCAATTCATTCAACTTCTACAGAGTCGGTTTAGCAACGTGCGGTCGGGCATTATCGTGGAGGAGAATTGAACCTTTTATGTTGACTAATACTGGATGTCGTTGCCGAAGTTTTTGATGCATTTCATCCATTTGTTGGCAGTATTTCTCCAACATAATGGTTTCGCCTGCATCCCAAAAACTATAATGGATGAGATCGGTCAGAGACCACCAAACAGTCAGCATGGCCTTCTTTTGGTGCAACTCTGGCTTCGGGAAGTGTTGTGGAGCTCCGTTCGCATCTAACCACTGAGCTGAGTGTCGCCGGTTATCGTAAAGAATCCACTTTTCATCGCAAGGCACAACCCGGGCAGGATCAAGTCGTTCTTGTTGCGTAAAAAAGGGAAGATGACATGTCATAACAGCGTTTCTTTTGGTTGTGGTTCAATTTCTGAGGCGCCCATTTATCAATTTTTTTTTATTTTTCAAATGATTGGAAATCGTCGTATACGTTATGTCTAATACAGAAGCAAGTTCTCGAACAGTTGTGCGTGGATTGGTTTCGACTAAGGCTCCTAATCGATCGTTGTCAACATCCGATGGCCGACCACTACGCCACAAAATTTCTTAAACCACCATTGTGTTGTACGTTCGATAGTGGTTCCTGGGCCAAAGGCTTCATTGATATCGTGAGCTGCTTTAGCAGCTTGTCGGCCTAGCTTGAATTGAAATAAGAAAATTGTGCAAATTTTTTTTTTCTATCGTGCATTCAATGTTCTGAAAAGAAGACATAATTGTTTTAAAACGATTGTAATTTAAACGATTAGATAGAGCGTTCTTTAAACTGATATATAAAGTAAAGATATTATGACGAAAACTTATTTTAAAATACATCATTTGAAATCCAAATAAAAAATTCCGCAAAAACCTCCTTGTCAACGGAATATTTAATATAATTCACGTTCCTTCTCACAGTCCAACCATTTTGAGTACAAATAAATGTCAGTGTTTGTTTAACTTGTACACATAGTTTCAAACATGAAAATCTGTTTTGCTATGTTTGGATTTCGGCTTCGATTCTGGCTTTTTTAACCATGACTATATATTGGGTACAATATATGAAATAATTCACTATGATAATATCATAATTAAGCGTATTTTACGACCGAACAACGCCAGGCGCCTCTGCTAATATATATATATATATATATATATATATATATATTTTGGTAGCGATTTATAAATCTTTCTTTGAATTGCTTTTGTTTGTGTACTTGTTTTTACTGCATCGCCATATACTTCTTTTTCTGAAAGAGACCTTTTTGGTTTCTGATGAGTCCATGGTGGAAATATCGGTTGTTCTTCTGTTTTCATGTTTACAATCATGGAGCTTTTACTCTGAAATATTTGGTATATATAAAGTATATGGAAAACACTTTCCCAATTATATATATATATATATATATATATATATATATATATATATATATATATATATATATATATATATATGAAAACAATAGGAATGGGAAATGAAGTCACAAAAACTATATGTTGGTAAATATAGATTGGTTTATTTATTCAATAAGGGAATACAAACAATTAGTTGGGGGATAGAAGGGACTCTTTATGCCAAGGCATTTCGAAGCCTAAACCTTCTCATCAGAAGATGCTAGGTAAGCTAGTGGAGATGCGAAGGCTAGCGTGGGATTCATTAGGAACGAAATAGATCAAATAAAATTATAGATGATGTTGGGGGGTCGAATTCTAAATAAAGGCGGAGCGTATTATATAAAGTGTAATGTAGAAAGGTGTATAGGGTCTTTATCATAGTCTTAAATGTATGTTTTAAGGCTTAGGGGGAGGTATAGTGTGGATGAGTGGTAATTCTATCTTATCGGTGTGTAAGATGTCTATTATCTATGCAGAGCATTTTATTGACAGATGCAACCGAGACGACAACAGCACTATGAAGTGGTGTATGATTTGGGGAGGGGTATTATGGTGATGATTTAAGGCGAAAGGGCGAATGGGTGTATACTAAGCAGGGTTGAACGAAAGGAATTACATGGAGCGTCCTGTACCAGGGTTTTAATTTAGTGAGGCGAGGGAGGGTTCGGAAGTGAGTTAAAGGAGCAAGTTTGGGTGGGTAATTGTAAGGCTATAATAATAAATTTCAGAATACCAATATATATTAGATAATATGTAGCAATAATTCTAGGGGTTCTTTGTTATTAGATATACAGGGAGTGTGTTAGGGTATAAGGATGGGATATAAGGAGATGGTAGCAAAGTTTATGGAGGTGGATAAATGGATAGAAGAAAATTTAGGATGTGGACGATTGGGGTGGTGGGATAATAGGAGCAAAATGTACTAGTAATAATAATAATAATAATAATAATAATAATAATAATAATAATAATAATAATAATAATAATAATAATAGCGAAGAGGTAAACAAAATTAAAGGATAAAGATAAGATCGAAAATAACACATGAAATAAAATTAAGGGATAAAGGATGAAGAGTAAAGTAAAAAAAAAGAAAGGAAAAATGAAAAAAAAAAAAAGTAAAAAAAAAATAAATAGCTAAATTGAAAAATTTAGTTAAATGGGGACATAGTTGGATAACTAGGGTGAATGCATACAAGAATGAGGCACAAAGGAAGAATGTATATATATGGGATTAACCAGCAAAGCAGAGAGTTCGGTAGACAATACCCCGGAGGATACAAATCTCCAGGACAGGAAAATGTCTGCAGAAGTCAACAATATAGTCCTGAATTTTCCGACTGCAAGGACCAGTGATCTATGTTATTTATGAACAAACAAGATATAAACAGCAAAATACATATATACTCGTTTATAAACGGGAAAAGGGTTCTTCCTGTGTGGCGTTTCGGTTAATTGTGTTATTACTCGTAGAGAGATACGGAGGAAGTAGACATTACCTCTGTCCTATAAAAGATGATGAGATTGGGGTTTTGTTAGCTTCAAGGTTGGTGTAGGTATTTCCGTGTTTGTCTTGTATATTCTTTGTTATATGATTCCGTGGGTGTTCCTTCGTTAGTGTTGATAAAATGTAATCTTTATTCGTCTTTTGTGTATGAGGCAGCAGAATCGAGCCGAGTTCAATAACTGCGTCGAAATAGCCAGTTGTGAGCGCGTTCAGCTGCTTTCAATTCGAATGAAGATCAGGGTAAGTTAGTAGTAGCGACAAAACAGCTGGGTGGGAGGAGGTAGGAAGAATACGCTAAGCATGCGTGTAGGAGTGGTTAAGTCGACCTTAACTGACAGTCAGGAGATTTAGATGGGAGACGGGAGTATGTGGGTATGCGTGACGGGGGCGATTTTGAGGAAATGAAGGTCGCTTGCCCTTATGGTAAAGTATTTTTAGTAAATTTAAATATATGGAGGAGTTTAAATTAGTTCGATTTGTGGGCGGAGGAGTTGCAAATGACGGGCGATATTTTAGGGTTATTATTTTTGGTTTGAGGTTTGAGGTCCGGGGAAGAGAGGGGGTTCTAAGTTACTTTTCATTAAGCTTTGGCTTTAAATTGATGAGTACACATTCTTAATAAATAAGATGAGTACACATTCTTGGTTATTATAATAATAATTGGGGTGCAGTTAATAGTTGTTAAGTGTTAGATTTTACGGGATGAGATTTGGTTAGAGATAATTGTCTGAGAAACTATGAGTAAAATAGTTGTAGTGTTAGTTTGATCTTGCCAGGGGGAAATGCTTCAAGGTGGGTTTGCTGTATTATTGTGATATAAAAGTTATATATTCAGAGAGTGTGCTAATAGTTTATATTAACAGATTAAAGTCTTTGTGGCAATTGCAGCGGGGAAAAAGTCTTTGTGGCGATTGTAGCGGAGAAAAAAGTCTTTGTGGCGATTGCAGCGGGAATAATAATAATAATAATAATAATAATAATAATAATAATTGGGGTGTTAGCCGCTTGCATGGGGCTAGGAACAGCAAGGGAGGGTGTTAAGTTTCGGCATTGTTAGCATTAGAAGTGCTAGATATTAGTCCCTGTCTGGCCGTGTTCTTTCAGCGGGGTTATTTTTATTTCCGTATTTGAACTTTCTCTTGTGCCTGCAACTGCAAATTATCTCTGGTATAGAGTTGAGGATGTTTAATTTATTAAGTGCTATTTGAACCAATCTATATTTACCAATATATAGTTTTTGTGACTTCATTTTGTATTGTCCCGATAAGTCTCCTCTTATAGAATTGAGCTCATTCTTTTCTTCTAACTCACTAAGCTATATATATATATATATATATATATATATATATATATATATATATATATATATATATATATATATAATGGCTGAACGCGCGGGGTTGCCCGGTCGTGCAACACGATAAAACTTGATATTTTAAATCAGTAATTTATAAAGAGTAACAAGTGGACCATGAGTTTACTTTCGACAGTCTTTTTTTTTACATGGGGATCACCACTTATCAAGGCCCGTAAGCCACTCGGGGATAAGGGTTATCTTGTGTACAATAATCAATGGGATAATATCGTAGTAATAGTTGGTATTGGAGATTTGATAAAACGTCTTACTTAAGGAGGCGATTAATCAGGAATTTTTTATGTTGGACTTGAAGACGTCCAAGTTGCAGTCAGGTGGGAAACAGGGAAGCAAACGGAAGAGAATTCCACAGGCGTGCACTTCTCAGAAAAAAGCTATGTTCATGGAATCTACATTTTGATTTAGGCACAGATAAAGAGTGGGTGAAATTACTGACAGTGGTTTTAGCTAGACGGGTGTTTATCATGAAGGATTGGCGAGTGGGGACCAGAGATTGGAGCTAGGACGAGCACTTGCCATGGAAATAACGATAAAACAAAGAGGCTCGCAACGTCTCTTCTGTGGGAGGGAGGTTGCAGGGAAGAGAAGAGAGCATCTCCCACTAAGCCACGAAGTCTATTTTGTACTCTGTCAAGGCAGGATAGGCTGTTTTTTGAAGCTCCAGCCCAGATGTGGCAGCAGTACTCCATCTTTAGACGCATTTGGCTTTTATAGAGATAGAGAATTGCACCAGTAGTGAGATATCATCTGGAGCGGTAGAAGGATCCTACCATTTTCCCAGCGGCCCGGGCAACAGACTTTATATACGTGTTCCATTTCAGATTAGAAGTAAAGGTCAAGCCCAGGAGCTTGTCAAAACATGAAGCCTCCCCAAGACGAGAGCCATCCATTTCAATTGATGCAAGATGAGGAACAGAGCGTTGATGATGTAAAGTTAGGAGCTTGGTTTTAGATGCATTAAAAATAACCAGCCATCTCTTCCCCCACTGAACGACGCGCTCAAGATCAGAGGAGAGGGAATCAGAGAGAGAGCTTTGTCATTCACGGTCTTTGATGTGTTGCCGTAGATGGTCGTGTCATCAGCATAGATGTCAACGAATGAATTTAGTATGTGTTTTGGGAGATCATTGATGTAGATCAGGAAAAGAGTTGGGCCCAGGATGGACCCTTGGGGGACTCCAGCATTAATACTGTGGGCCTCAGATTTCTGCCCATCAACCACTACTCTTATGAACCCATCAGAGAGAAATGATTTAATTATTGAGAAAACATTTCCTATAGCCGGAAATCTTGTGAAGTACATCCTGCTTTCCTAATTTTGTCCTTTAGTACTCGTATTCCAAGAGCAATGTTTATGGTAAGAATTGATGTTTTCAGTGTTGAAATATATCGATGGAACATTTATTGTTGGCTAGTTTCTTACCTTGAAGTGTTTTTTTTAGCTCCGTACATCAAGTGGCTTCATGTCTTATCTAATCGATTTCCGGGAATATATATTTTTTTTTATCGGAATCGGGAAAAAGTTAATTCCAACGAAAGATCACGATGCTTTTTTTACACTGCAGTAATGAGATTTCTTTTTTTACAAAGGAGTCACCACTTATCATGGTCCGGATGCCACTCGAGGATAAGGGTTAATGAGTGTACAGTGGTCAAAGGGAACATGTAGAAATCATTGTTAATCGTGGAAATTTGGTAAATTGGATTACTTAAGAGGATGGCTCATCAAGAATTTGTTCACGTTAGACTTGAAGACTACCATATTGTAGTCAGTTGGAAAGCAGGAAAACGGAATAGAGAAAGAAGCTTTGTTCATGGAATCTACGTTTAGGTTTAGGCACAGATAAAGAACGGGGGAAATTATTAATAGTGGTATCAGATAGACAAGTGTTTTTCGTGAAAGTCAGGCTAGGGGGACATAGATTGGAGCTCAGACGAGCACTTGCCATGAGAATAACCATAAAGCAGAGACAGGCTCGCGACATCTCTACTGTGGGAAAGAGGTTCCATGGAAGAAAAAAGGGCATCCCCCACTAGGCTACGAAGTCTATTTTGAATCCTGTCAAGGCAGGATAAGCTGCTTCTTCCAGCTCCTGCCCAGATGTGGCAACAGTACTCCATCCTTAGATGTACTTGACTCTTATACATGTAGAGGATTGCATCAGCAGTGAGATATCTACTGGAAGGGTAGAACGATCCCACCATTTTCCTAGCAGCTCAGGAAACGGATTCGATGTACAAGTTCCATCTTAGATTAGGAGTAAAGGTCAAGCCCAGAAGTTTGTCAAAACACGAATCCTCCTTCAGACGAGAGCCATTCATTTCAATTGATGCCAGACGCGGATCAGACCGTTGATGATTGAAAGATAGAAGTTTGGTATTAGACGCCTCTTTCCCCATTGCACCACGTGCTCAAGATCAGAGGATAGAGAATCAGAGAGAACTTGGTCGTTTACGGCTTTTGAAGTGTTGCCATAGATGGTAGTGTCGTCAGCATAAATGTCTACAAATGATCTTAGAATGTGATTTGGGAGATCATTAATGTAGATCAGAAAGAGAGTTGGCGCAGGATGGATTCCTGAGGGACTCCAGCATTAATTCCGTGAGCTTCAGATTTTTCCCATCAGGATGAACGAGCGTTCTGAATCAATGTTCTGATACTCGGATGTGCGAAGGCAGCTTGTATTATTTCATGATAATTATCATGTGTACTCACTAGGAGTTCTCACAAAGGTCATTATCAAAGATCACCCATTGATAAAAACCGACGGTGTTCCCTGTAGTCTGAGTGATAAGGGAGGGGCGAGTTTACAGTTTCAGTTTTCTTGGTTGTATTTTTATTTTACTTCTGTTTCCTTTTCTATATGACCGATTTGTATTTGTCACTGATGTAGATTAAACTCTGCAATCGAACATTTTCCTTTAGATTCCAACTGTTTTCAGCATTACCGTCCATAGTCTGAGTTCTCCTCTTGATTCCAATTTCTTCTAGTCTCTTTCCAAGTTCTTTGGGACTGTTCCTAGTGCTCCTATGATTATTAGCATTATATTGATTTTCTCAGGTTCCATTATTATTATTATTTTGGGGTCACAAGGAGCTTTCACACAGGTAATCAAAGATATCTCCTTGAAAACAACCTGTGGTATTCCCTGGAAGTTGAGTGAAAACATGTCTCCCCAGATTTCAGATTTCTAGTAATCTCCATCTCTTTCGGTAACATTTGCAAATAAATTTGCATTATCGCAACAGCTGCTTGCTAATGATTTTTCGCTGGTAGCGGCCATTGGTCTCCACTGGTTGGTTGTTTTTGTTTTACGGTATATCAACCCTTTTCGGGTCATTTAATGCCGAATCCAAAGATTTTGGAGAAAATGTTTTTAATAGAATATATTTGTTGTTTTCAAGTCGGTTTCTATTCAACCCATAGTTGGAACCCCAACAGGTACTACCACTCCGGGTCAGAGTGGACCTGGGAGCAATGGTAATTAAAGGGTGGCTCCACACTCCCCAAAGCCCGCAAGCTGGGGCCTCACCACTGGATATAGTTTAAGGTCATATCCAGGACTCCCACTGAGGGACTTTTACCCTCTGCAGGGAGGCAGTCGGTGTATTCTAATGCCCCATCGACAGGGCCGGTCTCCACTGGAATTTGAGTGGCAATAAGCCTCCTCAGTGTTCCAGTTCTCTTCGCACTTGTCCAGCGAATGTCTGGTCAGCGCTCTCTCCTCGGTCTTTCCTTCCTCCTTGACCATACTCAATTATTTGGTATCCGGGGACGGTAATAGGGCAATGGAAGGGGATGAGTGACGTGATAGAGAATTTGTAGATATGCAGCTCCAATGTTCTTGGTTCTATGTAACGCTTCTTCATGTTTTGCCTCTGCAGCAGTTTGTCTACATGGCTCATGCGTATTAATCTCCGCACTCAAGGAGTTTTCTTAATATTTCAGCCGTTTTCATTATCGTTATTCATTGTATCTTTGCAGTTATTCCTCTAAGTCCAATTTCTCCCATTCTTTTTTCAAAGTTTTCCAGAATTGTTCCTAGTTCTCCTACTATTATTGGTATTATTTTGATTTTCTTCATCATCCAAATCCCTTTCAGGTCTCTAGCTAGCTCTGTGTATTTGTTCCGTTTCTATTTTTCTTTGATATTCACCCTGTGGTCAGCTGGGACAGCAAACTCTACGATTTGACAGGATTTTTCTTTCTTGTTAATTATTATAACATCCGAACTTCTTTTTTGGATGGGTTTATCCGTTTGTATGTCCATGTCCCATAGGATTTTGTGATTCTCGTTTTGAAGTACTGTTGCCGGCTTATGCTTATTATTATTATTATTATTATTATTATTATTATTATTATTATTATTATTATTATTATTATTAATAATAATAATAATAATAATTATAATAATTTACTTTTACCATTTCAGTCGAGTTTATTTTAAGACGTTAAAAATCGTTATCGGAATCGATAATCGTATCGGAATTGGGAATTTAGAACGGAATCTGTAATTATATCGGAATCGAGAAAAAAATGGACTCGTCCCATCACTAATTCCAACTAAAATATAATGATGTTTTTTTTTCTTTTTAAAACAACAATATTGATATGCTTCCAGGATGAACGAGCGTTCTGAATCAATGATCTGATACCCGGATGAGGGAGGGCAATCTGTATTGTTTTACTGACGATTCTTAATATTATTCGTATTAGTTTCTTTTTGCCGCGCTTTTGATTTAATTCCCGATCCAGAGACGTGCAGGCAGCTGCGAGGGCGTGTTCGGAGAACAGGGTTCAGAAGTGGCGGCATCTCTTCCTTACTCGGTTAATTATCATCGGACATAACAACACGAGACAGCGAGCGAAGAGCAGATATCGTTCGGAGCGCCGGTTGGGCAAATGGCGGCTGACAGGCAGAACGAGGAAGACGACACTGCGTGTCGTCGAACGTCACTTACAATTGGAACCAAACTGATGTTATTAGGAGTCGAACCTGCAATCGCAGAGACTAGAAGAGAGAGTGAGTGAGATTGATTGTGACATTCGTTCTTTGGTGTTGGATCATTCAGATTCAGACTTGGCCGTGGCTCGAACGGTTAGGGAACGGTGTGGAGATAAGCGGGCAAGGGGCCGGAGAGATAACAGGGTGTGTTCACTAGACATGTTCTCCTGGAAAAGTGTAAGTTTTCTAAAAAAAAAAAAAAAAAAAAAAAAAAATGAAACAGCAGAAGAAAATGCAAATAAATGGCATAATAAATGATACAATAAAAACATACACACAAATGTGTGTCGAAGAAGGAGAAATTGGAAGAAAAACACAGGAAAATCAGATCGGAAAAAGGAAAATGATAAAACAACATAATATTGAAAAATAAATACAAATGTCATATTAAAATCAAGGCATAATGATGCTAAACCAAATGTCTACAATACTTATATCAATGTTGATCAAAATTCATTACATTATTTTGATTATAGGAAATGTTTCAAATTTAATGTTTAAATTAAAAGAGGTCTTAGGAAGATATTAAAATCTAGGAAATCTTGATCAATTGGTGTCTACTGACTATGGATCAAATGTAATACAACTCTTAAATATATAAATTTTCAAAATGAAAGATTGCGTCCATATTATGATCTCTAATGTTGTATGTGTGGAGGGGCGTGCGAAAAATTAGTAAAAGGAAAGCTGAAAAACTCAGATTAGCATCAATATTTCGACTTCATATGTTGAAGGCTTTGTCAAGAGTGAAACAATTCTATATTCAAGTTTCTGCTATTGTTTAACTAATTTGGCTTACTTTCGATAAAGTCTTCCATATATGAAGGTGAAATGTTAATGTAACATGGCGTGACGGTTACTTTTTTTAACTGTGTCGCTACAGTTCACACCTCTCTCGGACCCCACGCCGTCTAGTACTGTCGCAAAGGAACAAACAAACGAAAATAAACCCGACTCGGAAATGTTTTTAAAAATGCAAATGAAATGCATTTATTTGTGGTTATTCCAAAACAACGCATTTTATTATTTTCCAATGGCTCTTCGCACACACATGTGCTTAAAAAATTCTTCCCTTTTGATCTTCGATTGTACACGTCCATCTTCCCGGCCGCACATTTATTTTCTTTTTATTGTGACACAAGCCTGCCCACACTTAAAGAAGAACCTTCAGAATACTTAGAAGCAATCCCTGGAAGAGCAAGCTGTAATAATATTGTAGTAATATACAAATAGCAGCCATAAAGGGAACAGCATCTATTCTTAAAAGAGCCCTCGGATATAAATTTAAATCATAGCAGAATCAAGTGTTAGCTCCAGGAGGGTTTTTTGCAATTATGTTTGTTGTTCCTTTGTTATTTATTTTTTCTAAAATCCGATTGCTGCATCGGAAAGGCCAGTTAAAAATACATAATATACTTTGTTATTTTCTTTAATTTAATCCCTTTTTTAGAATTTATTAGACAAAATTTAACTTTTATTTTACCGTGCCAATAAATATGATCATCACTGTATATATATATATATATATATATATATATATATATATATATATATATATATATATATATATATATATATATTATATATATTATATTATATTATATTATATTATATTATATTATATTATATATATATATATATATACAGGGTGTCCGTAAAGTTATTATATAGTCTTATTGTTTTATTGTATTACATTTGTATTAATAGTTAATATTTATTTTTTTTACAGGTTTATTTAATCAAGCATGCCACGCAAACTAACTTTGGAAGAGCGCAAATTATGCAAATATATTACAGGGTGTCTGTATAGTAACTTGTAAGACTGTATAGTAACTTTACGGACACCCTGTATATATATATATATATATATATATATATATATATATATATATATATATATATATATATATATATATATTGTTTTTATTTTATTTCCTGGTGCTACCAGATCAGGCTGTCTGAAGATATTGACTTCCTGAGACGAAATGCACCTAACATTGATGCCTTTTGTTTTTCTACTTCCTTTTGCAAAACCAAAGAGCTTTTCCTACTTTTTCTTCTTCCATTTCCCCTTTCTCTTTCTATCTCCTCCACTTTCTGACTGGTTTCCTAACTTAAAATCTACCAAACATTAATAATGTAACCCTTTTCTCTCTCCTGTTGCAAAACTCGTTCATGTTCTGCAGGGTAGGGAAGAAAAACGATAAAACTCACAATAAAACAACGAAACCAAACATTGTTAAAGATACAAAGAACATGAAGAATATAAACCATTCTACAAAATAAATGGATGCAACATGAATACTATTTCCAAAATAACTGAATTCGGCATTAAATAACCCGAAAAGTGTTGATATGCCGTAAAACAAAAAAACCAAACCAAACCAAACCATCATTTTACTTTAGTAAGTTCTCAAAGTTCAATGAACCCTTTTAACACATGATTTCTATATGAGATACATAGATACACGAGTGTTCAACAAACGTTCTCTCTACCTCTCAAACGTTGAGCTAATAAAGCATTGAAGAACCCTAATTTTCTTATTCTCAATTGATATATATATATATATATATATATATATATATATATATATATATAAGTGAGATAAGACAGATTAAAATCCGATGAAAAATCCTGATAGATATTACAAGAGGTAATAATTTCAGTGTGATCCTAGCCAAAAAAGGAAAAGCTCAATATTTAAGAATAGAGCAATATATAAATTTAGTTGTTAAAATTAAATTCTGAAAATCAAAATATAGACACATATATTCGAGTTAAGAATTTATTGTTTGACAAAAGGAATATATATAGAAGGGGTTATATTAATTTCCTTAATCCATGTATTTTCCATAATGGCTCATATCATCAGAGGAAATTATTTATTCACATGTGCGCAGGCGTGTATGTTTTGTGATATGTATATATGTAATTGTGTATACATGTGCTAGAGTATATGGATACTTGTGTATATAGGTGTATATGTGTGTATGCATGGTATAGATAGGTATATATGTGTATGTGAGTGCTATATATATGCATATATATATATGTATATACGTATATACGTGTATGTGTGAGTGTCTATATGCTTATATCTGCGCTTAGGTGTATGTTTAACAGATAGATATACAACTTATTACATAAATAGTTGGATTCAACCAAGTTTGGACAACCTCACACTCAGCCCCGCATATGCATCAAGTCCCTCCAAGATAAGAATAGATAATTAACCACAGTATATAAAGCATCCATTAAGCACATGCCTCCTAGCCCAAATAAAACCTCCCCCTTCTCTCCTTACCCTCTAAACCTCACCCCATCCTACTCGTTCCTTCATCTAACGATTTTCTTTTCATTTTCTTTGGAAGATAAATGTATAAGAAAAAAAATTATTACGAAGTGTTCAATTTCAGTATATACAAGGTGCCTTCAATAAGTTTCCCAAAATTTTTTTGTGTCCACTTTTACACGCATAAAACTCTGGTCCCCTTCGAAGTAATCTCTTTCGGCTGCAATGCACTGTTTGTACAGTTTCAACAACTTCTGGGAGGCCTCGTGGAAGTCCTCTTGTCAAAACCTCTTGTCACAGCTGCTTTCATCTCCTCAGCTGACTCATTACGATAGCCTCTAAGGTTTTCCTTGAGCTTAGGGAATAACTAAAAGTTACAGGGAACAAGGTCTGGACCATAGGAAATGTGAGAAACTGACTTGATGCCTATTATGATCAAATAGTCTGTGACAAGGATGGTGTTGTGGACTGGGGCATTGTCTTGGTGGAAATGATACTGACCCGACTTGAAGAGTGCTGGCCTCTTTCGACGGAACTTCTTCTTGAACTCTCTTAAAACCTCAACATAGTCTTTCTTGTTGACTGTCTGTTCAGTAGGAACCTAGTGAATGTAGATCATGCTCGCGTGATAAAAAAAGGATCATCATAAGTTTCTGGGTGGATTTGCTGTTTCTGGCCTTCTTGGGCCTGGGAGAGCAAGCATGCTTCCACCGGCAATTCTGTCTCTTGGTCTCTGGGTCATACCAGTAGATCCAGCTTTCATCGCACGTCACCAGAGCATCAAGAACTGCGGAATCTGAATTGATCAGCTCGACCATCTACCTGCTGTCATGACAACGTATTTCTTTCTGATCTTCTTATGATGGTTAAATATGATTAAATTTGTGCTAATTTTTCCATTAAATACTAACTCCTATTAATCTCTATCTGTGTATCGAACATATATTATAATACTTTGTTCGCTGCACCATCAAAACATATATCCATACAGAATTTTAGGCAGATCAGACAAGTAATTCCGAGAAAAAAGTGGAATGGACACACAAAGAGACTAAGAGAAATATACTTCACACACACACACACACACACACACACACACACACACACACACACACACGCACGCACACACGCACACACACACACGTACGCACGCACGCATACACACACACACACACACACACACACGCACGCGCACACACACACGCACGCACGCACACGCGCGCGCACACACACACACACACACACACACACACACACACACACACACACACACACAGATAACACTGTATTAATGCCATATAAAAATTGCAATGTTTCTTGTATTTATCTCAATATTTGTAGTCAACCTTTGACATGTAATCTGTTAGTTTCATTTTTTATTGTGTACGCATGTATGAACAGCTCGAAACGGACTATGTAGCGGCCATATTGTTTGCACATTTCACTGGCTGTTGTCACTATGAGCTCACTTTACGTCACCTTTTGCTGACACAGCAGAATTAAACGTTATTCACGTCTACGTGAGAACAATACTGATTTGTATCCAGTTTTTTCTTCTCTTAGTTTTCCTCCGTCATTTCTTTATTCACTTTTTCTGGCTTCTAGTCTCCGATCTCTCCAGGCGTTGCAAAAACAAAGTAAAAATAAAAAACTGTCTATATTAGACAAGAGTTATACTTACACACATATCAGGGTTGATACACAGCCAATGATGTTTGTCATTGGTGTATTCATCAATAACAATCAAGTATAAAGGTTTAAAAAAAGAAAGAAAGAAAAGTAAAAAGAAAGAAAACGAAACAGCGGCCAATTCTGAGTATTCAGTTCTCCCCCACAGCAAGAACTATGACACTGGGATCGGAAAGTTGGATTGAAACTGTAAGTGCTCCAGCGGAAGAGCCCCCTGACTCTGCAAAAGATGTCTATGCAGCCCCCTCGGCATTCTCGACAAGGCGCATTAGGCGATTAACAACAAGTAACCCTTTTCTAAAAAGGAGAAAGAAACGTCCAGGAAGGTGGACCTCCTAGAACTGCGCAGAACTAGCATTACACCGCAATCAGCAGGGGTAAGGTCATTACAGGAATGGTCTAATCTCTGTTGTTTTTTTTTGGGGGGGGGAGTCAGTGGATAAAAAGCCAGCACGACTAATTTTGATAAAAAGAGATGTAATGCCCCGCCATCGAAAACAATGGAAATTAGATGAATTTCAAAAGGCATTTTGAAACCATACGCGATTGATAGTTAGGCGCACATTTCCTTATGGAATCAATAATATATATGTGCAGTTTGAAAAAACAAATAAACAGTCAAACACAACCCAAAGCAAACACAAAAACAAAATGGCAACAACAGCAGTAGCAGCAGCAACAGGGAGATTATGATGGCTAAATGGTCAGCGACACAGACTGACGACTTGAGCGTGTCAAGTTCGAATCCAGTGCGTCACCCCAAAACCACTTTCTCTTGGGACGCTGGCAACCTCCACGTAGTCCCTTTTGTAAAGGATCCCATGTTTTTCTAGAAAGAATTCTAACAAGAAAGATATCGGGAAAACGAATGCCAACAATAACCATAATTTTTGTGCAAAAATGGTTTGGTTGTTAATCAACCCTTTTAAATTTATTTAATGCCGAATCCAATTATTTTAGAAATATTAATCATGTTGCATCCAATTATTTTAGAAATATTAATCATGTTGCATCCAATTATTTTAGAAATATTAATCATGTTGCATGCAATTATTTTAGAAATATTAATCATGTTACATCCAATTATTTTCGAAATATTAATCATGTTGCATCCAATTATTTTAGAAATATTAATCATGTTGCATCCAATTATTTTAGAAATATTAATCATGTTGCATCCAATTATTTTAGAAATATTAATCATGTTGCATGCAATTATTTTAGAAATATTAATCATGTTGCATCTAATTATTTTAGAAATATTAATCATGTTGCATCCAATTATTTTAGAAATATTAATTATGTTGCATCCAATTATTTTAGAAATATTAATTATGTTGCATCTAATTATTTTAGAAATATTAATTATGTTGCATCTAATTATTTTAGAAATATTAATTATGTTGCATCTAATTATTTTAGAAATATTAATTATGTTGCATCCAATTATATTAGAAATATTAATCATGTTGCATCCAATTATTTTAGAAATATTAATCATGTTGCATCCAATTATTTTAGAAATATTAATCATGTTGCATCTAATTATTTTAGAAATATTAATCATGTTGCATCCAATTATTTTAGAAATATTAATCATGTTGCATCCAATTATATTAGAAATATTAATCATGTTGCATCTAATTATTTTCGAAATATTAATAATGTTGCATCCAATTATTTTCGAAATATTAATCATGTTACATCCAATTATTTTAGAAATATTAATCATGTTGCATCCAATTATTTTAGAAATATTAATCATGTTGCATCCAATTATTTTAGAAATATTAATCATGTTGCATCCAATTATTTTAGAAATATTAATCATGTTGCATGCAATTATTTTAGAAATATTAATCATGTTGCATCTAATTATTTTAGAAATATTAATCATGTTGCATCCAATTATTTTAGAAATATTAATTATGTTGCATCCAATTATTTTAGAAATATTAATTATGTTGCATCTAATTATTTTAGAAATATTAATCATGTTGCATCCGATTATTTTAGAAATATTAATCATGTTGCATCCAATTATTTTAGAAATATTAATCATGTTGCATCCAATTATTTTAGAAATATTAATCATGTTACATCCAATTATTTTCGAAATATTAATCATGTTACATCCAATTATTTTAGAAATATTAATTATGTTGCATCCAATTATTTTAGAAATATTAATCATGTTACATCCAATTATTTTCGAAATATTAATCATGTTACATCCAATTATTTTCGAAATATTAATCATGTTACATCCAATTATTTTCGAAATATTAATCATGTTACATCCAATTATTTTCGAAATATTAATCATGTTGCATCCAATTATTTTCGAAATATTAATCATGTTGCATTCAATTATTTTAGAAATATTAATCATGTTGCATCCAATTATTTTAGAAATATTAATCATGTTGCATCTAATTATTTTAGAAATATTAATCATGTTGCATCCAATTATTTTAGAAATATTAATCATGTTGCATCCAATTATTTTAGAAATATTAATCATGTTGCATCCAATTATTTTCCAAATATTAATCATGTTACATCCAATTATTTTAGAAATATTCATCATGTTGCATCCAATTATTTTCGAAATATTAATCATGTTACATCCAATTATTTTCGAAATATTAATCATGTTGCATCCAATTATTTTAGAAATATTCATCATGTTGCATCCAATTATTTTCGAAATATTAATCATGTTACATCCAATTATTTTCGAAATATTAATCATGTTGCATCCAATTATTTTCGAAATATTAATCATGTTACATCCAATTATTTTCGAAATATTAATCATGTTGCATCCAATTATTTTAGAAATATTAATCATGTTGCATCCAATTATTTTAGAAATATTAATCATGTTACATCCAATTATTTTCGAAATATTAATCATGTTGCATCCAATTATTTTCGAAATATTAATCATGTTGCATCCAATTATTTTCGAAATATTAATCATGTTGCATCCAATTATTTTAGAAATGTTAATCATGTTACATCCAATTATTTTCGAAATATTAATCATGTTGCATCCAATTATTTTAGAAATATTAATCATGTTGCATCCAATTATGTTAGAAATATTAATTATGTTGCATCCAATTATTTTCGAAATATTAATCATGTTGCATCCAATTATTTTAGAAATATTAATCATGTTGCATCCAATTATTTTAGAAATATTAATCATGTTGCATCCAATTATGTTAGAAATATTAATTATGTTGCATCCAATTATTTTCGAAATATTAATCATGTTGCATCCAATTATTTTAGAAATATTAATCATGTTGCATCCAATTATTTTAGAAATATTAATCATGTTGCATCCAATTATTTTAGAAATATTAATCATGTTGCATCCAATTATTTTAGAAATATTAATCATGTTGCATCCAATTATTTTAGAAATATTAATCATGTTGCATCCAATTATTTTCGAAATATTAATCATGTTGCATCCAATTATTTTCGAAATATTAATCATGTTACATCCAATTATTTTCGAAATATTAATCATGTTGCATCCAATTATTTTAGAAATATTAATCATGTTGCATCCAATTATTTTAGAAATATTAATCATGTTACATCCAATTATTTTCGAAATATTAATCATGTTGCATCCAATTATTTTAGAAATATTCATCATGTTGCATCCAATTATTTTCGAAATATTAATCATGTTGCATCCAATTATTTTAGAAATATTAATCATGTTGCATCCAATTATTTTCGAAATATTAATCATGTTGCATCCAATTATTTTCGAAATATTAATCATGTTGCATCCAATTATTTTAGAAATGTTAATCATGTTACATCCAATTATTTTCGAAATATTAATCATGTTGCATCCAATTATTTTAGAAATATTAATCATGTTGCATCCAATTATGTTAGAAATATTAATTATGTTGCATCCAATTATTTTCGAAATATTAATCATGTTGCATCCAATTATTTTAGAAATATTAATCATGTTGCATCCAATTATTTTAGAAATATTAATCATGTTGCATCCAATTATGTTAGAAATATTAATTATGTTGCATCCAATTATTTTCGAAATATTAATCATGTTGCATCCAATTATTTTAGAAATATTAATCATGTTGCATCCAATTATTTTAGAAATATTAATCATGTTGCATCCAATTATTTTAGAAATATTAATCATGTTGCATCCAATTATTTTAGAAATATTAATCATGTTGCATCCAATTATTTTAGAAATATTAATCATGTTGCATCCAATTATTTTCGAAATATTAATCATGTTGCATCCAATTATTTTCGAAATATTAATCATGTTACATCCAATTATTTTCGAAATATTAATCATGTTGCATCCAATTATTTTAGAAATATTAATCATGTTGCATCCAATTATTTTAGAAATATTAATTATGTTGCATCCAATTATTTTAGAAATATTAATCATGTTACATCCAATTATTTTCGAAATATTAATCATGTTGCATCCAATTATTTTAGAAATATTAATCATGTTGCATCCAATTATTTTAGAAATATTAATCATGTTGCATCCAATTATTTTAGAAATATTAATCATGTTGCATCCAATTATTTTAGAAATATTAATCATGTTGCATCCAATTATTTTAGAAATATTAATCATGTTGCATCCAATTATTTTCGAAATATTAATCATGTTGCATCCAATTATTTTAGAAATATTAATCATGTTGCATCCAATTATTTTAGAAATATTAATCATGTTGCATCCAATTATTTTCGAAATATTAATCATGTTGCATCCAATTATTTTAGAAATATTAATCATGTTACATCCAATTATTTTAGAAATATTAATCATGTTGCATCTAATTATTTTCGAAATATTAATCATGTTGCATCCAATTATATTAGAAATATTAATCATGTTGCATCCAATTATTTTAGAAATATTAATCATGTTGCATCCAATTATTTTAGAAATATTAATCATGTTGCATCCAATTATTTTCGAAATATTAATCATGTTGCATCCAATTATTTTAGAAATATTAATCATGTTGCATCCAATTATTTTAGAAATATTAATCATGTTGCATCCAATTATTTTAGAAATATTAATCATGTTGCATCCAATTATTTTAGAAATATTAATCATGTTACATCCAATTATTTTCGAAATATTAATCATGTTACATCCAATTATTTTCGAAATATTAATCATGTTGCATCCAATTATTTTAGAAATATTAATCATGTTGCATCCAATTATTTTAGAAATATTAATCATGTTGCATCCAATTATTTTCGAAATATTAATCATGTTACATCCAATTATATTAGAAATATTAATCATGTTGCATCCAATTATTTTCGAAATATTAATCATGTTGCATCCAATTATTTTAGAAATATTAATCATGTTACATCCAATTATTTTCGAAATATTAATCATGTTGCATCCAATTATTTTAGAAATATTAATCATGTTGCATCCAATTATTTTCGAAATATTAATCATGTTACATCCAATTATTTTAGAAATATTAATCATGTTGCATCCAATTATTTTCGAAATATTAATCATGTTACATCCAATTATTTTAGAAATATTAATCATGTTGCATCCAATTATTTTAGAAATATTAATCATGTTACATCCAATTATTTTAGAAATATTAATCATGTTACATCCAATTATTTTAGAAATATTAATCATGTTGCATCCAATTATTTTCGAAATATTAATCATGTTACATCCAATTATTTTAGAAATATTAATCATGTTGCATCCAATTATTTTCGAAATATTAATCATGTTACATCCAATTATTTTAGAAATATTAATCATGTTGCATCCAATTATTTTAGAAATATTAATCATGTTGCATCCAATTATTTTAGAAATATTAATCATGTTACATCCAATTATTTTAGAAATATTAATCATGTTGCATCCAATTATTTTCGAAATATTAATCATGTTACATCCAATTATTTTCGAAATATTAATCATGTTGCATCCAATTATTTTCGAAATATTAATCATGTTACATCCAATTATTTTAGAAATATTAATCATGTTGCATCCAATTATTTTCGAAATATTAATCATGTTGCATCCAATTATTTTCGAAATATTAATCATGTTGCATCCAATTATTTTCGAAATATTAATCATGTTACATCCAATTATTTTCGAAATATTAATCATGTTACATCCAATTATTTTCGAAATATTAATCATGTTACATCCAATTATTTTCGAAATATTAATCATGTTACATCCAATTATTTTCGAAATATTAATCATGTTACATCCAATTATTTTCGAAATATTAATCATGTTGCATCCAATTATTTTAGAAATATTAATCATGTTGCATCCAATTATTTTAGAAATATTAATCATGTTGCATCCAATTATTTTAGAAATATTAATCATGTTACATCCAATTATTTTCGAAATATTAATCATGTTACATCCAATTATTTTCGAAATATTAATCATGTTGCATCTAATTATTTTAGAAATATTAATCATGTTGCATCCAATTATTTTAGAAATATTAATCATGTTACATCCAATTATTTTAGAAATATTAATCATGTTGCATCCAATTATTTTAGAAATATTAATCATGTTGCATCCAATTATTTTCGAAATATTAATCATGTTGCATCCAATTATTTTCGAAATATTAATCATGTTGCATCCAATTATTTTCGAAATATTAATCATGTTACATCCAATTATTTTCGAAATATTAATCATGTTGCATCCAATTATTTTCGAAATATTAATCATGTTACATCCAATTATTTTCGAAATATTAATCATGTTACATCCAATTATTTTAGAAATATTAATCATGTTGCATCTAATTATTTTAGAAATATTAATCATGTTGCATCCAATTATTTTAGAAATATTAATCATGTTGCATCCAATTATTTTAGAAATATTAATCATGTTACATCCAATTATTTTAGAAATATTAATCATGTTGCATCCAATTATTTTCGAAATATTAATCATGTTGCATCCAATTATTTTCGAAATATTAATCATGTTGCATCCAATTATTTTCGAAATATTAATCATGTTACATCCAATTATTTTCGAAATATTAATCATGTTACATCCAATTATTTTCGAAATATTAATCATGTTGCATCCAATTATTTTCGAAATATTAATCATGTTACATCCAATTATTTTAGAAATATTAATCATGTTGCATCCAATTATTTTAGAAATATTAATCATGTTACATCCAATTATTTTAGAAATATTAATCATGTTGCATTCAATTATTTTAGAAATATTAATCATGTTGCATCCAATTATTTTAGAAATATTAATCATGTTGCATCCAATTATTTTAGAAATATTAATCATGTTGCATCCAATTATTTTAGAAATATTAATCATGTTGCATCTAATTATTTTAGAAATATTAATTATGTTGCATCCAATTATTTTAGAAATATTAATCATGTTGCATCCAATTATTTTCGAAATATTAATCATGTTACATCCAATTATATTAGAAATATTAATCATGTTGCATCCAATTATTTTCGAAATATTAATCATGTTACATCCAATTATTTTCGAAATATTAATCATGTTACATCCAATTATTTTCGAAATATTAATCATGTTGCATCCAATTATTTTAGAAATATTAATCATGTTGCATCCAATTATTTTAGAAATATTAATCATGTTGCATCCAATTATTTTCGAAATATTAATCATGTTACATCCAATTATTTTAGAAATATTAATCATGTTGCATCTAATTATTTTAGAAATATTAATCATGTTGCATCCAATTATTTTCGAAATATTAATCATGTTACATCCAATTATTTTAGAAATATTAATTATGTTGCATCCAATTATTTTAGAAATATTAATCATGTTGCATCCAATTATTTTAGAAATATTAATCATGTTACATCCAATTATATTAGAAATATTAATCATGTTGCATCCAATTATTTTCGAAATATTAATCATGTTACATCCAATTATATTAGAAATATTAATCATGTTGCATCCAATTATTTTAGAAATATTAATCATGTTACATCCAATTATATTAGAAATATTAATCATGTTGCATCCAATTATTTTAGAAATATTAATTATGTTGCATCCAATTATTTTAGAAATATTAATCATGTTGCATCCAATTATTTTCGAAATATTAATCATGTTACATCCAATTATATTAGAAATATTAATCATGTTGCATCTAATTATTTTAGAAATATTAATTATGTTGCATCCAATTATTTTAGAAATATTAATCATGTTGCATCCAATTATTTTAGAAATATTAATCATGTTGCATCCAATTATTTTAGAAATATTAATCATGTTACATCCAATTATATTAGAAATATTAATTATGTTGCATCTAATTATTTTAGAAATATTAATCATGTTGCATCCAATTATTTTCGAAATATTAATCATGTTACATCCAATTATATTAGAAATATTAATCATGTTGCATCCAATTATTTTCGAAATATTAATCATGTTACATCCAATTATATTAGAAATATTAATCATGTTGCATCCAATTATTTTTGAAATATTAATCATGTTGCATCCAATTATTTTAGAAATATTAATCATGTTACATCCAATTATTTTAGAAATATTAATCATGTTGCATCCAATTATTTTAGAAATATTAATCATGTTGCATCCAATTATTTTAGAAATATTAATCATGTTGCATCCAATTATTTTAGAAATATTAATCATGTTGCATCCAATTATTTTAGAAATATTAATCATGTTGCATCCAATTATTTTAGAAATATTAATCATGTTGCATCCAATTATTTTAGAAATATTAATCATGTTGCATCCAATTATTTTTGAAATATTAATCATGTTGCATCCAATTATTTTCGAAATATTAATCATGTTACATCCAATTATTTTTGAAATATTAATCATGTTGCATCCAATTATTTTCGAAATATTAATCATGTTACATCCAATTATATTAGAAATATTAATCATGTTGCATCCAATTATATTAGAAATATTAATCATGTTGCATCCAATTATTTTCGAAATATTAATCATGTTACATCCAATTATTTTCGAAATATTAATCATGTTACATCCAATTATTTTAGAAATATTAATCATGTTGCATCCAATTATTTTAGAAATATTAATCATGTTGCATCCAATTATTTTAGAAATATTAATCATGTTGCATCCAATTATTTTCGAAATATTAATCATGTTACATCCAATTATTTTAGAAATATTAATCATGTTGCATCTAATTATTTTAGAAATATTAATCATGTTGCATCCAATTATTTTCGAAATATTAATCATATTACATCCAATTATTTTCGAAATATTAATCATGTTACATCCAATTATTTTCGAAATATTAATCATGTTGCATCCAATTATTTTAGAAATATTAATCATGTTGCATCCAATTATTTTCGAAATATTAATCATGTTGCATCCAATTATTTTAGAAATATTAATCATGTTGCATCCAATTATTTTAGAAATATTAATCATGTTGCATCCAATTATTTTCGAAATATTAATCATGTTGCATCCAATTATTTTAGAAATATTAATCATGTTGCATCCAATTATTTTAGAAATATTAATTATGTTGCATCCAATTATTTTAGAAATATTAATCATGTTGCATTCAATTATTTTAGAAATGTTAATCATGTTGCATCCAATTATTTTAGAAATATTAATCATGTTGCATCCGATTATTTTAGAAATATTAATTATGTTGCATCCAATTATTTTAGAAATATTAATCATGTTGCATCCAATTATTTTAGAAATATTAATCATGTTGCATCCAATTATTTTAGAAATATTAATCATGTTGCATCCAATTATTTTAGAAATATTAATTATGTTGCATGCAATTATTTTAGAAATATTAATCATGTTGCATCCAATTATTTTCGAAATATTAATCATGTTGCATCCAATTATTTTAGAAATATTAATCATGTTGCATCCAATTATTTTAGAAATATTAATCATGTTGCATCCAATTATTTTAGAAATATTAATCATGTTGCATCCAATTATTTTAGAAATATTAATCATGTTGCATCCAATTATTTTAGAAATATTAATCATGTTGCATCCAATTATTTTAGAAATATTAATCATGTTGCATCCAATTATTTTAGAAATATTAATCATGTTGCATCCAATTATTTTAGAAATATTAATCATGTTGCATCCAATTATTTTAGAAATATTAATCATGTTGCATCCGATTATTTTAGAAATATTAATCATGTTGCATCCAATTATTTTGTAGAAGATTTTTTTATTTTTCAAGCTCTTTGTATCCTCAATCGCTAGTTTGTAGTGTTTGGTTTGGTTGTTTTATAGTGGATTTCATCGTTTTTGTTCCCTGTCCTGAAGAACATGAGTTTTGCAGTGGGAAAGTGGAAAAGGGTTACAATAAAAATGTTTGGTATATTTACGGTTAGGAAACCAGTCAGAAAATGGGAGAGATAGAAAGAGAAAGGGGTAATGGGAAGAAATAAAAGGGGTGAAAATGTTGGTTGTTAGTTTTTGTTTACGGTTTTTCAGAACATAACTAATTTTTGCAAAAGGAGTAGAAAAACAAAACGCATCAATGTTAGACAGCCTGATCTGGTAGCACCAGTATGCAAAAATTGTATGATGTGGTACAACAATAACAGCAGCAACGATAAATACAATGAAAGCAATAATAACAACAATAACAACAAGATTGACGCAAATAATAATATATTGGTCGTTTCTTCATTTATTTAGGGTTATTTTTCAATTTCCTGGTATTCTTCATTCGTGTTTTTAATAATAATAATAATAATAATAATAATAATAATAATAATAATAATAATAATAATAATAATAACAACAACTAGCGGGACCTGTGGAAATTCCACAGCAGCATTTTTCATATTGTTGCTGGGCATTCTGTGGGAGTTCTGTTCAACATGAAGGAAGGCACAATCATATTATTCTAGCCCTTTTATCAAAACTATGTCGCTCCTTTACTAAAATAATAACTTTGATATATTTCCGGGGCTGATTATTTCATTACAAACACACCGACAAATTAACTCACATTACATCATTTTTCATAATTATTGAATATGTTACTATGTTTGACAATAATTTATGGTAATTTTAATACACATTATCGCCTCTCTCCTTAGTAAAATAAAAAGTTGATATATTGTATGGACTTATTTCATAAAAAACACAACTATCAATTAACTCACACTTCATTATTTTTCGTAATTCTTGGACATGTTACTAATTTCGACAATAATTTTTCATCATTTAAACTTACCATATCGCACACCTTACTAAAATAATAACTTTGACATATTGTCTAGGCAGATTATTTCATTACAAGCACACCAATCAATTAACTCACATTTAATCATTTTTCATAATTCTTGGATATGTTACTAATTTCGACAATCATTTTTTATAAGTTAGACACACCTTATAGCTTCCACTCTTACTAAAATAATAACTTTGATATATTATCTGGGCTGATTCTTTCATTTCAAACATCTCAATCAATTAACTCACATTTCATCATTTTTCATAATTCGTGGATCTGTTACTAATGTCAACAATCATTTTTAATCATTTTAACAGACATAATCACCTCCTTTATTAAAATAATAACTTTGATATATTGTCTGGGCTGATTATTTTATTACAAACACACCAATTAATTAACTCACATTTCATCATTTTTCGTAATTCTTGGATATGTTACTAATTTCGACAATAATTTTTCATAATTTAAACACACATTATCGCCCTCTCTTACTAAAATAATAGCTTTGATATATTTCATGGGCTGATTATTTCATTACAAACACGCCAATCAATTAACTCACATTTCATAATTTTTCATAATTCTTGGATATGTTACTAATTTCGACAATAATTTTTAATACGTTTAACAAACCTTACAGCCTCCCCTTACTATAATAATAACTTTGATATATTGCCTGGGCTGATTATTTCATTACAAACACACCAATCAACTTACATTTTATCATTTTTCATAATTCTTGGATATGTTACTAATTTCGACAATCATTTTTTATAATTAAAACCCCACCTTATACCCCCTCCTACTAATATAAGAACTTTGATATATTGTCTGGGCTGGTTATTTCATTACAAACACACCAATCAAGTAACTCACATTTCATCATTTTTCATAATTCTTGGATATGTTACTAATTTCAACAACCATTTTTCATAACTTTAGCCTACTATGTCGCTCTTCCTTACTTAAATAATAACTTTGATGTATTGCCTGGGCTGATTATTTCATTACAAACACACCAATCAATTCCAGGTATTCTCATAGTATATATGTTCCACCTATCTTATCCAATCCCGGGTGACGCCGCATATCCTGCTAGTATATATCTTTCCCATATCTCATTTGATCCCGGGCGACACTGGGTATTCTGCTACTATACGTTTTCCACCTATCTCATTCAATACGTGGCGACAGTTTCTGCTAGTATATATTTGCACATCTCATTCAAACCCGGGACTGACTTCATGTTCACACCCCACTATACATGAAATAAAGTAATGTTTAAATCGTAAACTGCTTCAGCCATTTCTGGAACTGACTTTATATCCCTACTCTCTGCTAAAAATATACATGAAATAATATAATGTCTAAATAGTAAACTGTTTCAGCCCTTTCCGGGACTGACTTCATATCCCCCACCCCACTGTTATAAATATAAATTTAATAAAGTAATGTTTAATGCATAAACAATTTTAGCCATTTCCTTGACTGATTTCATATCCCCCACACTACTGTTAAGAATATACATGAAATAAAGTAATGTTTAAATCGTAAACGATTTAAGTCATTTCCGGGACTAACTTCATATTCCCCACCCCACTGTTTAAAATATACTTGAAATAAAGTAATGTTTAAATCATAAACTGTTTCAGCAGCTTTTCGAAATTAATACATAAAACATTAACACGTTTAGGGATTAGGCAACCATTGCTTCAACATGAATTTCTGAATGTAGTATCAGTCTCAGCATTCCAGTGACTTAAATCCTCCCCTGTTTTGATCATGGCTAATGGAGAAGAAATCCTTCATTACTGATACAATTTTTATTTTTGTTACTGACCATAGTGCCCCTTTTGGGGAGCTGGTTTCTCCCAAAATTTTTAACCAATCTCATGTCCAAGTCTGCCCTTGTGGAGAGGCAAGTAAACAAAAAACAACAAAAAAATAATCAAAAGGGACATTTCCGTTCATTTTATAATTAATCAAAAGGGAAATTTCCAGTGCATTTTGTAATTAAATCAGTAATTACTTTTCCCAGATACTTTTGTAATATTAAAACTTTGTTACATTAAACATAGTACCTATTTACAATGCCTCACAAGGGGACAAATTTAGACACCAAGGTCGTTTTTTAACATGGAGAAAAGGAACAAAAATTGTCTTAGCCGTAAAGGATTTCTCCTCCATTGAGAGAGAAGAAATTGAAATGTAGAATCTGAAGAACTGATACTACACTTTGATTATTTTTATTAGCTTTGCCTCAACAGCGACATCAACTTTTTATTTTAATGTTTTGTTTTCATAACAATTAAACGACCCGGATGTAAGCGTGATACACAAAAGAACACACATGCTATCGTATTAATATATAGATAATAATAATAATAATAATAATAATAATAATAATAATAATAATAATAATAACTAGCGGGACCTGTGGAAATTCCACAGCGGCATCTTTCATAGGTAATACATTGATGTTGGCATTCTGTGGATATTCGGGGTAAATTAAGACGTCCTAATTTTTTTTGTAACTCTTTTGCTAAAACTGCAAACATATTTATCTAAGCTAAGAGGGAGACCTGGCGTAGACCGGTCGTCAAATACGCTTAAATAGGATATTTTAATTTATGCAGATTTCGTATATATTATTGTAGAATCAATTTTCTATCGATACTTATATATTATAAAGTTGTAATTTAATATATATATGTATATATATATATATATATATATATATATATATATATATATATATATATATATATATATACACGCCCCCATATATATATATATATATATATATATATATATATATATATATATATATATATATATATCCATATGATTTCGGTGCATCAGCTTGAGTCATAACCGAAACCAAAACTTATGAGAAAAATATAACTAGAGTTCTTATAGTTATAATCGAAACCGAAACCAAAACTTATGAAGAATTCTTGGTAAAATTATTCATAAAAAAGTAGATGACTTAAGGGCCATCAGCTATAATCAAAACCGAAACCAAAACTTATGAAGAATTCTTGGTAAAATTATTTATTGTAAGAAATGGAAGGTCATAATCGAAAGAGAAAAGCTGTTAGCGTGACACACAAAATAAAACACACGCTGTCGTATTAATATAAAGATAATAATTGTCTGCTAACGTTCCAAGTTCTACAAAAGTCCTACAAAAAGTAATACACCCCATACTACTCCTCCATCTTAAAAATAAATATTTAGCACAGACATTGGTTTGTACAAGAGAAAGAGGTCGCGAAGGGTCTGAGAGAATAGAATGACTGAGCAAAACAAGCAAATTCGAATAACGTGTAAATATGTACACATACGTACACACACACTACACACACACGCACCCAGACGCGCACACACGCACACACGTATATCATTCAAACTATATCAAATAAAAATTTAGGAGATGGTTAACCACAAAAATACATAATCTACTCAGTTATGTATATGTGTGTGTGCGTGTGCATGTGTGCGTGTATGTCTGTACAGACGTGTGTGTATATTTTACAAATTGAATAATTTTCAAATTATGTTCCCCCAAAAAAGCATTTACACGGTTATCATAGTTGGTTACAGCTGTTTCGAGGTCGTGTTTATTTAAGTCATCCAACGAGTAAACAATTTTTAAAACACTATATTATTTCAAAACATTATTTTTGTAGGTCTCTTTCAAAAAAACACAAATCAATGACAATATAACAATACAAATCCTACAAAAACAATAAAAAATCCCAAGAATAGATTCATTAACAAATAGGTTGGTGAAAAATTATTATTAAAATTAATTCTACTTAACAATGTACACTATCACAAATCACAAGAGGAGCATTTTTGTATTTCGAAAAAGATTTCTGGTGCATTGTTTTTAGTTTGTATTTTAACTGCGCGCCTACGGAAAATCTGTGTTTTTTTTTCCTCAATGGATGGTTCATTGTATGACTTAAAATAATCACTTCGTTGAAACAGTTGTAAACAATATCTCAATTTGAAACATGATTTCATAAATGATTTAAATCCTAAAATCTATATATCTATAAAAAGTGAACGTGTCTGTGTGTGTGTCTGTGTACATTTCCCTACGCAATAACTCTGTCAATTTTAAGTCTACAGACTCGAAATTTGATATACAGGGTACTAAGATTTGGGAACATCTTTGTGATCGGTTTTCAGCCAGAAATTTGGCTGTTAAAGGGTCAAAGTTCAACGATTTGACTTTTGAGAAGTCTACCAAACTCCTCCGATAATTTTGTGTCTAAATACTTGAAATTTTAGATATAGGTTCCTTGGGCATGGATCTAACTTAATAACTTGATTTGAGCCCCAAACAATAAATGTTAAGGGGTCATAATAGGGGTCCACTTTAAAAAAATTGACCGTTTTTTTTTTTGCTCAATATACATCCCCAATCACCCGGGCAACGCCGGGCTGAAATGTTGGTATATATATAAATATATATATATATATATATATATATATATATATATATATATATATATGTTATGTGTGTATGTGTGCGTCATTTTTTTAATTTTTAAATAGACATCACCACTTATCAAAGCCCAGAGGCGACTCGAGGATAAGGGTTAAAGAGTGTTCAGTAGTCAATTGGACATTATCATTTGGATTATTCGAACTACTCTTCTAATATTGTATATCATTATCACAACATTTAGGCCGATGTATCCCCCTACCTTCTTCAGGTGTATTTTGTCGAATTCAGAAATCTTTCTCTCAAACTCAGGAATCTGCACAGAATTTCCAACGGAACCATTTATTTAATCCACAGGAGTAGCTTGCTCTCACTCCGTCAGCCATTATTGGGTAGAAATAGGGAATATGAAATCAACTAGTAATTGTATTCTTAGTATCTTCCGAATTGACGATTGAACCCTCGACTTCCAGAAGTTTGTCACTTAGAACTGATTATTACTTAACATTTCATACGTTACACCACGGTTCCTTGAGTTTCAATCGTACAGATTTCCGATTGGATTCGAATCTGATACGGGAAACAAAACCCCTACTGTTCACATTCACAAAGTATACACCCTAATTTCCCCCGGAATGTAGATCGCACCCACATATAAAAACCAATGTGACACCAGTTTCAATATCAATTCTTTTTTGGTCTGATGAAGTGTTGCTCCTGAATTGAGACTCCACTGAAACATGTATGCACATATGCACATAATAATGTTTGTACAATAAACAGATTATATAAATATACATATATACATATATAGATCTGGTATCTTCCTGCAAGTCGCCTAAAAGATTCAATGTATTAATGAACCTCTTCTGCCGGCAGAGAGAGAGAGAGAGAGAGAGAGAGAGAGAGAGAGGGAGAGAGTATGACCTCGCTGTGAAATTTACTTTATGCATGAAAACCAAAGAAGGAGATACAATATGTGAGAAATATTTGGAATCAAGTCTCCCCTGGTTGTTATTTCAGATCATTTGAAACCATAGCAGCAAATTTTAGTCTCCACTTCCATCAAAGCCAGAGGGTTTTAAGAAATATATATATATATATATATATATATATATATATATATATATATATATATATATATATATATATATAAAATTGTTTTCTATATGCAATTTTACTATAGGTATAAGCAAATAGCACAAAATTACAAGTGAGATAGCTCAAGGGTGTTATACTAGAGCTATAAAACCTTCTTAAATGTTACCACTTCATAAGGGAAAACCCTCTTAATGTTTATATTTCACAATATTTTTTCTTTTATTGCTAACTAGCCTAGACAAGCAGGCTCGAACACGTACCGCAAAAGTAAAGGACGTGGAAAAAAAGTGACATCCTTGCTGTTGCATCCATCGCCATCCGGAAGTGACGAAGGTTTAAATTAAAGATAGTCAATCGAAAAGAGTGGATAACTTTCGAAAATATTGGCGAAATATTGTAGAAAAGTTCCCAGTTGAGAGTGAAGGAATTAATGTTTTTGGCTAATTTTTCGATATTTGTTATCTGAAGGGTCAAGCTTCAAAATTATACTGATCTTGTAAAAACCGCCGCCTCTGTCAAAAGTTTTAGGCAAACATACATACATACATACATATATACATTCATACATACAAACATACATTTAAACAGATAGATGAGATTTTATAGATAACTTGTGTACAATTGTTTTGGTTCAATGTTGGCACACATGTATATAGCGGTTTATGAATTATAACTTAAAGAAACCAATTTTAAAGTTTTCTCTGAACAGGTCATTTGTATTAACATGTATTTATTAATTAAGAATTGTTTTCACAACATGTATGTAATGCATCAAACAAATATTATTAAAATATATTTTATTTGCGAGTGTATAGATTTCTTTTGGGTAATTTTCAGTTTATCCCGTAATATATCCAAATTTTTACAGTAACTTTTTAAAATGCTATTTCCCGACATCTTCATATATATAAATAAAGAATTCTTCTGGACCCTAGACGTCTTTCGCCATCCTCGTCAGGGGCAAACGATGGCATTTTGATCTTTTTAAAAAAAGAAAAGGGGAGGGGAGAGAAATTAAAATTAAAGATGAAAAATGAGAATGACTTATTTATAATTATTATAAAATAAATGTACAGGGAGGAACGAAGTGGAGAAGATAAAATAAAACGTAGATTAACGTATGCACACACACACACACACACACACACACACACACACACACACACACACACACACATATATATATATATATATATATATATATACAATGTGCAATGTGTGTATAGCTTGTGTTTAGAGCTTTTATGTATTTTTACCAAGTACATAGTTGCTCGAAATAAAAGAAAATGTGTCGTGATTAGGACTGATATATATATATATATATATATATATATATATATATATATATATATATATATATATATATATATAAATATATGGTGATTGTCACTTCTTGACAGAAGAAGATCATCTTTCCCTTGCTTTATTGTTGATTAATCAATTATTTTCATGTATTTTTGAATATATATATATATATATATATATATATATATATATATATATATATATATATATATATATATTATAATTATGTACACATATATACACTTATACACACACACATATATACATGTGAAGATGTGATCAAGAATGCATCAATTCCTTTTTTTCTGTGCGAACGAAGGTGGCTCTTCAGACCAGCCCTGCTTTTACACAGTCTGTTGCAAAGGTCTCAATTAAACTGAGATTGAGGGATGCCAACTGGTGCTGCTCTACTGTGGACGCTTATATGACGCTTCAGGTCTCCACTAGATTTACAGACCACAGAGCAAACAGAACATCTGTGCCCTGCAAAGTTTACCCGATCAAAGAAAGAAGTACCTCCATGTGAACGCTTGTGGCTAGCCAGGCCAGCTCCGGATAAAGTCATTTTACCGCATAAATCACAGGTGTGGTTCTGCAGGAAATCCTCCCACAGACCTGATATATCTGACAGATTTTTCTTCCGGATATTACGCTTCATTTTTGCATGCTCATATTTTTTCTTCTCCAAACTATCACAGCCATGATAGACTAAGGAGCGCTACTTTTTACGATCATTGGAAGCACTTTCCCAACCGAACACGTCAATACCAAGAGCTTTAATCTTGTGATAAGATGAACAATTTCATGAACAAGTTTATCACCCCCATGTAAGAGGACTTCCACAGGAATACCACCACGCCCTGGAGCTCTCCCAACGTTCACTTCCTTGATTGCATCTCTAATTTCATTCTCAGATGGGAACACGGACATTTCATGGATAAGCTTCTGTTGTGATAAAAATTTATTGATGACGTCCTCATCAACATTAGAGGGTTTGTCAAAGAGATCAGAATAATGCTCGGTCCAACGAAGGAGAATCTTGTTAGGATCCTTTATAAGGGCCATTCCATCAGTTGAGAGTAGGGGAGATGTAGATAGTGTTTGAGGACCAAAAGCTTTTTTAAGCAAATGGTACATGCATTTGAGGTCTTTACAATCAAAAGCGATCTGGATTTGGTTGGCGAGTTTAGCCCACCAGTGATTTTACATTTGGCGGAGTCGCTTTTGGAGAATACCCTTGTTTGCTTTAAGTGACTGTCGGAGGGACTCTCGACCTTCATGACAGGCAGCAGACAACATCTTATGGTGCAACTCATATTTAGCACTTAAGAGTTGAGTAATTTCAGAATCATTATCATCAAACCAATCTTGATGTTTAGATTTTCGGAAGCCAAGAACATCTACACTTATTTTATAAACTGTATTTTTAAAATGCGCCCATGACCCATCAAAATCAGCAGAATTAACTACGGATCGAAACTTTTCACGTACACTTGGATCAGCCATCCTGGACACATCAACCCGCCTTGGAATCCCAACACCACTCAACCTACACTTTCTCCTTATACAGACCTTCAACTTCCCACGTACCAAAAAGTGATCTGTGCCGCATTCAGCTCCACGCATAACACGCACACTACATACGTCCCGCAAATCTGCCTTCCTGGAAATAATGTAATCGATCAAGTGACCTTGTTTTGAACGAGGAAGGGTCCAGGTAAACCTATGGACCTCTTTGTGGCTGAAGGAAGTGTTACAGATAGCAAGGTCAAACTGAGTGCATAGATGGAGAAGATGCAGGCCATTACTGTTCACTTTACCTAAACCAAATCGGCCGAGTGAGTCCCAGGTGTGATGATCCTTGCCAACCCTTGCATTTAAATCATCTATGAGTAAGATATTCTCAGATAAAGGGATAGAGGAAATGGTACGACAGAGATCTCAGTAGAACGCCGTGATGGTGTCTTCATCATGACCCATGGTAGGGGCATACACAGATAAAATCATCATATGCTTACTGTGCTTGTGCTACACATATTGTACCCTCTCGTATCCTACCACTGGTTGCACAGTGACAAACTGATATAGTGAGATGACTGAGCAGTGGCATAGTTTGCATGTTTTATTATCACGGAGTTTTACCTCTCCGGCAGCTGGACATACACACACATACACATAAGCAAGCAAACACGCATATGTATATATATATCCCTAGTTCTCACAATATAGTAACCCTCCAGAACTTGAGAGGGGGGATAACACCTTGCCCAAGGGTGACCTGAAACTATGCAAGGCAGAGGCGTTCATCTCTCTGAGGTAGTAGGTTACCCGCATACCCA